>NC_141878.1:580250342-580553373 GCF_056163025.1 Triticum urartu | reverse complement strand
TCGTCCGGGGTCTCGTCCCGACTTGTGGGGGAATCATAGTCTCCATCATCCTTTCCTCACTGGGACAATGCTCTAATAATGATGATCATCACACTTTTATTTTTCTTACAACTCAACAATTACAACTCGATATTTAGAACAAAATATGGCTCTATGTGAATGCCTCCGGCGGTGTACCGGGATATGCAATGACTCATGAGTGACATGTATGAAAGAATTATGAATGGTGGCTTTGCCACAAATAAGATGTCGACTACATGATCATGCTAAGCAATATGACAATGATGGAGTGTGTCATAATAAACGGAACAGTGGAAATTTGCATGGCAATATATCTCGGAATGACTATGGAAATGCCATAATAGGTAGGTATGGTGGCCGTTTTGAGGAAGGTATATGGTGGGTATGTGATACCAGCGAAAGGTGTGCGGTATTAGAGAGGCTAGCAAAGGTGGAAGGGTGAGAGTGCGTATATTCCATGGACTCAACATTAGTCATAAATAACTCATATACTTATTGCAAAAATCTACAAGTTATCAAAGCAAAGTATTACGCGCATGCTCCTAGGGGGGTAGATTGGTAGGAAAAGACCATCGCTCGTCCCCGACCGCCACTCATAAGGAAGACAATCAATAAATAAATCATGCTCCGACTTCATCACATAACGGTTCACCATACGTGCATGCTACGGGAATCACAAACTTCAACAAAAGTATTTCTAAAATTCACAACTACTCAACTAGCATGACTTTAATATCACCATCTCTATATCTCAAAACAATTATCAAGTATCAAACTTATCATAGTATTCAACACACTCATAAGAAAGTTTTATTATTAATCTTGTATACCAAGAATATTAAGATTTTAAGAAAATTACCATGCTATTTAAGACTCTCAAAATAATCTAAGTGAAGCATGAGAGATCAATAATTTATATAAAACAAATCCACCACCGTGCTCTAAAAGGATATAAATGAAGTACTAGAGCAAAATTATATAACTCAAAAGATAAAAGCGAAGCACATAGAGTATCCTAACAAATTCTAAATCATGTATGGATTTCTCAAAATGTGCTTACAGCAAGGCTGATTGTGGTAAACTAAGAAATAAATACTCAAATAATACAAGACGCTCCAAGCAAAACACATATCATGTGGCGAATAAAAATATAGCTCCAATCAAAGTTACCGATAGAAGTAGACGAAAGAAGGGATGCCTTCCAGGGCATCCACAAGCTTTGGCTTTTAGGTGTCCTTAGATTATCTTGGGGGTGCCATGGGCATCCCCAAGCTTAGGCTCTTTCCACTCCTTGTTCCATAATCCATCAAATCTTTACCCAAAACTTGAAAACTTCACAACACAAAACTTAAAGTAGAAAATCTCGTGAGCTCCGTTAGCGAAAGAAAACAAAAGATCACTTCAAGGTACTGTAATGAACTCATTCTTTATTTATATTGGTGTTATACCTACTGTATTCCAACTTCTCTATGGTTTATAAACTATTTTACTAGTCATAGATTCATCAAAATAAGCAAACAACACAAGAAAAACAGAATCTGTTAAAAACAGAACAGTCTGTAGTAATATGTAGCTAGCGCAAGATCTGGAACCCCAAAAATTCTAAACTAAATTTCTGGATGTGCGGAATTCATCTATTAATCATCTTCAAAAAGAATTAACTAAATATCACTCCCCAAATAAAAATGACGGCAGTTCTCGTGAGCGCTAAAGTTTCTGTTTTTTACAGCAAGTTCAACAAGACTTTCCCCAAGTATTCCCAACGGTTCTACTTGGCACAAACACTAATTAAACACAAAAAACACAACCTAAACTGAGGCTAGATAAATTATTTATTACTAAACAGGAGCAAAAAGCAAGGAATAAAAATAAAATTGGGTTGCCTCCCAACAAGCGCTATTGTTTAACCCCCCTAGCTAGGCATAACAAGCAAGAATAGATCTAGGTATTGCCATCTTTGGTAGGAAATTCTTCAATTAGGCATCTACTAGCTTTAGGGATTTCTTTATTTTTATTAATTATCAAACTTTTAGGCACAAGATCTAAAAATTGATTTGTAACAAATGGTTCCTTAATGATAGCAAAAAGATTGGGATGAATACTTATAGATTTGAGATCCGCATCCTTACTGGAGGATTCACCCTTATTTTTAGGAACGTACATAAGGTTGGCAACTTTAGTGGAAGGACTTGGAGTATTCTTTACGGAAGAAAAAGCGGTTCCCAAGTTGGTAATAATATTCTCAAGTTTATTGATCCTAACGGAATCGTGATTTATTTTCTCATTAACTATGGGTTCCTTTTCTTTAATATCTTTCTAAGTAACTCCTACTTTAGATCCATATTGAGAGATTCAGCTATGGATCTTTTTATCCAAATTTTCAATTAACTCTATGGTAGCAACCTTATTTTCAATAATCTCAAGCATTTGCATTACATGCTCCAGAGTTAATATAGTTCCATTAACCAAGAGAGGGGGTGAGCCAAATAAATCTAACATAGCATTATAAGAATCAAAAGTATGGCTACCCAAAAAGTTCCCTCCGGTAATAGTATCAAGAACATAACGGTGCCAAGGAGTAATGCCTACATAAAAATTGCGAATGAGAATGGTAGTAGATTGCTTCCTAGTAGATCTATTTTGAGCATTGCAAATTCTATACCAAGCATCTTTTAGATTTTCACCATCCCTTTGCTTAAAATTTAGAATTTCATTCTCGGGAGACAATGGAGAAGATAAGGGACTAGCCATAACGACAAGCAAACAGACTAACACGCAAGCAAACAAAAAGCAAGCGAACAAAAAGAGGCAAATAGAGAGGGACGACAGAGAGAGGGTGAATAAAACGGCAAGTGTGAAGTGGGGGAGAGGAAAATGAGAGACAAATGGCAAATAATGTAATGTGGGAGATAAGGGTATGTGATGGGTACTTGGTATGTTGAATTTTGCGTAGACCTCCCCGGCAACGGCGCCAGAAATCCTTCTTGCTACCTCTTGAGCACTGCGTTGGTTTTCCCCGAAGAGGAAGGGATGATGCAGCAAAGTAGCGTAAGTATTTCCCTCAGTTTTTGAGAACCAAGGTATCAATCTAGCAGGAGTCTACGCCCGAATCCCACATACCTGCACAAAACAAATCCTCGCAACCAACGCAAATAGGGGTTGTCAATCCCTATAAGGCCACTTACAAGAGTGAGATCTGATAGATATGACAAGATAATATTTTTGGTATTTTTGTGATAAAGATGCAAAGTAAAATAAAGGCAAAGTAAATAGCAAAGGAAATAACTAAGTAGTAGGAGATTAATATGATAAAGATAGACCCGGGGGCCATAGCTTTCACTAGTGGCTTCTCTCGAGAGCATAAGTATTCTACAGTGGGTGAACAAATTACTGTTGAGCAATTGACAGAATTGAGCATAGTTATGAGAATATCTAGGTATGATCATGTATATAGGCATCACGTCCGAGACAAGTAGACCGACTCCTGCCTGCATCTACTACTATTACTGCACTCATCAACCGCTATCCAGCATGCATCTAGAGTATGAATTTAAAAACAGAGTAACGCCTTAAGCAAGATGACATGGCGTAGAGGGATAGACTCGTGCAATATGAAGAAAACCCCATCTTGTTATCCTCGATGGCAACAATACAATACGTGCCTTGCTGCCCTTACTGTCACCGGGAAAGGACACCGCAAGATTGAACCCAAAGCTAAGCACTTCTCCCATTGCAAGAAAGATCAATCTAGTAGGCCAAACCAAACTGATAATTCGAAGAGACTTGCAAACATAACCAATCATACATAAAAGAATTCAGAGAAGATTCAAATATTATTCATAGATAGACTTGATCATAAACCCACAATTCATCGGTCTCAACAAACACGCCGCAAAAAGAAGATTACATCAAATAGATCTCCACAAGAGAGGGGGAGAACATTCTATTGAGATCCAAAAAGAGAGAAGAAGCCATCTAGCTACTAACCATGGACCCGTAGGTTTGAGGTAAACTACTCACACTTCCTCGGAGAGGCTATGGTCTTGATGTAGAAGCCCTCCGTGATCTATGCCCCCTCCGGCGGAGCTCCAGAACAGGCCCCAAGATGGGATCTCGTGGATACAGAAAGTTACGGCGGTGGAATTAGGGTTTTGGCTCCGTATCTGATCGTTTGGTGGTACGTGGATATATATAGGAGGAAGGAGTACGTCGGTGGAGGGCGCGCCTGGTGGGGGTGGGCGCGCCCCCTACCTCGTGCCCTCCTGTTTCGTTTCTTGACGTAGGGTCCAAGTCTCCCTGGTCTTATTCATTGAGAAAATCACGTTCCCTAAGGTTTCATTCCGTTTGGACTCCGTTTGATATTCCTTTTCTTCGAAATCCTAAAACAGGCAAAAAACAGCAATTCTGGGTAGGGCCTCCGGTTAATATGTTAGTCCCAAAAATAATATAAAAGTGGATAATAAAGCCCAATAATGTCCAAAACAGTAGATAATATAGCATGGAGCAATCAAAATTTATAGATACGTTGGAGACGTATCAGGTATGTCTTGACTTCTGCGTAGATCTCCCTGGCAACGGCGCCGGAAATCCTTCTTGCTACCTCTTGAGGACTGCGTTAGTTTTCCCTTGAAGAGGAAAGGGTGATGAAGTAAAGTAGCGTATGTATTTCCCTCAGTTTTTGAGAATCAAGGTATCAATCCAGTAGGAGACTACACGCAAGTCCCTCGTACCTACACAAACATGTAAGAACCTCGCAACCAACGCGATAAAGGGGTTGCCAATCCCTTCACGGTCACTTATGAGAGTGAGATCTGATAGAGATAATAATAATAAGACAAATTTTTTTTGTATTTTTATGATATAGATTCAAAGTAAAGATTGCAAAATAAACGGTGCCAGAAATAGCTAGTTGACGGGAGATTAATATAATAGACAATAGACCCGGGGGCCATAGGTTTCACTAGTGGCTTGTCTCAAGATAGCATAAGTATTACGGTGGGTGAACAAATCACTGTCGAGCAATTGATAGAAAAGTGCATAATTATGAGAATATCTAGGCATGATCATGTATATAGGCATGACGTTTGTGACAAGTAGACCGAAACGATTTTGCATCTACTACTATTACTCCACAGATCGACCGCTATCCAGCATGCATCTAGAGTATTAAGTTCATAAGAACAAAGTAACACATTATGCAAGATGACATGATGTAGAGGGATAAACTCAAGCAATATGATATAAACCCCATCTTTTTATCCTCGATGGCAACGATACAATACGTGCCTTGCTGCCCCTGCTGTCACTGGGAAAGGACACCGCAAGATTGAACCCAAAGCTAAGCACTTCTCCCATTGCAAGAAAGATCAATCTAGTAGGCCAAACCAAACTGATAATTCGAAGAGACTTGCAAAGATAACAAATCATACTTCAACGATTTCAGAGAAGAATCAAATATTGTTCATAGATAATCTTGATCATAAACCCACATTTCATCGGATCTCGACAAACACACCACAAAAAGAGTTACATCAAATAGATCTCCAAGAAGATCGAGGAGAACTTTGTATTGAGATCCAAAGAGAGAGAAGAAGCCATCTAGCTAATAACTATGGACCTGAAGGTCTGAGGTAAACCACTCACACATCATCAGAGAGGCTATGGTGTTGATGTAGAAGCCCTCCGTGATCGATTCCCCCTCCGGCGGAGCTCCGGAAAAGGCCACAAGATGGGATCTCTTGGGTACAGAAGGCTGCGGCGGTGGAAATAGGGTTTCGTGGTGCTCCTGGATGTTTTCGGGGTATATGAATATATATAGGAGGAAGAAGTAGGTCGGTGGAGCTACGAGGGGCCCACGAGGGTGGGGGCATGCCCAAGGGGGGCAGGCGCGCCTCCTTGCCTTGTGGCCTCCTTGTTCATTTCTTGACGTCCACTCTAAGTCCCCTGGATCACATTTGTTCCAAAAATAACTCTCCCGAAGGTTTTATTCTGTTTGGATTCCGTTTGATATTCCTTTTCTGCGAAACACTGAAATAGGCAAAAAAAAACAACAATTTGCACTGGGCCTTGGGTTAGTAGGTTAGTCCCAAAAATAATATAAAAGTGTATAAATAAACCCATTAACATCCAAAACAGATAATATAATAGCATGGAACAAACAAAAATTATAGATACGCTGGAACGTATCAGGTGTGTATTCTGGGACTTGGAGTACTGGCACAAACTTGATACACCTCATTGCCTTGATCAAATGCATATCTGTAAGAATGTCCTTGAGAGCTTGCTCGCGACACTGATGAACATGCTGGATAAGACCAAGAATGGGCCGAAGGCAAGAAAAGACTTGCAAGATTTGAATATCAGGGAAGATCTGCACATGCCGCCTTGTAAAAAGTCAGACGAGACAGAGATGCAGACAGAGGCGCGGGAGAAGAATGGCAAGAAAATAAAGAAAGAGGATTATTGCCCCCTTCTTGCTGCACCTTAAGTCAGGCTGAGATCGATCAATTCTTTAAGTGCCTTACCGGAGTCAAAGTTAGTTCTAGTTACTGTGGCAAGATAATAAGATATCTAGACACGGACAAGAAAAGGTTCAGCGAGATGAAGTCCCATGACTGTCATGTGATGATGACGCAGATACTACCAGTTGCCCTTAGAGGGATAATGGACAAGCACGTCCGTGACACGCTTATTGGTCTCTTCAACTTTTTTGATGTTATCTTTCGAAAGTCGATCAGTGTGAAGCAGCTCCGAAGGCTACAGGAAGAGATCGTTGTGATATTGAATGAGCTTGAGATGTACTTCCTGCCCGAGTTCTTTGACATGATGGTGCATCTGTGTGTCCATATTGCGGACGACATAATAGACCTGGGGCTGTCATTTCTGCACAACATGATGCCGTTTGAGAGGATGAATGGGATCATCAAAGGATTCATTCGTAACATTTACCGTCCAGATGGAAGCATCGTCCGGGGCTATCTGACACAAGAGTGCATCTCTTTCTACGAGAATTTTCTATATGGCAAAGACCAGCCGCCTGGTGTTAGTGTTAGTTTGCCCGTTAACAAGCACGATGGGAGGCTCGAAGGAGAAGGTCAGTCCAATGGTCGCAGGGAACTGCACGTGGCATACTCAGATAGATGCAGTGACTTTGACAGAGCAAACTTGGTAGTGCTACAACACCTAGACGAGGTAGATCCTTTCGTGGCACTGCACAAAGAAATTATCGCAAAGAAGTATCGTGACCGGGGGGTATGCAGGTCGGACACCGAAGTTACTAGAGAGCACAACTCCACTTTCCTGCATTGGTTCAAAGAGCATATTATTGCTAATCCTCCAAGGAGGGCTCTAAGGACGGATTGCTCATATACGCCTTAGCACATGGCCCCTCGCCCAACCTCGTAACCCATCAGGCATACGATGTCAACGGATAGATGTTCTACACAGAGTCCAAAGATATGGACAGTGATGATCAGAACTCAGGGGTGACGATGGAATGCATGATCGGCAGCGACAATGGCACAACTGAAAGATTTTATGGAAGGGTCGAGGATATCTGGGAGCTTTACTACTCTGGACTGCACAACACGAAGATGTTCCGTGTTAGATGGGCTAAGAATGTCGAAAGAGAAAACCAGAATTTCACTACCATGACTATACCCGACGCCAAGAGCGCTATCGTGAACGCTATCGCAAAAAACAAGCCATGGGTACACGCTAAGCACGTGACACAATGCTTCTTCATAACCGACCCGCGCAATCCCAGCCGTGTTGTCGTGAGGAGAGGCAAAAGGAACATCATTGGAATGGATGGAGTCGCCAACGAGGAAGACTACGATCTGTACGGAAACCCAATGAGGGAAGATGACGATGATGATGAAGTGTTCGTCAAAAGAAGAATCAATACTACATTATGTAAGAAAATTCATACTCCATGGAAAAGGCAAAGTCACAATGAGGGGCTCAATTATTCTTCAACGAACAAGAAGGGAAAGAAGCTGACTCAAAAATGAAAATGTCAACACTGAGGAACCGTATGTTATCGGTCAAATGATGTAATATATATGTTCCTATTTTGTATACACACTTGGCCATTATTATGCATGGGTCCAATGATGTAATATATATGTATCTATTTTGTATACATATTTAACCGTCAAATGATGCAATATATATCGCCTTCCCTTTGTTCACTGCTCTCGGAAAAAAAGAAAAGAAAAGTGAGAGAAAATAAAGGAAAAGAAAAGAGAAGGAAACAAACAGGAAAACTGCTACATAGGTATTGGTTATAGCAGCAGCGCTTTTGTGAGAAAAGAGCTACAGCTAGTCAAGATAGCAGTAGCAGTTTCTAAACGAAACCGCTATAGCTACATGGAGTAGCTATAGCGCGTTTTGCCTAAACGCGCTACTGCTATGCCCATTTAACCCCCAAAATCCCCAATCCTCCCTTCATCCCGCCCCTTTTCCCCCAAATCCCCACACTCTGTCTTCCCACGTCGCTCTGCCGGAGCCCCGCCCTCGCCGTGCCTCTACGACCCCCGCCCCCGAGCCCGAGCCCGACCGACCCGGGTGTGTCTACTACGCAACCTTCTTCTTGTAAACGTTGTTGGGCCTCCAAGTGCAGAGGTTAGTAGGACAGTAGCAAATTTCCCTCAAGTGGATGACCTAAGGTTTATCAATCCATAGGAGGCGTAGGATGAAGATGATCTCTCTCAAGCAACCCTGCAACCAAATAACAAAGAGTCTCTTGTGTCCCCAACACACCCAATACAATGGTAAATTGTATAGGTGCACTAGTTCGGCGAAGAGATGGTGATACAAGTGGTATATGGATGGTAGATAATAGTTTCTGTAATCTGAAATAATAAAAACAGCAAGGTAGCAAGTGATAAAAGTGAGCGTAAACGGTATTGCAATGCTAGGAAACAAGGCCTAGGGTTCATACTTTCGCTAGTGTAAGTCCTCTCAACAATACTAACATAATTGGATCACATAACTATCCCTCAACATGCAACAAAGAGTCACTCCAAAGTCACTAATAGCGGAGAACGAACGAAGAGATTATGGTAGGGTACTAAACCACCTCAAAATTATTCTTTCCAATCAATCCGTTGGGCTATTCCTATAAGTGTCACAAACAGCCCTAGAGTTCACTGGTAGAAAAAGGGCCTGTTGTCCCGGTTCGTAAGGGCCTTTTGTCCCGGTTCTGGAACCGGGACTAAAGGGTCGGTACTAATGCCCTGTCCCTTTAGTCCCAGTTCAATCCAGAACCGGGACAGATGGGCCTCCACATGGCCTGTGCGTGGAGCCCAGGTAGGAGACCCTTTGGTCCCGGTTGGTGGCACCAACCGGGACCAATAGGCATCCACGCGTCAGCATTTCTGTGGTTGGGGTTTTTGTTTTTTTTGAAAGGGGGGGGGGGTTGGGGGTTTTGGGGGGTTAATTTAGGTGTTTCATATATTGTGTTAGCTAGCTATAATTAAGAGAGAAGTGTCCTCTCTTATGTCCGTGCTTGGTCAATGCTACGTACTATACATACGTATAGAGAGGGCTAGACACGCTAGCTAGCTAGTAAGCAAACGAAGGAAACAAAAGATCGTCATGAACATATATGCATACAGAGAGAAGTGATATCGACCACCTCTCCTTCTCCGAGAGATTGGTCCAACAACAAGTTCTCGTATATCTATCCGACACTACCAGCTACATATATACAATAATTATCTCTTACAAATATAATCATACAGACTCAGGGTCCACATAGTATTCTCCGTCTTCAGGGATCACGTGGTCAAGAAAGAATGCTGCCAATTCCTCTTGAATTGCTCGCATGCGAGCTGGAGCTAGGAGTTCATCCCGCTCCCGAAACATCTAATTTAAAGAAGGGGGTCAATACATATATATATATGAATGAATGAAACTCAACACAAATGATGGTAATAAAATAAAATTGTGAATGTTGTTATTTACGTACTTCATATTGTTTGTTAGTGTAGCCCCGCTCACAGGTCGTGTGGCGGATGGACTCGCAAACATAGTATCCACAGAAATCATTCCCTTGTTCCTGCCACAACCACTTTACAAGAAATAGAGGTCAATCAAACTGATAAGCAAGAATGTCAAATGGTATTGATGAAACTAGCACTTGAATGACTAGTAGATGCGCGGAACATGCTACTATAGTACTTACTTTCGGGTGTCTAAATTGCAGCTCCTTCGGCAGTCCTGGAGCTTTTCTGGTGAATTTTCTCCAAACCCTGCCGGACAATGAAAACAATTACTTGATATATCAGGAAATGAACAAAATTGCTGATATGGAGGATAATGATCGATTTAGCTTACTTCTCAAGTATTTGAGTCATGTCTGCATAGTCCTGGGGATCTTTTCGTCTTGAGTCTAATACGGTTACTAGTCCCTGCTCAAGCTTAATCTCTAGGAGAATATAGTGGAAAATGCACACGCATGCATAACTCATCAATTACATTACTATAACCTTGACTAATATATAAGGGAAACCGAATACGCACAAGACAGTAACACTCACTTGAAGTTGTAAGGAAAGAGTATTATATCTTTGTTTTCATTCATTTACCAACGATCGTAGCAAGTTGGCCTCGGTAGCTGCGGCATGAAATTTAACCTGAGTTGCATCTATGAGATATGTGTTAATGAACCCAATATCACCGACTTGTCTTTTCTTCAATTCGGCGATCTTCAATCTGCATAATATAGTGAGGATGATTATAAATACATGCACTGAAAGAGATGAGCTATATAGAGAGACTTAATGACAGAAGTAGTACTACTTACAGACAGTAGCAGGCGACCGTTGTTTTATCGAGGGCCAATTGATTGAAAAACTGATAGAACTCCTCAAATGGAATAGGCAACAGTTCAATTCCAACGAGGCATGCTCCTTTTTAACTTTCACATACAAAGTACTCCTCCCCCCAGAGTCTCTGCAGATTTTCAAGTACCAATCATGCAATCTTCGCATCATCGTTGATAGAGATCTTTCATCTTTGACGAGAGGCTTCCCGTACTCGTATCTTTGTATCTGCACCTCCATGGGTTCATAATGTACATCGTCGGGAAGGTAATCTGCAAGATTGCTATAACCGGGCACCATCCTCGGATCATTAGGGACGTTGTGGCTAGGCACCTTGAGCGGGGGGCACGATTGCTTCGCTTGTTCGTCGAGCTAGGCAATTTGTTTCCCAGCTCGTCGTTCTTTCAGCCTTTGATCACTGATAGTACTTCATGACCGCTCCGCTTCGGAAAATTCCTTTCCAATAATGCGCTCATAGTTTCCTTTCGGCGGAGACTTGGGTGGTTTTGTCAGGGTAGCCAGAGTGCGCTTCACTTTCACCGGATCTACCTTTCCTCCGGAAGTGGATGTCTCTTTGCTTTCAACCCTTGAAACCAGTCATCCACTTCGGTTCGTGCGATCTCGGCGTTCTCCTCCGGGGTCCTCTCGTATGGTAACTTCTCTGGAGTCTTTAGAGAAGGACCGAATATGTATGTCCTCCCACCTCTGGCGGTACTGCTAGACGCCGGCCGAGCAGACGGAGCGGTTGACTTCTTTACTTGCTTACGAGGCGGAGGAGAAGGACTACGACGCGCCAGAGCAGCCGGAGCAGCGGCAGGTCTCTTCCGCCCTTGCTGACGAGGCGGAGAAGGAGGAGGCTTGCTGCTCGGGCACGTCGGTGCAGGCGGAGAAGGAGGCGGAGTGCCACCACGCACTGGAGAAGGAGCTGGTCGAGTGCCCTGATCGTCACTCGCCGGAGGAGGAGGCGGTGGAGGAGGCGGAGTGCCCTGACTTGCCGGAGGAGGAGGAGGAGGAGGCGGAGACGTCCAGTTCGGAAGGTTGATGAGCTCCTTCCGCCATAGGCATGGAGTCTTCAGAGCAGACCCCAGCCTAGTCTCCCCTTCACCGGTAGGGTGGTCAAGCTGGAGGTCCTCAAATCCCTCCGTTATTTCATCCACCATCACCCTAGCATATCCTTCTGGAATCGGCCGGCAGTGAAAAGTTGCGGTGGGTTCAGTAGGATAAACAGAGCCAACAGCCGCCTTGACCTTCAAATTCATCCAATGCGTCATAAGGTGGCAATTTTGAGACTCCGTGATAGCATCCACGGGATAGCTGGCAGGAGCCGTCAAGGCATGCTCCGGCTGAAGCAGCTCGGTGGAAGCCACGCTGCTTCTCCGCTGTACGTTTGCTGCGATTTGCTTCTCGTTCCTATATCGCTTGTACCCTTGCTTGCAGCGCCTGCATTTGGGTCTGCTGCACTTTTTTCCTCCTCTCATGGGATTTCTAACCGCCTGCGTCCGGAAACCCAACCTTCCATGGAATGGAGCCTGGCGTGCCTCGTGTCCGTCCAGGGTGCTTAGGATTCCCGAGGGCCATTGTGAGCTCGTCGTTCTCTCTATCTGGAAAGAACGTCCCTTGCTGCGCTGCTTCGATATAGTGCTGATGCTTCCTGACTAGTATGTCCATTTGCTCGTTCGTCCAAATGCACTTCCATGTTACAGGGTCCAAGGTTCCGCCAGCCCCGAAGAACCATGTCCGGCAACGGTCTGGCCAGTTAATTGTCTCTGGTTCGATCCCTTTATCAACCAGATCATTCTCAGTCTTGGTCCACTTAGGCCGGGCTATGAGGTAGCCACCTGACCCCGTGTGATGGTGATGCTTCTTCTTCGTAGCATTTTGCTTGTTTGTCGCCGACATCTTCTTACTCTTTTCTGATGTCTTGTGGGCCACAAATGCGGGCCAGTGATCTCTGATCTTCTGATATCTGCCCTTGAATTCTGGTGTCTCATTATTTTCGACAAACTTATTCAGCTCTTTCTTCCGCCTCCTAAATAGTTCTGCCATCCTCTTAAGAGCAAAATACTTGATTAATTGCTCTTTAACTGGCTTCTCTGGATTATCCTCTGGCGGTAGGGTGAAATTTGACTTCAGCTCAGTCCAAAGATCATTTTTCTGCATATCATTGACATAAGACACCTCAGGGTCTTCTGCAGCCGGCTTAAACCATTGTTGGATGCTGATCGGGATCTTGTCCCTAACCAAAACCCCGCACTGAGCAACAAATGCGCTCTTTATCCGGAGGGGTTCAATCGGTTGGCCGTCGGGCGCGATTGCTATGATCTCAAACTTTTCATCCGAGCTCAACTTTTTCTTCGGGCCTCGTCTCTTTACCGAAGTTGTGCTTGATCTGGAGGGCTAGAAAAAAGAACAAAGACTTAATTAATATGTGTACATACCAAAACAATGAATGCATTAATTAGCTAGTCAGCAGAAGCTTAACTAATATATATACCTGGCCGGACTCTGTTCGGTCACCGGAGACGTCATCACAATCTCCTTCTTGCACCGGCATTGGGTCATCGGAGCCGTCCTCACGGTCTCCTTCTTGCACCGGCATTAGGTCACCGGAGCCATCATAATCAGCTGCTTCCAGACCATCGATCTCGTTGAGAAACAACGAGCAGATGGCATCACTTCCTCGTGCGATTATGTCCCCCAACAACTCTTCTTGTACTTCGTCTCGGGCGGTGTCCATAGTTTCTACAAATATTGACAACATGGCAATTATTATTCAAACATGACATATGGATATATTAATGGCAAAAACGTAGAACTAATATTAATGAGTGGCCTCGACGCTGCTTCTCTAGGGTTTGGGGTGGCCTCTACGCTGCTTCTCTAGGGTTTGGGGTGGCCTCGACAACGCTTCAAGGATAAAAAAAGAAGAGGAAGAAGAAAAAAAAGAGGAGAAGAAAGAATAGAGGAGTACTTCGCCTCTTTTTTTCTTCTTCTTCCTCTTTATTTTATCGGAAACAAGGGTCGTCGAGGGTCAGGGTCGCCAAACGGTAGAGGAAACCCTAAATAGCAAGTATCGTGGGTGTGAGATACATATGGCCATCGGTGTCGGACACTACATCCACGTCCCACAAGTGACGTGGGCGTCGAAGCCCGCGCCACTTGTGGGACGTGGATGTAGTGTCCGACACCGACGGTACATGTATCTCACACCGACGATACTTTCTTTTTTTATCCTCTTCTTCCTCTCATGTTCGAGAGGATCGCCGAGGGGTCGGGAGGTTTCCTAGTGTCAAAGAATTCAACAAAACCATGTCTTCATCATTAGGCGAAAGTAACAGGTGCATGATGGTACGAAGCTCTCCAAAGTTATTTTGGAACGGAGTCCCAGATAAGATAATTCGCTTTTTGGTATAAAGTTCAGCAAGAACCTTCCAAATATCGTTATTTGGAAGGCCTTTGCTGAAATTCATACAAAAAGGCAAATTATCCTATCCGGGACACCATTCCAAAATAACTTTGGAGGAATTCGTCATGCCCTGGTTACTTCCGGCTAATGATGAAGCCATGGATTTCTTCAATACTTTGACACTTGGAAACCTCTCTCGACCCCTCGAACCCTCGACGACCCTGGACCCCTCGACCCCTCGAACCCTCGACGACCCTAGACCCCCTCTTGACCCCCTCATGTCGAAGTTATCGGGTAGGGGGTATATCGACAACGTCATACCCAATACATGCATACATACATACATATCACATGCATCCATACATATATGAACAAAATTAATATCTACTAATTAACAACCTAAATAAAAAAAACTAATACATATAGGAAGAAGAAGAAAAAAGAAGAGAAGAAAGAATAGAGGAGAAGACTTCCTCTTCTTCCTCTCCTCTTCTTCTCCCTCTTCTTCTCCCTCTTCTTCCCCTTCTTCCCTCGACCCCCTAAACTAGTTCTCAACCCTCGACCCCTAAACTAGTTCTCAACCCTCGACCCCCTAAACTGGTTCTCGACCCCCCCTCATGTCGAAGTTATCAGGGAGGGGGTATATCGACCCCCCCTCATGTCGAAGTTATCGGGGAGGGTTATATCGACCCCCCCTCCTGTTGAAGTTAACGGGGAGGGGGTATATCGACAATGACATGCATACATGGAAAAAAATACTATCCATCTATACATACATAGCCACATACATATATACATGGAAATAATGCTATGAACAAAAAATATGAAAAAAAAAATTCTATGAACAAAAAAAATAATACACATAAACAAAAAAATACATATATGAACAAAAAATGCTCTGAACAAAAAAAAATAATACACATATATGAACATCTATACATACATATAGCCACATACATATATACATTATATATACGTACAAAAAAATGAAAAAAATGATAAACAGGTGGCGACAGCTCACAGCAGCGAGGTTGACTGGCGAGGGCGACGGCGGGGGCGGCGAGGGCGTCGGCGAGGGCGGCGGATGGCTCGGGGAGGAGGGCGGTGTTGCAACACCCCGGATATTACTTTCCCAATTTGTACTCCAACTCTTACCGTTTCCGGCTTTAAGTTAGTTTATTTTCTCGAGTTCGGGTTTTTGTCTCCGTGTGTTCTTGTCGTTGTCATGCATCTCATATCATGTCATCATGTGCATTGCATTTGCATATGTGTTCATCTCATGCATTCGAGCATTTTCCCCATTGTCCGTTTTGCATTCCGGCGCTTCGTTCTCCTCCGGTGGTCATTTCTACCTTTCTTTCGTGTGTGGGAATTAAACATTTCCGGATTGGACCGAGACTTGCCATGCGGCCTTGGTTTACTACCGGTAGACCGCCTGTCAAGTTTCATATCATTTGGACTTTGTTTGATACTCCAACGGTTAACCGAGGGACCGAAAAGGCCTCGTGTGTGTTGCAGCCCAACACCCCTCCAATTTGGCCCAAAACCCACCTAAGCCTTCTCCATCATCTAGATCGTTCGATCACGACCGCGTGGCCGAAAACCGCACCTCATTTGGACTCTCCTAGCTCCCTCTATGCCTATTTAAAGAACCCCCGAAAATCTCCATCTCCTTCCTCCCGAAAACCCTAGATCCACCCCTCGCGCGGCGCCGGACAAATTTGCACCGACGGACACGTCCGGGTCCTCCCCCGCCGCCGCCACATGTCGCCTCCTCGCTCGCCGCCACCTGCGCCCACTTCGCCGCCCCAGCCGGCCCGCTGAGGCCCATCGTGGGCCCCCGCGGCCCGAAGCCATCCCGCCGCCCGCGCCTCCTCGTCTCTCCCTCGGCCGCTGCCATCCGCCGCCTCCCCGCCGGCGCGCGCGCCGCCGCCCGCCGCCCGCGGCCGCCTCGGCGTCCGTGCCGCCTCACCGCCTCCCCCACGCCGGATCCAGCCCCTCTCCGTCTCTCCCTCGACTCCGGTGCCTCCCCTCGCCAAGTCCGGCGATGAACTCCGACAAGAACCCCGACGATCCTCGTAAAGCGTGCAGATCTCAGATCCGGATTTGTCTCGGGTTGACTTTTTGCCCGAAACCCTAGCTCATGTGCTCATCTTCATCATGCTATATCTTTGCATCCGTAACTCCCTTTTTTGGCATATAGCATATCAAATTGTTCGTCTCAGAGAGTACATCATTTCATTCCATTGCATCATTTTCATTTGAGTTCATCTTGAGGCCCGAAATGCTTTTAGAAGAGGGCTACTTGAGTTATTTGTCAGATCTGCTACTCCATTTGCATATTTGTCATTTTTGCCATGATTATTGTGTGCATGTTATGCCCATGAGCTCTACATATGTTTTGCTAAGGGTTTTGCCATCTTTCCAGAGGTGCAACCCATGTATTTTTGTGATGTGTGTGGTGACTAGCACAAGCTTGCGAAGTGAGGCACTTGGTAGTGCTGATTTCAGGGACTTAGTAATTTCACTAAGTCCTTGATCTGTTTATTTCATATGGCCATATGTTCATGTTGTTTCCGAGTGATCCGTGCCTCTTTTGAGGATGATCAGTAAGGATGTTTTGTTAATCTTGTAGTGCTCTATCCATCCATGTCTTTGTTTGCAATTATGGAGCACCCTAGCTTGAGTCAATCGAGCTCTACTTTTGCTACTTTGTGGATCTGGGCAGATTGTCAACGTGTTTGCAATTTTGCCGATGATGTTGTAGTTGATCCGTGCATGCTATGCTATTGTTCTTGCCATGTCTAGCTTGCATTTCGTGTATTCTTGATGGGCGTATGCTTAGTTTATCATGACTTGCTCCGTAGTGAGTGCATCGAGCTCGTAAACATGCCTACTTGATATCTGTTTTAGCATGCTCCAGTTTTCACTAAGTCTGTGATCTGATTATGTTTTTGCCATGTTCACATGCTTGCAATTGTATTTTTTGATCCCTTTTGGCTTAAGGTCACTAATGGACTTTTGTTAAGCTCTTTGAGTAGCTCCATGGCATGCTTTATTTTGCCATGTTCATGCCCTGTAGCATGTAGTTTTGTTGCTCCGAAGAGGGCTACCTGATCTGAAATTCCAGACAAGTGTTAATTTCACCAAGTCTGAGATCTGTTTGCCATATGCATTTTTGCCATGCTTGTTTGAACCTGTTAATTGATGAATTAGCCGTAGCTCAGTGCTAGAATTTTGTTTAGCATCATGAATGCATCCCTGCCATGTATTTTGTTACCATGTTTGGGTGCTGTAGCTTGTTCATCTCATTGCATTTAGATGGCTACTTGCTGTAAATCGCAGAACGTGGTCATATTTGAATTGCTTGCCTTTTCCAAACCTTAACTCCGATTCCGATGTTCTTTATATCGTTTTCAAGCGTTTTGATCTCATGTTTCCAGTGGCACACTTGGATTTCCATGTTGAGGCTAGCATCTTGCATTTCCTGTCAAATCTTGCATATGCATCCCGCATAGCATACCATCCTTGCATCATATTGTTTGATCCTTGCACATGGTTGATTGTGTCCTTGTTGCTTGTTTGTCTTGTTTGGGTAGAGCCGGGAGACGAGTTCGCTAACGAGGAGCCCGTTGAGTTTGCTTTCGAGGATCCAGTCAACTCTGACAACTGTGTAGGCAAGATGATCATACCCTCGAAATCACTACTATCTTTGCTATGCTAGATTGCTCGCTCCTTTGCTATGCCAATGCTACGATGCCTACCACTTGCTTTCAAGCCTCCCAAATTCCCATGTCAAACCTCTAACCCACCATGTCCTAGCAAACCGTTGTTTGGCTATGTTATCGCTTTGCTCAGCCCCTCTTATAGCGTTGCTAGTTGCAGGTGAAGATTGGAGACCGTTCCTTGTTGGAGCATTATTTACTTGTTGGGATATCATTATATTTCCATGTTATCTTAATGCATCTATATACTTGGTAAAGGGTGAAGGCTCGGCCTCACGCCTAGTGTTTTGCTCCACTCTTGCCGCCCTAGTTTCCGTCATATCGGTGTTATGTTCCCGGATTTTGTGTTCCTTACACGGTTGGGTTATAATGGGAACCCCTTGATAGTTCACCTTGATTAAAGCTTTTCCAGCAATGCCCAACCTTGGTTTTACCATTTACCACCTAGCCTCTTTTTCCCTTGGGGTTCCGGAGCCCGAGGGTCATCTTATTTAAACCCCCCCGGGGCCAGTGCTCCTCTGAGTGTTGGTCCAAATAAAGCCACTTGCAGCGCCACCTCGGGGCAACTCGAGGGTTGGTTTTAGTTGTACGTAGTGTTCATCTGAGTGTGCCCTAAGAACGAGATATGTGCAGCTCCTATCAGGATTTGTCGGCACATTCGGGCGGTGTTGCTGGATTTGTTTTAACCTGTCGAAGTGTCTTGAAGAACCGAGATACCGAGTCTGATCGGAACGTCTCGGGAGGAGGTCTATTCCTTCGTTGACCGTGAGAGCTTGTCATGGGCTAAGTTGGGACTCCCCTGCAGGGATTTGAACTTTTGAAAGGCGTGCCCGCGGTTATGGGAAGATGGGAATTTGTTAATGTCCGGTTGTAGATAACTTGAACCTTAACTTAATTAAAATGAGTCAACTGAGTGTGTTACCGTGATGGCCTCTTCTCAGCGGAGTCCGGGAAGTGGACACGGTGTTGGAGTAATGCTTGCGCAGGTTGTTCTCTAGTTTCTCGCTCGCGCTTTGCCTCCTCTTCTCGCTCTCTTTTGCGAACAGGATAGCCTCCATATTATGCTAGTCGCTTGCTGGAGCTCCACATATTTACCTTGCCTTACCTATAAGCTTAAATAGTCTTGATCATGAGGGTGCGAGATTGCTGAGTCCCTGTGGCTCACAGATTACTATTACACCAGATGCAAGGCCTGATGATTCCGCTCCAGGTGACGCGCTCGAGCTCAAGTGGGAGTTTGACGAGGACTCTCAACGTTATTATGTTTCCTTTCCTGATGATCAGTAGTGGTGCCCAGTTGGGGGTGATCGGGACTGTGTCGCAACTTGGGTTATCTTTTATTTTGGTGCCGTAGTCGGGCCATGAGTGTTTGGATGATGTAATGTTATTTATGTACCTTGATTGACGTGGCGAGTGTAAGCCAACTATGTTATCTCCCCTTTATTATTATATTACATGGGATGTGTAAAGATTACCTTACTTGCGACATATGCCTTCAATGCGATTATGCCTCTAAGTCGTGCCTCGACACGTGGGAGCCATAGTCGCATCGAGGGTGTTACAGGCGGCGAGGGCGGCACGGGCTCTGGGAGGAGGGCTCGGGGATGACGGCGAGAACGGGGGCGGCGCGGGCTTGGGGACGACAGCGAGCTCGAGGGGTGGCATGAGCTCGGGGAGGAGGGCTCGGGGACGACGGCGAGCTCCGGGGCGGCGCGGGCTCGAGGGCGGCGCGGGCTCAGGGGCGTCGCGGGCTCGAGGAGAGGGCGGCGGCGGCGACGAGGGGCGGGCGGTGACGGCAACGACGATCTCGGGGCGGCGACGGCGAGCACGGGCAGCCTGGCGGCGTCGTCGGGGCGGGATCGAAGAAACTGAACCAAAATTTTCACAAGTGTGGCTTATATAGACGGAGCATTGGTCACGGTTCGTGGCACAAACCATGACCAATGCCCCCCTTTAGTCCCGGTTGGTGCCACCAACCGAGACCAAAGGCCTCTTTTCAGCAGCCCAAAGGGCGGGAAGCGGCAGCCTTTGGTCTCGGTTGGTGGCACCAACCGGGACTAAAGGGGGCATTGGTCACGGTTTGTGCCACGAACCGTGACCAATGCCCCCCTTTAGTCCCGGTTGGTGCCACCAACCGGGACCAAAGGCCTTGTGCGGCTGCTGCGTCGAAAGTTTAGTCCCACTTGGCGCTAGTTGTGAGGGGTGCGCAGTGGTTTATAAGCCCCACTGCCGCACCCCTCTCGAGCTCCTCTCCATTGCAGGCTTATGGGCCTAATTGTCACTGCTATGCCTGTGGGCCTACTAGGCCTCCTGTATGCCTGAATCCTGGCCCTTGGATGGGTTTCTAGTCATATTCAGGTCGTGGGGCCCAGTAGGTGGCATTTTTTTGTTTTTTTGTTGCTTTATTTATTTTCTTTTGTTTTTTGCTTTATTTTTTAATTATTTATGCTTTTAGTTTTAGATAAATTATAAACTTTTTGTTAATGCCATTAGTTTTCAAATTTGAAAACACTTTTTTTTGTTTTCTTTGTTGCTTTATTTATTTTATTTTGTTTCTACTTACAACAAAATACTTATTGTTGCTATTTTTTTCCAGTTTTTTTGTTTTGTTTTCTGCATTATTTATTTTCTTTTGTTTTTTGCTTTATTTTTTTATTCTTTTTTCTTTTAGTTTTAGAAAAATTATAAAATTTCTGTTAGTGCCGTTAGTTTTCAAATTTGAAAACACTTTTTCAGTTTTTTTGTTTTCTTTGTTGCTTTATTTATTTTATTTTGTGATTAACTTTACTATAAAAATAGTTTTTTCCTGTTTTTTTGATTTGTTTTTTGCATTATTTATTTTCTTTTGTTTTTTGCTTTAATTTTTAATTCTGTTTGCTTTTAGGTTAGCAAAATTATAAACTTTCTGTTAGTGCCATTAGTTTTAGAAAAATTATAAACTTTCTGTTAATGCCATTAGTTTTCAAATTTGAATAGTTAAAATTTGAATTCTTTGAAAATTGTTTGAATCACAAGTTTGTGATTAACTTACTAAAAAAATGAGAATAGATGCGCTTATAGAGAAAATTCAACCTAAATTCCTAGTAAATTTCTATGAATTTCAGAGAAATTCACTATGAATTTAGGTTAAACTTTTCTCTATTAGGGCATCTATTTTCACTTTGAGAGGAGCTCAACAAGGTAGAGAGGGAAGGGCTTATAAACCGGTGTGACCCCCTTCGGTTGGCGAGGTGGGACTAAACTCTGCCCGCAACGAGGACCAACCCTTTAGTCCCGGTTTGTGGCACAAACCGGGACTAATGGTCATGGCCAGGGGCGAGGAGCAAAATTATAAACTTTCTGTTAGTGCCATTAGTTTTAGAAAGTTGAAAGTTGGCATGGGCCAGGGACTAATGGTCATGGTATTACGAGGGCCGAACCATAAGACATGAAAGCATTTCAAATGAACTCTGAGAAAGTTGAAAGTTGGCATGGTATCATAATTTCACCCACATAGCATGTGCATGTACAAAACGGACAATGGTAGCATGTTCGTGTGTTACAAAGTTGGCATGGTATCAT
Source organism: Triticum urartu (assembly GCF_056163025.1). Classification (NCBI taxonomy): domain Eukaryota; kingdom Viridiplantae; phylum Streptophyta; class Magnoliopsida; order Poales; family Poaceae; genus Triticum; species Triticum urartu. The sequence continues at coordinate 580,531,831 of NC_141878.1, read as the reverse complement.
CATAATAGTTGCGGGAGAAAGTCTTCACTTTTTCTTCGCTTGTGTCATTTCCTTATTGCGCCGTAACCATGGATAATCTTCATTGTTTATCAGGATGCTTGGGTCAGCCTTGACATTGAAGGGAGGAATTTCATGAAACTTTTCATAATCTTCAGACATGTCTGTCTTGCCGTCCACTCCCAGGATGTCCCTTTTTCCTGAAACAACTATGTGGCGCTTTGGCTCATCGTATGATGTATTCGCTTCCTTATCTTTTCTTTTTCTCGGTTTGGTAGACATGTCCTTCACATAGATAACCTGTGCCACATCATTGGCTAGGACGAACGGTTCGTCAGTGTACCCAAGATTTTTCAGATCCACTGTTGTCATTCTGTACTGTGAGTCTACCTGTACCCCGCCGATTAACAGATTGACCCATTTGCACTTAAACAAAAGGACCTTAAAATCAGGTCCGTAGTCAAGTTCCCATATGTCCACTATGTAACCATAATATGTGTCCTTTCCGCTCTCGGTTGCTGCATCAAAGCGGACACCGCTGTTTTGGTTGGTGCTCTTTTGATCTTGGGCGATCGTGTAAAATGTATTCCCATTTATCTCGTATCCTTCGTAAGTCAATACAGTCAAAGATGGTCCCCTGGACAACAAGTACAACTCATCACAAACAGTGTTGTCACCTCTGAGACGTGTTTCCAACCAACTGCTGAAAGTCCTGTTGTGTTCACATGTAATCCAGTCGTGGCACTGCTCTGGGTGTTTGGAGCGCAGACTGTTCTTGTGTTCATCGACATACGGGGTCACCAAGGTAGAGTTCTGTAGAACTGTGTAGTTTGCTTGAGACCAAGAATATCCATCCCTGCACATTATTGAGTCTCTTCCAAGAGTGCCTTTTCCAGTCAGTCTCCCCTCATACCGCGATTTAGGGAGACCTATCTTCTTAAGGCCAGGAATGAAGTCAACACAAAACCCGATAACATCCTCTATTTGATGGCCCATGGAGATGCTTCCTTCTGGCCTAGCGCGATTACGGCCATATTTATTTAGGACTCCCATGAACCTCTCAAAGGGGAACATATTGTGTAGAAATACGGGCCCCAGGATGACAATCTCGTCGACTAGATGAACTAGGACGTGCGTCATGATATTGAAGAAGGATGGTGGGAACACCAGCTCGAAACTGACAAGACATTGCGCCACATCACTCCTTAGCCTTGGTATGATTTCTGGATCGATCACCTTCTGAGAGATTGCATTGAGGAATGCACATAGCTTCATAATGGCTAATCGGACGTTTTCCGATAGAATCCCCCTCAATGCAACCGGAAGCAGTTGCGTCATAATCACATGGTAGTCATGAGACTTTAGGTTCTGAAACTTTTTCTCTGGCATTCAAAGAAGATTTCTTTCTCTTCTTTCGTAAGAGCGTAGCTGGCAGGACCTTCATACTGCTTCGGAGGCATGCCGTCTTTTCCGTGCAAACGTTGCAGGTCCTCCCGTGCCTCAGGTGTATCTTTTGTCTTCCCATACACGCCCAAGAAGCCTAGCAGGTTCATGCAAAGGTTCTTCGTCACGTGCATCACATCGATTGAGGAGCGGACCTCTGGGTCTTTCCAGTAGGGTAGGTCCCAAAATATAGATTTCTTCTTCCACATGGGTGCGTGTCCCTCAGCGTCATTCGGAACAGCTAGTCCACCGGGACCCTTTCCAAAGATTACGTAGTGTAAATCATTGACCATAGCAAGCACGTGATCACCGGTGCGCATGGCGGGCTTCTTCCGGTGATCTGCCTCGCCTTTGAAATGCTTGCCTTTCTTTCGACATTGATGGTTTGTCGGAAGAAATCGACGATGGCCCAGGTACACATTCTTCCTGCATTTGTCCAGGTATATACTTTGAGTGTCATCTAAACAGTGCGTGCAAGCATGGTATCCTTTGTTTGTCTGTCCTGAAAGGTTACTGAGAGCGGACCAATCGTTGATGGTCACGAACAGCAACGCCTTAAGGTTAAATTCCTCCTGTCTGTGCTCATCCCACGTACGTACACCGTTTCCATTCCACAGCTGTAAAAGTTCTTCAACTAATGGCCTTAGGTACACATCAATTTCGTTGCCGGGTTGCTTAGGGCCTTGGATGAGAGCTGGCATCATAATGAACTTCCGCTTCATGCACATCCAAGGAGGAAGGTTATACATACATAGAGTCACGGGCCAGGTGCTGTGATTGCTGCTCTGCTACCCGAAAGGATTAATGCCATCCGCGCTTAAAGCAAACCATACATTCCTTGGGTCCTTTGCAAACTCATCCCAGTAATTTCTCTCGATTTTTCTCCACTGCGACCCGTCAGCGGGTGCTCTCAACTTCCCATCTTTCTTTCGGTTCTCACTGTGACATCGCATCAACTTGGCATGCTCTTCATTTCTGAACAGACGTTTCAACCGTGGTATTATAGGAGCATACCACATCACCTTCGCAGGAACCCTCTTCCTAGGGGGCTCGCCGTCAACATCACCAGGGTCATCTCGTTTGATCTTATACCGCAATGCACCGCATACCGGGCATGCGTTCAGATCCTTGTATGCACCGTGGTAGAGGATGGAGTCATTAGGGCATGCATGTATCTTCTCCACCTCCAATCCTAGAGGGCATACGACCTTCTTTGCTGCGTATGTACTGTCGGGCAATTTGTTATCCTTTGGAAGCTTCTTCTTCAATATTTTCAGTAGCTTCTCAAATCCTTTGTCAGCCACAGCATTCTCTGCCTTCCACTGCAGCAATTCCAGTACGGTACCAAGCTTTGTGTTGCCATCTTCGCAATTTGGGTATAACCCTTTTTTGTGATCCTCTAACATGCGATCAAACTTTAGCTTCTCCTTTTGACTTTCGCATTGCGTCCTTGCATCGACAATGACCCGGCGGGGATCATCATCATCGGGCACATTGTCTGGTTCCTCTTGATCTTCAGCAGCTTCACCCGTTACAGCATCATTGGGCACATCATCTGGTTCCTCTTGATCTTCACCAGTTCCCCCCGTTGCAGCATCACTGTACTCAGGGGGCACATAGTTGTCATCGTACTCTTCTTCTTCGCCGTCTTCCATCATAACCCCTATTTCTCCGTGCCTCGTCCAAACATTATAGTGTGGCATGAAACCCTTGTAAAGCAGGTGGGAGTGAAGGATTTTCCGGTTAGAGTAAGACCTCGTATTCCCACATTTAGTGCATGGACAACACATAAAACCATTCTGCTTGTTTGCCTCAGCCGCATCGAGAAACTCATGCACGCCCTTAATGTACTCGCGGGTGTGTCTTTCACCGTACATCCATTGCCAGTTCATCTGCGTGCATTATATATAATTAAATGTCCAAATTAATAGAAGTTCATCATCACATTAAAACCAAAGTGCATACATAGTTCTCATCTAACAACATATAGCTCTCCAGAGCATCTAATTAATTAAACCATACATTGAAACTATGTAAAACATTTCAATGCAAAAACAAATGCGATCATAATCGCAACCAAGGTAACAATTGATCCAACGGCATAATGATACCAAGCCTCGGTATGAATGGCATATTTTCTAATCTTTCTAATCTTCAAGCGCATTGCATCCATCTTGATCTTGTGATCATCGACGACATCCGCAACATGCAACTCCAATATCATCTTCTCCTCCTCAATTTTTTTTATTTTTTCCTTCAACAAATTGTTTTCTTCTTCAACTAAATTTAACCTCTCGACAATAGGTTTGGTTGGCATTTCCGATTCACATACATCCTACATAAATAAAAGCTATGTCACGTTGGTCGGCATAATTTTCATAAACAATAGATGAACCAATAGTTATAAATATAATATATATACCACATCCGAATCATAGACAGGACGAGGGCCGCCGGGGGAGAATACCAAAACCATCGCACTATATAAGATGCAATAATAAAAGTAAGAAAATAATACAAGTATCTATGTAAACATACAAGTAAGAATATTTTTCCTTTCAGAAAGAAGATAAAACAAGAGGCTCACCACGGTGGTGCCGGCGATGAGCTCGGCGCGGGTGATCGACGGCGGTGAAGACGGGGACGGGGCGTGACGGACCGCTAAACCTAGACAAATATTATGGAAAATGGAGCTTGGAGGTCGAGCTTGGAGAGGAGAAAGCTTAAGTAGTGTGGCTCGGGCATTCCATCGAACACCTTGTGTGCATAGGAGGTGAGCTAGAGCACCACCAAGCCCTCTCCCCCTCGGCCAGAGAAAAACAGAGCACTGGGGTGCTCTGCTCGCGAGCGAGGGGTATATATAGGCACCTCATTGGTCCCGGTTGGTGACACGAGCCGGGACTAAAGGGGAGCCTTTGGTCCCGGTTCAAGCCACCAACCGGGACCAATGGTGGTGGGCCAGGAGCGAGGCCCATTGGTCCCGGTTCATCCCACCAACCGGGACCAAAAGGTCCATATGAACCGGGACCAATGGCCCATGTGGCCCGGCCGGCCCCCTGGGCTCACGATCCAGGACCAATGCCCACATTGGTCCCGGTTCTGGACTGAACCGGGACTAATGGGCTGACCCGGCCTGGACCAAAGCCCTGTTTTCTACTAGTGGTTCATACTAGAATAAGACCTTAAGACACAAATCAACCAAAACCCTAATGTCACCTAGATACTCCAATGTCACCTCAAGTATCCGTGGGTATGATTATACGATATGCATCACACAATCTCAGATTCATCTATTCAACCAACACAAATTACCTCAAAGAGTGCCCCAAAGTTTCTACCGGAGAATCACGACGAAAATTTGTGCCAACCCCTATGCATAGGTTCCCAATGTCACGAAACCCGCAAGTTGATCACCTTAACATACATCAAGTGGCACGTGGTATCCCATTGTCACCACAGATATCCACGGCAAGACATACATCAAGTGTTCTCAAGTCTTTAAAGACTCAATCCGATAAGATTACTTCAAAGGGGAAACTTAATTCATTACAAGAGAGAAGAGGGGGAGGAGAAACATAAGATCCAACTATAATAGGAAAGCTCGCGATACATCAAGATCGTGCCAAATCAAGAACACGGGAGAGAGAGATCAAACACATAGCTACTAGTACATACCCTCAGCCCCGAGGGAGAACTACTCCCTCCTCGTCATGGAGAGCACCGGGATGATGAATATGGCCACCGGTGAGGGTTCCCCCCTCCGGCAGGGTGCCGGAACAGGGTCCTGATTGACTTTTGGTGGCTACGGAGGCTTCTGGCGGCGGAACTCCCGATCTATTGTGTGTTCTTGAAGTTTTAGGGTATATGGACTTATATAGAAGAAGAAGAAGCACGTCAGAAGAAGCACGTCAGGGGAGCCACGGGGGCCCCACGAGGCAGGGGGCACGCCCTAAGGGGGTGGGCGCGCCCCCCACCCTCGTGGGCAGCTCCCGTATCTTCTGACGTGGGGTACAAGTCCATCAGGTGTGTTTCCTTCCAAAAATAACTTCTCCAGTTGATTTCGTTCCATTTCGACTCCGTCTGCTATTCCTTTTCTTCAAAACACTGAAATAGGCATAAAACAGCAAATCTGGGATGGGCCTCCGGTTAATAGGTTAGTCCCAAAAATAATATAAAAGTGGATAATAAAGCCCAATATTGCCCAAAACAGTAGATAATATAGCATGGAGCAATCAAAAATTTTAGATACGTTGGAGACGTATCAAGCATCCCCATGCTTAATTCCTGCTCGTCCTTGACTAGGTAAATGATAAAAAAGATAATTTTTGATGTGGAATGCTAGTTGGCCTCATTTCAATGTAATTATTCTTACTTGTGATATGAATATTCAGATCCGAAAGATTCAAGACAAAAGTTCATATTGACATAAAAATAATAATACTTCAAGCATACTAATAAAGCAATTATGTCTTCTCAAAATAACATGGCCAAAGAAAGTTATCCCTACAAAATCATATAGTCTGGCTATGCTCCATCTTCACCACACAAAATATTTAAATCATGCACAACCCCGATGACAAGCCAAGTAATTGTTTCATACTTTTGATGTTCTCAAACATTTTCAATCTTCACGCAATACATGAGCGTGAGCCATGGACATAGCACTATAGGTGTAATAGAATGGTGGTTGTGGAGAAGACAAAAAGGGAGAAGATAGTCTCACATCAACTAGGCGTATCAATGGGCTATGGAGATGCCCATCAATAGATATCAATGTGAGTGAGTAGGGATTGCCATGCAACGGATGCACTAGAGCTATAAATGTATGAAAGCTCAACAAAAGAAACTATTGGGTGTGCATACAACTCGCTTGCTCACGAAGACCTAGAGCATTTTGAGGAAGCCCATCATTGGATTATACAAGCCAAGTTCTATAATGAAAGATTCCCACTAGTATATGAAACTGACAACATAGGAGACTCTCTATCATGAAGATCATGGTGCTACTTTGAAGCACAAGTGTGGTAAAAGGATAGTAGCATTGTCCCCCTTTTTTTATTTGCCTTTCTCTTTTTTTTGGCCTTTATTTTTTTTATTTTGCCTTTCTCTTTTTATGGCCTTTCTCTTTTTATGGCCTTTCTCTTTTTATGGCCTTTTTTTGGGACAATGCTCGATTGAATGATGATCATCACACTTCTATTTATTTACAACTCAATGATACAACTCGATACTAGAACAAAGTATGACTCTATATGAATGCCTCTGGCGGTGTACCGGGATATGCAATGAATCAAGAGTGACAAGTATGAAAGAATCATGAATAGTGGCTTTGCCACAAATACTATGTCAACTATATGATCATGCTAAGCAATATGACAATGATGAATGTGTCATGATGAATGGAATGATGGAAAGTTGCATGGAAATATATCTCGGAATGGCTATGGAAATGCCATAATAGGTAGGTATGGTGGCTGTTTTGAGGAAGGTATATGGTGGGTTTATGGTACCGGCGAAAGTTGCGCGGTACTAGAGAGGCTAGCAATGGTGGAAAGGTGAGAGTGCGTATAATCCATGGACTCAACATTAGTCATAAAGAACTCACATACTTATTGCAAAAATCTATTAGTTATCGAAACAAAGTACTACGCGCATGCTCCTAGGGGGATAGATTGGTAGGAAAAGACCATCGCTCGTCCCCGACCGCCACTCATAAGGAAGACAATCAATAAACACCTCATGCTCCGACTTCGTTACATAACGGTTCACCATACGTGCATGCTACGGGACTCACAAACTTCAACAGAAGTATTTCTCAAATTCACAACTACTCAACTAGCATGACTCTAATATCACCATCTCCATATCTCAAAACAATTATCAAGTATCAAACTTCTCCTAGTATTCAACACACTCATAAGAGAATTTTATTATTCTTGAATACCTAGCATATTAGGCTTTTAAGCAAATTAACATGCTATTTAAGACTCTCAAAATAATATAAGTGAAGCATGAGAGTTCATCTAATTCTTCAAAATAAAACTACCACCATGCCCTAAAAGATATAAGTGAAGCACTAGAGCAAATGACAAACTGCTCCGAAAGATTTAAGTGAAGATCAATGAGTAGTCGAATAATTATGCAACTATGTGAAGACTCTCTAAAATTTAATAATTGCAGATCTTGGTATTTTATTCAAACAGCAAGCAAAGCAAAAGAAAATGACATTCTAATAATAGAAAACATGATGTGATGAAGCAAAAACTTAGGATCAACCGATACTAATCGATAGTTGTTGAAGAAGAAAGGTGGGATGCCAACCGGGGCATCCCCAAGCTTAGACGCTTGACACTTCTTGAAATATTATCTTGGGGTGCCTTGGGCATCCCCAAGATTGAGCTTTTGTGTCTCCTTAATTCCTCTCATATCACGGTCTCCCTAAATCTCAAAAGCCTCATCCACACAAAACTCAACAAGGACTCGTGAGATAAGTTAGTATAAAGCATTGCAAAAATCTTATCATACTGTACTGTAGCAAACCACTAAAATTATTATTCAAGATTGCATACTAAATGCCTCTGCATATTTAATAGTCCTATCCTCAAATAGAATCATTAAAGAAGCAAACATATGCAAACAATGCAAACATAACAGCAATCTGCCTAAACAGGATAGTCTGCAAAGAATGCTGCAACATCCATACTTCCCTAACTCCAAAAATTATGAAAGAAAATTACCACTGTAGTAAATTTATCAGATCTTAATATGAAAAAGGTTTCAACATTTTATCACATTCTTACTTTTCTAGGGAATTATTGCAACAGCGGTAAACTTTCCGTTTGCAAACAGCAACATGTATAATTGTAACATAGGCATAGTAAAGGCTATCAATGCCACTTTTATTGAAACAAAAGATGCAAAACATTGTTATAAATAACAGCCAACAAATCCTAATAAAATAAATTGACGCTCCAAGAAAAACACATATCATGTGGCGAATAAAAATATAGCTCCAAGTAAAGTTACCGATGAACGAAGACGAAAGAGGGGATGCCTTCCAGGGCATCCCCAAGCTTAGGCTCTTGGCTATCCTTGAATATTACCTTGGAGTGCCTTGGGAATCCCCAAGCTTACGATCTTTCCACTCCTTATTCCATAGTCCATCGAATCCTTACCTAAAACTTGAAAACTTCACAACACAAAACTTAACAGAAAACTCGTAAGCTCCGTTAGTATAAGAAAACAAAAGACCACTTCAAGGTACTGTAATGAACTCATTCTTTATTTATATTTGTGTTAAACCTACTGTATTCCAACTTATCCATGGTTTATAAACTATTTTACTAGCCATAGATTCATCAAAATAAGTAAACAACACAATGAAAACAGAATCTGTCAAAAACAGAACAGTTTGTAGTAATCTGGATCAAACGTATACTTCTGGAACTCATAAAATTCTCAAATAAATTAACTAAATATCACTCTCCAAACAAAAATGGCAGAAATTATCGTGAGCGCTAAAGTTTCTATTTTCTACAGCATGGTCAACAAGACTCTCCCCAAGTCTTCCCAAAGGTTCTAGTTGGCACAAACACTAATTAAAAGCATAAAACCACATCTAAACAGAGGCTAGATGAATTATTTATTACTAAACAGGAACAAAAAGCAATGAACTAAAATAAAATTGGGTTGCCTCCCAACAAGCGCTATCATTTTATGCCCCTAGCTAGGCATGATGATTTCAATGATGCTCACAGAAGGGATAGGAATTGAAACATAAAGAGAGCATCATGAAGAATATGACTAGCACATTTAAGTCTAACATGCTTCCTATGCATAGGGATTTTGTGAGCAAATAACTTATGGGAACAATAATCAACTAGCATAGGAAAGTAAAACAAGCATAACTTGAAAATTTGAAGCACATAGAGAGGAAACTTGATATTATTGCAATTCCTACAAGCATATGTTCCTCCCTCATAATAATTTTGAGTAGAATCATGAATGAATTCAACAATATAACCAGCACCTAAAGTATTCTTTTCATGATCTACAAGCATAGAAAATTTACTACTCTCCACACAAGCAAAATTAATTCTTCTCATGAATAATAGTGGGAGCAAACTCAACAAAATAACTATCATGGGATTGAAAATTGAAATCAAGATGACAAGTTTCGTTGTTATCATTATTCTTTAAAGCATACGTGTCATCACAATAATCATCATAGATAGGAGGCATGCTTTCGTCATAATAAATTTTCTCATCAAAACTTGGGGGACAAAAAATATCATCTTCATCAAACATAGCTTCCCCAAGCTTGTGGCCTTGCATATCATTAGCATCATGGATATTCAAGGAATTCATACTAACAACATTGCAATCATGCTCATCATTCAAATATTTAGTGCCAAACATTTTATAGATTTCTTCTTCTAGCACTTGAGCACAATTATCCTTTCCATCATACTCACGAAAGATATTAAAAAGGTGAAGCGTATGAGACAAACTCAATTCCATTTTTTATAGTTTTCTTTTATAAACTAAACTAGTGATAAAACAAGAAACTAAAAGACTCGATTGCAAGATCTAAAGATATACCTTCAAGCGCTAACCTCCCCGGCAACGACGCCAGAAAAGAGGTTGATGTCTACTACACAACCTTCTTTTTGTAGACGTTGTTGGGCCTCCAAGTGCAGAGGTTTGTAGGACAGTAGCAAATTTCCCTCAAGTGGATGACCTAAGGTTTATCAATCCATAGGAGGCGTAGGATGAAGATGGTCTCTCTCAAGCAACCCTGCAACCAAATAACAAAGAGTCTCTTGTATCCCCAACACACCCAATACAATGGTAAATTGTATAGGTGCACTAGTTCGGCGAAGAGATGGTGATACAAGTGGTATATGGATGGTAGATAATAGTTTTTGTAATCTGAAATAATAAAAACAGCAAGGTAGCAAGTGATAAAAGTGAGCGTAAACGGTATTGCAATGCTAGGAAACAAGGCCTAGGGTTCATACTTTCGCTAGTGTAAGTCCTCTCAACAATACTAACATAATTGGATCACATAACTATCCCTCAACATGCAACAAAGAGTCACTCCAAAGTCACTAATAGCGGAGAATGAACGAAGAGATTACGGTAGGGTACGAAACCATCTCAAAGTTATTCTTTCCAATCAATCTGTTGGGCTATTCCTATAAGTGTCACAAACAACCCTAGAGTTTGTACTAGAATAACACCTTAAGACACAAATCAACCAAACCCCTAATGTCACCTAGATACTCCAATGTCACCTCAAGTATCCATGGGTATGATTATACGATATGCATCACACAATCTCAGATTCATCTATTCAACCAACACAAAGTACCTCAAAGAGTGCCCCAAAGTTTCTACCGGAGAATCACGACGAAAACGTGTGCCAACCCCTATGCATAGGTTCCCAATGTCACAAAACCCGCAAGTTGATCACCTTAACATACATCAAGTGGCACGTGGTATCCCATTGTCACCACAGATATCCATGACAAGACATACATCAAGTGTTCTCAAGTCTTTAAAGACTCAATCCGATAAGAGTACTTCAAAGGGGAAACTCAATTCATTACAAGAGAGAAGAGGGGGAGGAGAAACATAAGATCCAACTATAATAGCAAAGCTCGCGATACATCAAGATCGTGCCAAATCAAGAACACGAGAGAGAGATCAAACACATAGCTACTGGTACATACCCTCAGCCCCGAGGGACAACTACTCCCTCCTCGTCATGGAGAGCACCGGGATGATGAAGATGGCCACCGGTGAGGGTTCCCCCATCCGGCAGGGTGCCGGAACAGGGTCCCGATTGACTTTTGGTGGCTACGGAGGCTTCTGGCGGCGGAACTCCTGATCTATTGTGTGTTCTAGAAGTTTTAGGGTATATGGACTTATATAGGCAGAAGAAGCATGTCAGGGGAGCCACGGGGGCCCCATGAGGCAGGGGGCGCGCCCTAGGGGGGTGGGCGCGCCCCCACCCTCGTGGGCAGCTCCCGTATCTTCTGACATGGGGTCCAAGTCCATCAGGTGTGTTCCCTTCCAAAAATAACTTCTCCAGTTGATTTCGTTCCGTTTCGACTCCGTCTGCTATTCCTTTTCTTCAAAACACTGAAATAGGCATAAAACATCAAATCTGGGCTGGGCCTGCGGTTAATAGGTTAGTCCCAAAAATAATATAAAAGTGGATAATAAAGCCCAATGTTGCCCAAAACAGTAGTTAATATAGCATGGAGCAATCAAAAATTATAGATATGTTGGAGACGTATCAGGGCGCCGGCGCCGGCTCTGGCCCCGGCCCCCGACCCCGACGCCGACCAACCCCGACCCCGACCCCGGCTCCGGCCCCAGCGCTCGACCCCGACCCCGACCCATCCCACCCTCTGCCGTCGTCGGGCCTGCACCCTCTGTAAGCCTGCTACCTCTTGAGCACTGCGTTGATTTTCCCATGAAGAGGAAAGGGTGATCCAACAAAGTAGCGTAAGTATTTCCATCAGTTTTTGAGAACCAAGGTATCAATCTAGTAGGAGATCACGGTCGAGTCCCACGCACCTACACAAACAAATAAGAACCTCACAACCAACGCGACAAAGGGGTTGTCAATCCCTTCACGGTCACTTACGAGAGTGAGATCTCATGGATATGATAAGATAATATTTTTGGTATTTTTATGATGAAGAGAAATAAAGATGCAAAGTAAAATAAACGGCAATAGAAACAGCTAAGTGTTGGAAGATTAATATGATGGAAGATAGACCCGGGGGCCATAGGTTTCACTAGTGGCTTCTCTCAAGAGCATAAGTATTACGGTGGGTGATATGTCCATTTTGCATCATGCTTTTATATCAATATTTATTTCATTATGGGCTGTTATTACACATTATGTCACAATACTTATGCCTATTCTCTCTTATTTTACAAGGTTTACATAAATAAGGAGAATGCCAGCAGCTGGGATTCTGGGCTGGAAAAGGAGCAAATATTAGAGACCTATTATGCACAGCTCCAAAAGTCCTGAAACTTCACGGAAGTCATTTTTAGAATATATAAAAAATACTGAGTGCAAGAAGTTCCAGAGGGGGGGCACACCCTGCCCACGAGAGTGGGGGCGCACCCTACCCCCCTGGGCGCGCCCCCTGCCTCGTGGGTCCCCTGGTGGCCCTCTGATGCCCATCTTCTGCTATATGGAGCCTTACGATGAGGAAAAAATCATAAGCAAGCGTTCGGGATGAGACTCCACCGCCACGAGGCGGAACCAATCTAGGGCTCTGGCGGAGCTGTTCTGCTGGGGGAAACTTCCCTCCGGGTGGGGGAAATCATCGCCATCGTCATCACCAACGATCCTCTCATCGGGAGGGGGTCAATCTCCATCAACATCTTCATCAGCACAACCTCCTCTCAAACCCTAGTTCATCTCTTGTATCCAACTCTTGTCTCTAAGTCCGGGATTGGTACCTGCGGGTTGCTAGTAGTGTTAATTACTCCTTGTAGTTGATGCTAGTTGGTTTATTTGGTGGAAGATCATATGTTCAGATCCTATATACATATTAGTACCCCTCTGATTATGAACATGAATATGCTTTGTGAATAGTTACGTTTGTTCCTGAGGACATGGGAGAAGTCTTGCTATTAGTAGTTATGTGCATTTGGTATTCGTTCGATATTTTGATGAGATGTATGTTGTCTCTCCTCTAGTGGTGTTATGTGAACGTCGACTACATGACACTTCACCATTATTTGGGTCTAGAGGAAGGCATTGGGAAGTAATAAGGAGATGACGGGTTGCTAGAGTGACAGAAGCTTAAACCCTAGTTTATACGTTGCTTCGTAAGGGGCTGATTGGATCCATATATTTCATGCCATGGTTAGGTTTACCTTAATACTTTTGTTGTAGTTGAGGATGCTTGTAATAGAGGTTAATCATAAGTGGGATGCTTGTCCAATTAAGGACAGCACCCAAGCACCGGTCCACCCACATATCAGATTATCAAAGTACCGAACGCGAATCATATGATCGTGATGAAACCTAGCTTGACGATAATTCCCATGTGTCCTCGGGAGCTCTTTTCTCTATATAAGAATTTTTCCAGGCTTGTCCTTTGCTACAAAAAGGATTGGGCCACCTTGCTGCACTTTATTTACTTTTGTTACTTGTTGCTCATTACAAATTATCTTATCACAAAACTATCTATCACCTATAATTTCAGTGCTTGCAGAGAATACCTTGGTGAAAACCGCTTATCATTTCCTTCTGCTCCTCGTTGGGTTCGACACTCTTACTTATTGAAAGGACTACGATAGATCCCCTATACTTGTGGGTCATCAAGACTCTTTTATGGCACCGTTGCCAGGGAGTGAAGCGCCTTTGGTAGGTGGAATTTGGTAAGGAAAATTTTATATAGTGTGCTTAAATTAACTGTCACTTGTTACTATGGAAAGTAATCCTCTGAGGGGCTTGTTTGGGGTATCTTCACCCCGACTAGAAGAGCAGAGCGTTGCTCCTCGACCTATTGAACCTACTGAAAATGAAAATGTCTACTTTGAGATTCCTTCGGGTATGCTAGAAAAACTGCTAGCTAATCCTTTTGCAGGAGACGGAACACTGCATCCTGATGAGCACCTAACATATGTGGATGAAGTTTGTGGATTATTTAAGCTTGCAGGTGTTCCCGATGATGTTATTAAGAAGAAGGTCTTCCCTTTATCTTTGAAGGGAGATGCATTGACATGGTATAGGCCATGTGATGATATGGGATCATGGAACTACAAACGATTGAAAGTGAAATTTCATCAAAAGTTTTATCCTATACATCTTGTTCATCGTGATCGCAATTATATATACAATTTTTGGCCTCGCGAAGGTGAAAGCATTGCTCAAGCTTGGGGGAGGCTTAAATCAATGTTATATTCATGCCCCAATCATGAGCTTCCCAGAGAAATAATTATTCAAAATTTACATGCTCGGCTTTCTGATAACAATCGCACCATGCTCGATACTTCTTGTGCTGGCTCTTTTATGATGAAGACTATTGAATTCAAATGGGATTTATTGGAAAGAATTAAACGCAACGCTGAACGTTGGGACCTCGACGAAGGTAAGATGTCAGGTATGACACCTAAGTTTGATTGTGTTAAATCTTTTATGGATACCGAAGTTTTCCGTAAATTTAGCACTAAATATGGACTTGACTCTGAAATAGTGGCTTCTTTCTGTGAATCTTTTGCCACTCATGTTGATCTCCCTAGGAAGAAGTGGCTTAAATATCATCCTCCCATAGAAGTAGAAGTAGTTGCACCTATTAAAGTTGAAGAAAAGACTGTCACTTATAATGATCCTATTGTTCCTGCTGCTTATGTTGAGAAACCACCTTTTCCTGTTAGGATAAAGGATCATGCTAAAGCTTCAACTGTGCTTCGTAAAAGCAATATTAGAACCTATACACCTCCTGAGCAAATTAAAGTTGAACCTAATACTGCTATTGTTAAAGATCTCCTGTCTGATAATATTGATGGGCATGTTATTCATAACTGTGATGAGACTGCTAGAATTGCTAAACCTTGTGCTAAAGATAAACATAGACCTGTGGTAGGCATGCCTGTTACTTCTGTTAAAATAGTCTCATTGTTATCATGGCTTATGTGATATAGGTGCCAGTGCTATACCTCATGACTTATACAAAGAAATTATGCATGATATTGCACCTGCTGAGATAGAAGATATTGATGTTACCATTAAGCTTGCCAATAGAGATACCATATCACCCATTGGAATTGTTAGAGATGTTGAAGTCTTGTGTGGGAAAACTAAATATCCTGCTGATTTTCTTGTTCTTGGTTCCCCACAAGATAACTTCTGTCCCATTATATTTGGTAGACCCTTCTTGAACACAGTTAATGCTAAGATAGATTGTGAAAAGGATGTTGTTACTATTGGTTTAGGTGATATGTCTCATGAGTTCAACTTTCCTAAATTTCGTAGACAACACCGTGAAGAAGAATTGCCTAGTAAAGATGAAATTATTAGTCTTGATTCTATTGCCGTACCTCCTAGTGATCCTTTAGAACAATATTTGCTAGACCATGAAAATGATATGTATATGAATGAAAGAAGGGAAATAGATGAAGTATTCTTTAAACAGGAACCCATCCTGAAACACAATTTGCCTGTCGAAATCCTAGGGGATCCTCCTCCACCCAAGGGTGATCCCGTGTTTGAGCTCAAACCGTTATCTGATAATCTTAAATATGCTTATCTTGATGAGAAAAAGATATCCAGTTATTATTAGTGCTAACCTTTCAGAGCATGAAGAAGAGAGATTATTGAAAACTCTGAGAAGCACCGTGTTGCTATTGGATATACTCTCGATGATCTTACACTTCAAGAAATATGTCAACTAGTGACCTTCTGTCACTAACCTTGGAAAAATTGGTCATAGATCTATGACCATTTAAACCAATTGGTCAAAAGCTGTTCGGGGGGCTCCAAACCCTAAACTATAATGACAATTTTGGTCAGAAAGGTCGTAATTTCCCTACACGAAATGGTCATAAAGCAGATAGGACTGGTCCGCTGCCTTATTTCTAGCTGATCACGACCAATCACTGGTAGAAAAAGGGCCTATAGTCCCGGTTCGTAAGGGCCTTTAGTCCCGGTTCCGGAACCGGGACTAAAGTGTCGGTACTAATACCTCCCCCCTTTAGTCCCGGTTCAATCCAGAACCGGGACTAAAGGCCCTCCACGTGGGCAGTGCGCAGAGCCCAGTCAGGAGACTCTTTGGTCCCGGTTGGTGGCACCAACCGGGACCAATAGGCATCCACGCGTCAGCACTTCTGTGGCTGGGGTTTTTGTTTTTTTTTGAAAGGGGGGGGGGTTGGGGGTTTTGCGGGGTTAATTTAGGTGTTTCATATATTGTGTTAATTAGCTAGTTATAATTAATAGAGAGAAGTGTCCTCTCTTATGTCCGTGCTTGGTCGACGCTACGTACTATACATACGTATATAGAGAGGACTAGACACGCTAGCTAGCTAGTAAGCAAACGAAGGAAACAGAAGATCGTCATGAACATATATGCATATATACAGAGAGAAGTGATATCGACCACCTCTCCTTCTCCGAGAGATTGGTCGAACAACAAGTTCTCGTATATCTATCTGACACTACCGGCTACATATATACAATAATTATCTCTTACAAATATAATCATACGGACTCAGGGTCCACATAGAATTCTCCGTCTTCAGGGATCACGTGGTCAAGAAATAATGCCGCCAATTCCTCTTGAATTGCTCGCATGCGAGCTGGTGCTAGGAGTTCATCCCGCTTCCGAAACATCTAATTTGAAGAAGGGGGTCAATACATATATATATATAAATGAATGAAACTCAACACAAATGATGGAAATAAAATAAAATTGTGAATGTTGTTATTTACGTACTTCATATTGTTCGTTAGAGTACCCGCCCCGCTCACAGGTCGTGTGGCGGATGGACTCGCAGATGTAGTATCCACAGAAATCATTCCCTTGTTCCTGCCACAACCACTTTACAAGAAATAGAGGTCAATCAAACTGATAAGCAAGAATGCTAAATGGTATTGATGAAACTAGCGCTTGAATCACTAGGAGATGCGCGGAACATGCTACTATAGTACTTACTTTCGGGTGTCTAAATTCCAGCTCCTTCGGTAGTCCCGGAACTATTTTGGTGAATTTTCTCCAAACCCTGCCAGACAAAGAAAACAATTACTTTATATCAGGAAATGAACAAAGTTGCTAATATGGTGGATAATGATCTAACTTACTTCTTGAGGATTTCAGTCAGGTCTACATACTCCTTGGGATCTTTTCGTTTAGAGTCCAAGACGGTTACTACTCCCTGCTCAAGCTTAATCTCTAGGAGAATATAGTGGTAACTGCACACACATGCATAACTCATCAATTACATTACTATAACCTTGACTAATATATAAGGGAAACCGAATACACACAAGACAGTAACACTCACCTGAAGTTGTAAGCAAAGAGTATTATATCTTTGTTTTGATTTATTACGAACGATCGTAGCAAGCTGGCCTCGGTAGCTACGGCATGAAGTTTAACCCGAGTTGCATCTATGAGATATGTGTTAATGAACCTAATATCACCGACTTGTCTTTTCTTCAATTCGGCGATCTTCAATCTGCATAATATTGTGAGGATGATTATAAATACATGCAATGAAAGAGCTAAGCTATATAGAGAAACTTAATGACAGAAGTAGTACTACTTACAGACAGTAGCAGGCCACCGTTGTTTTATCGAGGGCCAATTGATTGAAAAACTGATAGAACTCCTCAAATGGAACAGGCAACAGATCAATTCCAACGAGGTCATGCTCCGGTTTAACTCTCGCATACAAAGTTCTCCCCCCCAGAGTCTCTGCAGATTTTCAAGTACCAATCATGCAATCTTCGCATCATCGTTGATAGAGATCTTTCATCTTTGACGAGAGGCTTCCCGTACTCGTATCTTTGTATCTGCACCTCCATGGGTTCATAATGTACTTCTTCGGGCAGGTAATCTGCAAGATTGCTATAACCGGGCACCATCCTCGGATCATTATCAACGTTGTGGCTAGGCACCTTGAGCGGGGGGCACGATTGCTTCGCTTGTTCGCCGAGCTGGGCAATTTGTTTCCCAGATCATCGTTCTTTCAGCCTTTGATCACTGACAGTACTTCCCGACCGCTCCGCTAGGCAATAATGCGGTCATAGTTTCCTTTCGGCGGATCAGACTTCGGTGGTTTTGTCAGGGCAGCCAGAGTGCGCTTCACTTTCACTCGATCTACCTTCTCCTCCGGAGGTGGATGTTTCTTTGCTTTCACCCCTTCAAAGAAGTTCCTCACTTCTTCTCGCGCGATCTCGGCGTTCTCCTCCAGGGTCCTCTCATATGGTAACTTCTCTGGAGTCTTCAGAGAAGGACCGAATCTGTATGTCCTCCCACCTCTGGTTGTACTGCTAGACGCCGACCGAGCAGACGGAGCGGTTGTCTTCTTTACTTGCTTAAGCGGCGGAGGAGAAGGACTACGACGCGCCGGAGCAGCTGGAGCGGCGGCAGGTCTCTTCCGCCCTTGCTGACGAGGCGGAGAAGGAGGAGGCTGGCTGCTCGGGCGCGTCGGCGCAGGCGGAGAAGGAGGCGGAGTGCCGCCACGCGCTGGAGAAGGAGCTGGTCGAGGGCCCTGATCGTCACTCGCCGGAGGAGGAGGCGGTGGAGGCGGAGTGCCCTAACTCGCCGGAGGAGGAGGAGGAGGCGGTGGCGTCCAGTTCGGAAGGTTGATGAGCTCCTTCCGCCATAGGCATGGAGTCTTCAGAGCAGACCCCAGCCGAGTCTCCCCTTCACCGGTAGGGTGGTCAAGCTGGAGGTCCTCAAATCCCTCCGTTATCTCATCCACCATCACCCTAGCATATCCTTCTAGAATCAGCCGGCAGTGAAAAGTTGCGCCGGGTTCAGTAGGATAAACAGAGCCAACAGCCGCCTTGACCTTCAAATTCATCCATTGCTTCATAAGGTGGCAGTTTTGAGACTCCGTTATAGCATCCACGGGATAGCTGGCAGGATCCGTCAAGGCATGCTCCAGCTGAAGCAGCTCGGTGGAAGCCACGCTGCTTCTGCGCTGAGATGGCGGGGTAGCTTCGGGGGAGGCTTCGGCAGTACGTTTGCTGCGATTTGCTTCTCGTTCCTCTATCGCGTCTACCCTTGCTTGCAGCGCTTGTATTTGGGTCTACTGCACTTTTTTCCTCCTCTCACGGGATTCGTAACTGCCTGCGTCCGGAAACCCAACCTTCCACGGAATGGAGCCTAGCGTGCCTCGTGTCCGTCCAGGGTGCTCAGGATTCCCGAGGTCCATTGTGAGCTCATCGTTCTCTCTGTCTGGAAAGAACGTCCCTTCCCGCGCTGCTTCGATATACTGCTTAAGCTTACTGACTGGTATGTCCATTTGATCGTTCGTCCAAATGCACTTCCCTGTTACAGGGTCCAGTGTTCCGCCAGCCCCGAAGAACCAAGTCCGGCAACGGTCTGGCCAGTTAATTGTCTCTGGTTCGATCCCTTTATGAACCAGATCATTCTCAGTCTTGGACCACTTAGGCCGGGCTACGAGGTAGCCACCAAACCCCATGTGATGGTGAAGCTTCTTCTTCGCAGCATTTTGCTTCTTTGTCGCCGACATCTTCTTACTCTTTTCTGATGTCTTGTGGGCCACAAATGCGGGCCAGTGATCTCTGTTCTTCTCATATCTGCCCTTGAATTCTGGTGTCTCATTATTTTCGACAAACTTATTCAGCTCTTTCTTCCACCTCCTGAATAGTTCTGCCATCCTCTTTAACTGGGTTCTCTGGATTATGGCGGTAGGGTAAAATTTGACTTCAGCTCAGTCCAAAGATCATTTTTCTGCATATCATTGACATAAGACACCTCAGGGTCTTCTGTAGCCGACTTAAACCATTGCTGGATGCTTATCGGGATCTTGTCCCTAACCAGAACCCCGCACTGAGCAACAAATGCGCTCTTTGTCCGGAGGGGTTCAATAGGTTGGCCGTCGGGCGCGATTGCTATGATCTCAAACTTTTCATCCGAGCTCAACTTTTTCTTCGGGCCTCGTCTCTTTACCGAAGTTGTGCTCGATTCGGAGGGCTAGAAAAAAGAACAAAGACTTAATTAATATGTGTACATACCAAAACAATGAATGCATTAATCAGCTAGTCAGCATACGCTTAACTAATATATATACCTGGCCGGACTCGGTTCGGTCACCGGAGCCGTCATCACAGTCTCCTTCTTGCACCGGCATTGGGTCACCGGAGCCGTCCTCATGTTCTTCTTCTTGCACCAACATTAGGTCACCGTAGCCAGCTTGTTCACCCTCTCCTTCCAGACCATCGGATTCGTTGAGAAACAACGCGATGTCATCACTTCCTTCTGCGATTATGTCCCTCAACAACGCTTCTTTTGTTGCTTCGTCTAGGGCTTTGTCCATAGTTTCTACAAATATTTACAACATGGCAATTATTATTCAAACATGACAGATGGATATATTAGTGCAAAACGTAGAACTAGCTACCTAATCATAGTAAGCTATCGGGAGGGGGTATATATCGACAACGACGACACTACATCTATGTCCCTCGACGACCCTCGTTCCCGATAAAAAAAAGAGGAAGAATTAGAAAAATAAGAGGAGAAGAAAGAATAGAGGAGAAGAACCCTCGACCCCTAGACGACCCTCTTCTTCCTCTCATGTTCGAGAGGATCGCCGAGGGGTCGGGAGGTTGCCTAGTGTCAAAGGATTCAACAAAACCATGTCTTCATCATTAAGCGAAAGTAACATGTGCATGATGGTACGAAGCTCTTCAAAGTTGTTCTGGAACGGAGTCCCGGATAGGATAATTCGCTTTTTGGTACAAAGTTCAGAAAGAGCCTTCCGAATATCGCTATTTGGAAGGCCTTTGCTGAATTCGTACCAAAAGGCGGATTATTCTATCCGGGACTCCATTCCAGAACAACTTTGCAGAACTTCGTACCAACATGACCTGGTTTCTTCCGGCTAATGATGAAGGCATGGATTTCTTCAATACTTTGACACTAGGAAACCTCTCTCGACCCCTCGGCGATCCTCGACCCCTCGAACCCTCGACGACCCTGGAACCCTCGACCCCTAGACGACCCTCTTCTTCCTCTCATGTTCGAGAGGATCACCGAGGGGTCGGGAGGTTGCCTAGTGTCAAAGGATTCAACAAAACCATGTCTTCATCATTAGGCGAAAGTAACATGTGCATGATGGTACGAAGCTCTTCAAAGTTGTTCTGGAACGGAGTCCCAGATAGGATAATTCGCTTTTTGGTACAAAGTTCAGCAAGATCCTTCCGAATATCGCTATTTGGAAGGCCTTTGCTAAATTCGTACCAAAAAGCGGATTATTCTATCCGGGACTCCATTCCAGAATAACTTTGCAGAGCTTCATACCAACATGCCCTGGTTATTTCCGGCTAATGATGAAGGCATGGATTTCTTCAATACTTTGACACTAGGAAAGCACTCTCTACTCTAAAAAGAAGAGGAGAAATAAATAAGAAGAAGAAAAAAGAAGAAAAAGAAGAGGAGAAGAAGAAGAAAGAATAGTGGAGAAAAGAGAAAATAGAATATATTGTATTTTCTCTTCTTCTCCACTATTCCTTTCTTCTTCTTCTCCTCTTCTTTTTCTTCTTTTTTCTTCTTCTTATTTATTTCTCCTCTTCTTTTCGGTAGAGGAAACCCTAAATAGCTAGCAAGTATCGTGGGTGTGAGATACATGTGGCCTTCGGTGTCGGACACTACATCCACGTCCCACAAGTGACGTGGGCGTCGAAGCCCGCGCCACTTGTGGGATGTGGGTGCAGTGTCCGACACCGACGGTACATGCATCTCACACCGACGATACTTTCTATTTAGGGTTTCTCCTCTACCCGTCCTCGACCTCTCGACGACCCTCGTTCCCGATAAAATAAAGAGGAAGAAGAAGAAGAAAAAAGAAGAAAATAAAGAATAGAGGAGAAGACTTCCTCTTCTTCCTATCCTCTTCTTCTCCCTCTTCTTCCCCTTCTTCCTCGCCTCTCTCATGAATGTTCGACGTTCTCGACCCCCCCCATGTGTCGAAGAAAAAAAAGAAGCAAAAAAAGAAAAGAAGAAGAAAGGAATAGAGGAGAAAAGAGAAAATAGAATATATATTCTAATTTTCTCTTCTTCTCCTCTATTCCTTTCTTCTTCTCCTCTTCCTTTTCTTCCTCTCCTCGTCTTCTCCTTCTTCTTCTCCTTCTTTCTCTACTTATTTTCCTTTTCCTTATTTTACTTTTTCCTCTCCACTAACATCATCATATATATGAAAAAATGCATATATGAAAAAAAATATTCATCATTTGATCATCTATCATCTATGAACAAAAATATTCATCATTTGATCATCTATCATCTATAAACAAAAATATTCCTAGATACATAAAAAATTCTACAAATGAAAATAACCTAAAAAAATCATATGATCATCTATCAACAAAAAAAACATCATTTGATCTCTATCATGCATCTATGAACAAAAAAATCATCATTTGATCTCTATCATCCGTGAACAAAAATTTGCAAAGGGATGGCGCCGGCGGCCGGACCAAGCTAAGGAGATGTCGGCGGCGAGGATGCCGTCGGGGCAGGGGCGCGGGCAACGGCGAGGGCGGGCCGGGGCGGCGCGCGAGCGACGGCCACGGGGGCGGGCCGGGGCGACGCGCGGACGACGGCTACGGGGGCGGGCCGGGGCGGCCGCGTCGGGGCAGGCGCCCGGGCGACGGCGAGGGCGCGGGCGACGGTGGGCGACGGCGAGGGCGCGGGCGACGACGGGCACGGGCGAGGCGACGGCGACGGCGGGGCAGCCTGGCGGCGTCGGCGTCGGGGCGGCAACTGCGAGAGACGGGAGTGAAAATTTCCAAAGTTTGAACTTATATAGCAAAGCCTTTAGTCCCGGTTCGTGGCACAACCCGGGACTAAAGGTGGGCATTAGTCCCGGTTGGTGCCCCGGTTGGTGGCACCAACCGGGACTAAAGGGGTGCAATGGTCACAGTTGGTGGCACGAACCGTGACCAATGAACCCTTTAGTCCCGGTTGGTGCCACCAACCGGGACCAATGCCCTTGTGCTGCCCGCGCCCAAAAGTTTAGTCCCACATTGCTAGCGGAAGGGCGCCGACACTGGTTTATAAGCCCTGCTGTGCCTCTCCATTCGAGCTCCTCTCTAATGCAGGCTTTCGGGCCTAAACTTGCTACTGCCTGTGGGCCTATTGGGCCTCTGTGGGCCTGAATCCTGGCCCATGTAGGGTTTCTAGTCGTATTCAGGCCGTGGAGGCCCAGTAGGTGGCATTTTTTTTTGGTTTTTTCTTTTTTATTTCTACATTTTTTTGGTTTTTTATTTTTTTATTTCTACTTAAAACTAAATACTTACAGTTTTTTAGTGATTTCTTTTTGCTTTTAGGTCACAAAAATTATAAACTTTCTGTTAGTGCCATTAGTTTTAAATTTTGAATACTTTAAATTTGAATTTTTAAAAATTTGTGTGAATCACTAGTTTATGAATAACTTTACTATAAAAATGGAATTTTTTTCTATTTATTTTTTATTTATACTTACAACTAAATACTTATAGTTTTTTAGTGATTTCTTTTTGATTTTAGGTCACAAAAACTATAAACTTTCTGTTAGTGCCATTAGTTTTAAAATTTTGAATAGTTTAAATTGGAATTTTATAAAATTTGTGTGAATCACTAGTTTATGAATAACTTTACTATAAAAATAGAAATATTTTTCTATTTATTTTTTATTTATACTTACAACTAAATAGTTATTGTTTTTTAGTGATTTCTTTTTTATTTTAGGTCACAAAAATTATAAACTTTCTGTTAGTGCCATTAGTTTTAAAATTCTGAATAGTTTAAATTGGAATTTTATAAAATTTGTGTGAATCACTAGTTTATGAATAACTTTACTATAAAAATAGAATTTTTTTTCTTCTTTGCTATTTATTTTTTATTTATACTTACAATTAAATACTTATAGTTTGATTTTAGGTCACAAAAATTATATTCTTTTTGCTATTGAAGAATATTATAGTTTTATTTTAGTTGATCATAACATAATATTTTAATTGATTGTTTTTATTTTCATAAAAGTTTTGTAGTTCATTCTGTTTGCTATTAATTTATTCTTTGAGATAAATGACTCTGAAATTGGAAAGCATTTCAAAATGAACTCTGAAAAGGTTGAAAGTTGGCATGGTATCATCATTTCACCCACATAGCATGTTCCAAAAAGTAGAGAGGGTTATGACAAAAACTTGATGCACTTCGTGTACAAAATGGACAATCACTTTCGAAGTATCAAAGTTTCGAACCATAAGACATGAAAGCATTTCAAATGAACTCTGAAAAAGTTGAAAGTTGGGATGGTATCATAATTTCACCCACATAGCATTTGCTTATTGCGGGAGAAAGTCTTCACTTTTTCTTCGCTTGTGTCATTTGCTTATTGCGCCGTAACCATGGATAATCTTCATTGTTTATCAGGATGCTTGGGTCAGCCTTGACATTGAAAGGAGGAATTTCATGAAACTTTTCATAATCTTCAGACATGTCTGTCTTGCTGTCCACTCCCAGGATGTCCCTTTTTCCTGAAACAACTATGTGGCGCTTTGGCTCATCGTATGATGTATTCGCTTCCTTATCTTTTCTTTTTCTCGGTTTGGTAGACATGTCCTTCACATAGATAACCTGTGCCACATCATTGGCTAGGACGAACGGTTCGTCAGTGTACCCAAGATTTTTCAGATCCACTGTTGTCATTCCGTACTGTGGGTCTACCTGTACCCCGCCGCCTAACAGATTGACCCATTTGCACTTAAACAAAGGGACCTTAAAATCAGGTCCGTAGTCAAGTTCCCATATGTCCACTATGTAACCATAATATGTGTCCTTTCCGCTCTCGGTTGCTGCATCAAAGCAGACACCGCTGTTTTGGTTGGTGCTCTTTTGATCTTGGGCGATCGTGTAAAATGTATTCCCATTTATCTCGTATCCTTTGTAAGTCAATACAGTCAAAGATGGTCCCCTGGACAACAAGTACAACTCATCACAAACAGTGTTGTCACCTCTGAGACGTGTTTCCAACCAACTGCTGAAAGTCCTGATGTGTTCACATGTAATCCAGTCGTCGCACTGCTCCGGGTGTTTGGAGCGCAGACTGTTCTTGTGTTCATCGACATACGGGGTCACCAAGGTAGAGTTCTGTAGAACTGTGTAGTGTGCTTGAGACCAAGAATATCCGTCCCTGCATATTACCGAGTCTCTTCCAAGAGTGCCTTTTCCAGTCAGTCTCCCCTCATACCGCGATTTAGGGAGACCTATCTTGTTAAGGCCAGGAATGAAGTCAACACAAAACCCGATAACATCCTCTGTTTGATGGCCCATGGAGATGCTTCCTTCTGGCCTAGCGCGGTTATGGACATATTTCTTTAGGACACCCATGAACCTCTCAAAGGGGAACATATTGTGTAGAAATACGGGCCCCAGGATGACAATGTCGTCAACTAGATGAACTAGGACGTGCGTCATGATATTGAAGAAGGATGGTGGGAACACCAGCTCGAAACTGACAAGACATTGCGCCACATCACTCCTTAGCCTTGGTACGATTTCTGGATCGATCACCTTCTGAGGGATTGCATTGAGGAATGCACATAGCTTCACAATGGCTAATCGGACGTTTTCTGGTAGAAGCCCGCTCAATGCAACCGGAAGCAGTTGCGTCATAATCACGTGGCAGTCATGAGACTTTACGTTCTGAAACTTTTTCTCTGGCATATTTATTATTCCCTTTATATTCGACGAGAAGCCAGTCGTGACCTTCATACTGAGCAGGCATTCAAAGAAGATTTCTTTCTCTTCTTTTGTAAGAGCGTAGCTGGCAGGACCTTTATACTGCTTCGGAGGCATGCCGTCTTTTTCGTGTAAATGTTGCAGGTCCTCTCGTGCCTCAGGTGTATCTTTTTTCTTCCCATACACGCCCAAGAAGCCTAGCAGGTTCACGCAAAGGTTCTTCGTCACGTGCATCACGTCGATTGAGGAGCGGACCTCTAGGTCTTTCCAGTAGGGTAGGTCCCAAAATATAGATTTCTTCTTCCACATGGGTGCGTGTCCCTCAGCGTCATTCGGAACAGCTAGTCCACCGGGACACTTTCCAAAGATTACGTAGTGTAAATCATTGACCATAGCAAGCACGTGATCACCGGTGCGCATGGCGGGCTTCTTCCGGTGATCTGCCTCGCCTTTGAAATGCTTGCCTTTCTTTCGACATTGATGGTTGGTCAGAAGAAATCGACGATGGCCCAGGTACACATTCTTCCTGCATTTGTCCAGGTATATACTTTCAGTGTCATCTAAACAGTGCATGCATGCGTGGTATCCTTTGTTTGTCTGTCCTGAAAGGTTACTGAGAGCGGGCCAATCGTTGATGGTCACGAAGAGCAACGCCTTAAGGTTAAATTCCTCCTATCTGTGCTCATCCCACGTACGTACACCGTTTCCATTCGACAGCTGTAAAAGTTCTTCAACTAATGGCCTTAGGTACACATCAATTTCGTTGCCGGGTTGCTCAGGGCCTTGGATGATAACTGGCATCATAATGAACTTCCGCTTCATGCACATCCAAGGAGGAAGGTTATACATACATAGAGTCACGGGCCAGGTGCTGTGATTGCTGCTCTGCTCCCCGAAAGGATTAATGCCATCCGCGCTTAAAGCAAACCATACATTCCTTGGGTCCTTTGCAAACTCATCCCAGTAATTTCTCTCGATTTTTCTCCACTGTGACCCGTCAGCGGGTGCTCTCAACTTCCCATCTTTCTTTTGGTTCTCACTGTGCCATCGCATCAACTTGGCATGCTCTTCGTTTCTGAACAGACGATTCAACCGTTGTATTATAGGAGCATAACACATCACCTTCGCAGGAACCCTCTTCTTGAGGGGCTCGCCGTCAACATCACCAGGGTCATCTCGTCTGATCTTATACCGCAATGCACCGCATACCGGGCATGCGTTCAGATCCTTGTATGCACCGCGGTAGAGGATGCAGTCATTAGGGCATGCATGTATCTTCTCCACCTCCAATCCTAGAGGGCATACGACCTTCTTTGCTGCGTATGTACTGTCGGGCAATTCGTTATCCTTTGGAAGCTTCTTCTTCAATATTTTCAGTAGCTTCTCAAATCCTTTGTCAGCCACAGCATTCTCTGCCTTCCACTGCAGCAATTCCAGTACGGTACCGAGCTTTGTGTTGCCATCTTCGCAATTGGGGTATAACCCTTTTTCGTGATCCTCTAAAATGCGATCGAACTTCAGCTTCTCCTTTTGACTAATGCATTGCGTCCTTGCATCGACAATGACCCGGCGGAGATCATCATCATCGGGCACATCGTCTGGTTCCTCTTGATCTTCAGGAGCTTCACCCGTGGCAGCATCATTGGGCACATCGTCTGGTTCCTCTTGATCTTCACCAGCTCCCCCCGTTGCAGCATCACCATATTCAAGGGGCACATAGTTGTCATCATACTCTTCTTCTTCGCCGTCTTCCATCATAACCCCTATTTCTCCGTACCTCGTCCAAACATTATAGTGTGGCATGAAACCCTTGTAAAGCAGGTGGGAGTGAAGGATTTTCCGGTTAGAGTAAGACCTCGTATTCCCACATTCAGTGCATGGACAACACATAAAACCATTCTGGTTGTTTGCCTCAGCCGCATCGAGAAACTCATGCACGCCCTTAATGTACTCGCAGGTGTGTCTGTCACCGTACATCCATTACCGGTTCATCTGCGTGCATTATATATAATTAAGTGTCCAAATTAATAGAAGTGTACAAATCTCGAGGAAAATGGAGCTTGGAGGTCGAGCTTCGAGAGGAGAAAGCTTAAGTAGTGTGGCTCGGGCATTCCATCGAACACCTCATGTGCATAGGAGGTGAGCTAGAGCACCATAAAGCCCTCTCCCCCTTGGCCAGAAAAAACAGAGCACTGTGCTCTGCTCTTGCGCGAGGGGGTATATATAGGCACCTCATTGGTCCTGGTTGGTGGCATGAACCGGGACTAAAGGGGAGCCTTTGGTCCCGGTTCAAGCCACCAACCGGGACCAATGGTGGTGGGCCAGGAGCGAGGCCCATTGGTCCCGGTTCGTCCCACCAACCGAGACCAAAAGGTCCAGACGAACTGGGACCAAT
Source organism: Triticum urartu (assembly GCF_056163025.1). Classification (NCBI taxonomy): domain Eukaryota; kingdom Viridiplantae; phylum Streptophyta; class Magnoliopsida; order Poales; family Poaceae; genus Triticum; species Triticum urartu. Next base: position 580,503,541 of record NC_141878.1, on the reverse strand, counting down.
GGCCCACGTGGCCCGGCCGGCCCCCTGGGCTCACGAACCGGGACCACTGCCCACACTAGTCCCGGTTCTACATTGAACCGGGACTAATGGGCTGAGCCGGCCTGGACCATAGCCCTGTTTTCTACTAGTGAATATAGATGGTCATAACCTTGTAAATTGTGGTGGGTTGCTATGACTAGGCGCCACCTCATCAGTTTTGCCTATGTGTCTTGTCCATGTGGCCATTTTTGCCCCAGGTTGTGAAGCAACCTATATTTCTGTCATTCCCAAAATTCCCAAAAAAATCTCATAAATTCTTTGGGTCATCTCTTCATCAAATATGTAAAAAAAACCTTCCTTGCATAGTTCAAAAATAATTCAACAATATTCATTTTCCTATTCTGTTCAGAACAACACTTTGTGAAGGAAGTACCACTTTGGCATGTCCAAATAGTATCCATTTTCTACGGTGCTTTCCTATGCCCAAATAACCATCCTCCACCAAATGCCAGCTCAATCCATTCAATATTTTGAGCCCAGCTTCAACATTCGTATTTATGTCCAGTGTGGTACTTTGCAAAGAAAGTACCACCTAGGCTCCTCCTTTTGAGCTGAAAATTTGTGAAGACGGTCTTCTTAGTAACTGATCATCCTCAGCGAAAACTCACGCCCATTAGCCATGTACATTTCCCGTACCGCTAATCAAACAGTTGGCTGCTAATTCATGTTTGAGCACCGATCGGTCTCCTCGTGAGAATCTTATGTTGTAATTTTTTTCCTAGCACCTACCTGAGGAGTGCCCAACCCAATAGACATGCCTAGGCCGCCCAGAACACATGGCAATGCCACGTACACACGGTGACCACGTGGCAGACATGCGAGTTTACGCGCTCTAGAGTTGGGGCCCTTTGCCACCGCCCAAACCTCGACATATCGTCACCAAACCATGTATTTATGATTAAATAGGTCCTTATGTACCTAGAAATGATTTTTGGAAAAAATAAATAGCAAACTATGAAGCAACTGCAGTTCAAATTTGACCCGCTTCCAACTGAATCGGCGGAAATTTGTCTTTTTCATGAGAGGTGGACCAAAACTTTTTACACCCAACCATTTTCTCAATTGTGCATTAAATATGTCCTAGTATTTTCGAAAATTTATTTGGTCCAATTTTACAACAATTATTTGGTAGTTCCTTCACAAAAAAACCTCCTTTCGGGCACTATAAAAATGGAAAATGGTTTTTTCGTCCATAGAAAATAAAAACTTCCTTAGGCAACATTGTTTGCCATTCCAATATGCACCCTTGTGCGCAATATGAGATCATTTAAACAAACTGTGCCATGCATGTGGCCACAAGATTGATCATTTGGCTTGAAAGCCATTGATCTCCACACGTGATAGCTCGTTTCTGAGAACACTTTTTTAAAATAATTGTCGTATTACAAGTTTGTTATTTTTACTGGGAACTTGGCCACATATGATGACACAATGCGAAGGTTTCCCAACTTTTTGATATTTTTTTGAATTTTTTATGCCCGTCTCAAAATGCAGTCAAAACGGCGGGAATGACCGTTCCTAGCTAGTGGTTGAATATTGGAATTTTATTGGTGTTTCTCTGATTAAATAGATACTTATGTACCTAGAAATGATTTTTGGAAAAAAAATAAATAGCAAACTATGAGGTAGCTGTAGTTCAAATTTGACCAGCTTCCACTTGAATCGGCGGAAATTTGTCTTTTTCACGAGAGGTGGATCAAAACTTTTTACACCCAACAATTTTGTCAATTGTGCATTAAATATGTCCTAGTATTTTAGAAAATTGATTTGGTCCAATTTTGCAACAATTATTTGGTAGTTCCTTCACAAAAAACCTCCTTTCGGGCACTCGAAAAATGGTAAATGGTTTTTTCGTCCAAAGAAAATAAAAACTTCCTTAGGCAACATTGTTTTCCATTCCAATATGCACCCTTGTGCACAATATGAGATCATTTGAACAAACTATGCCATGAATGTGGCCATAAGATTGATCATTTGGCTTGAAAGCCATTGATCTCCACATGTGATAGCTCATTTATGAGAACACTCTTTTAAAATAATTGCCGTGTTACAAGTTTGTTATTTTTACTGGGAACTTGGCCACATATGATGACACAATTCAAAGGTTTCCCAATTTTTTGATTTTTTTGATTTTTTTATGCCCGTTTCAAAATGCGGTCAAAACGGCGGGAATGACCGTTCCTCGCTAGTGGTTGAATCCTGGAATTCTTTTGGCGTTTCTCTGATTAAATAGATACTTATGTACCTAGAAATGACTTTTGGAAAGAAATAAATAACAAACTATGAGGCAGCTATAGTTCATATTTGACCCGCTTCCAACTAAGTCGACAAAAATTTATCTTTGTCATGAGAGGTGGATCAAAACTTTTTACACCCAACCATTTGGTCAATTGTGCATTAAATATGGCCTAGTATTGTAGAAAAATGATTTCGTCCAAATTTGTAACAATTATTTGGGAGGTCCTTCACAAAAACCCTGCTTTGGGGCACTCGAAAAATGGAAAATGGTTTTTTCGTCCAAAGAAAATGAAAACTTCCTTAGGCAACATTGTTTGCCATTCCAATATGCACCCTTGTGCTTAATATGAGATCACTTGAACAAACTATGCCATGAATGTGGCCATAAGATTGATCATTTGGCTTGAAAGCCATTAATCTCCACACGTGATAGCTCGTTTCCGAGAACGCTTTTTTAAAATAATTGCCATATTACAAGTTTATTATTTTTCCTCGTAACTTGGCCACATATAATGACACAATGCGAAGGTTTCTGAATTTTTTATTTATTTTTTTGAATTTGTTATGCCCGTTTCAAAATGCGGTCAAAACGGCGGGAATGACAGTTCCTAGCTAGTGGTTGAATCTTGGAATTTTTTTTGTGTTTCTCTGATTAAATAGATACTTATGTACCTAGAAATGATTTTTGGAAAAAATAAAGAGCAAACTACAAGACAACTAAAGTTCAAATTTGACCTGCTTCCAACTGAATCGACGGAAATTTGTCTTTTTCACGAGAGGTGGATCAAAGCTTCTCACACCCAACCATTTGGGTCAATTGTGCATTAAATATGTCCTAGTATTTTAGAAAATTGATTTGGTACAATTTTGCAAACAATATTTGGTAGGTCCTTCACAAAAAAGCTCATTTCGGACACTCAAAAAATGAAAAATTGATTTAAAAGAACTCATTTCTCATAACTCTTTTAAAAAATATTTATCTTATTTCAATTTGTGATTATTCCTGAAAACAATAGTCAAATTTGCTGACTCAATGAGAAGTTTTTTTTCTTCAAATTTTCAGGTCATAACAAAATAGCTAACATGATTTAGCACATTACTTTTAGTCGATTACGACCAATTTAAATGGTCAAAATATCATACCTGTATACTGCGTTCTGATTGGTCCAGGGGCCACTCACGCGGATCATGGATAAATCACCGTCGGATCCCCTGGATCCAACGGCCCGCACCTCACCCTCTCACCCACCCACCGCGAGCTACCCCTAAAAAACACCACACACCACTCCTCTCTCTCCCTGCACAGCAAACCCTAGCGCTCTCACAAAACTCCTCCTTTTGGATCCACCGCCGCTGCCCCCAACCCCACTCCCTCCTCTGGATCTCGACACGCCGCCGCCCCCACCCCACTCCTCCGGCGTTCCCCACACACTCTCACCGCTCAGATACTCCCACCCTCGCGGATCCAATGCGCCGGCGCCTCCTTCGATCCAGATCGACACGCCCCTTCCGCCACCCCCGCTGTTGCCGCCCCTTCCTTCCCCAGCCCCGACCACCCCCCTTCCGCCATCCAAAGTTACAGCAGGCGCTCCCCTCGATCCCTCCCACCACCGTCTCCCTCCCTCAGATCGAGCTCCCCTCGCCTCTCCCTCCCACCTCTCGACACCCGCACTCCCTCCCGTCTCCCACCCGCACTCTCTATCTTCCTTGCTCGATTCCCTCCTCACTCTCCCTCGCCTCGCCGTCGCCCCCACCCACCACCATCGGTGACTTCGCTCCCCCGCTCTGCCCTATCCCCCACCACCGCCGCGAAACCCTTCACCCTCCTCCTCTCCCTCCCAGATCGAGCAGCACGTCAGGCGGCCGTCAGATCCGCCTCGATGCTACCAGATCCAATCTGGCACCGTCAACACGCGATAGGGTGCTCGAGTTCTTCTGCTCGTGCCCCCCAATCGCTCGCGTGCCAGGAGAGGAAGAGAGGGCGGCCACTTGTTCGTTCCTTTCTCTCGGGCGATGAAGCGGCCGTGCGGGTTCTTCCCCGCGAGGAGAGAGTTCGCTGCGGCTCGGATGCTCCGACGCCATGGAGCTCGTCAACAAGGTCTCCTGTCTCTCACTCACTCACTCACTCTCTCTCTCTCTCTCTGTGTGTGTGTGTGGTTCGACCCGATTTGTTTTGGGGCTCCTGTTGCTCTGTTCGCGACGCTCGTGCTTCTCCCTCTCTACTGCAGGACACCATCTCCCTCTCCGTGTTGCTCTGTTCGCCAAGTTCTTTTTGCTGCACAAGATAAAACCCCTGGAGGAGTTCGTGAACCCTAGACGCTGTCACGACAGCCTCAATGACTTCAAATCACGGGATCCAACAAGCGGCTCTAGGAGATGGAGTTTTCGTCTTGCTCCTGTTGTACGCTGCTCTTGCCTGCACTTGCATTTCCTTCTGCTTCCAGACATTGATGCTTAACTGAACCTTGGGTTTCCTCTTGATGAATGCATGTGTGATTGGCAGGACAGCTAGTTCTCTCAACTTTTGAACACACAAAAAAAAATCAATCATGATTCCTAAGTAGTGCAGAACACTGATGTACCAACTGCTGGAGTAACACTTGAAAGGCATAATATTATTAGATCTATATGTTGAGCAAAATCTTTGAAACAGATTAAGCATAGAGATTTTCCCAAAGGAAAGGATCTTACTCCACTTTTAGTATACTCCTGCCAATGAAATTATCCTTTATCAATGAAGCCATCTGTTCTGTTCTTTGAGAGTCATTTTCAGGTAGCATTGTACATCACTGGTTGCTACACTTCTTGTACTGTTGTACAGGTTTTGGAAATTGTTGTGCTCACATTCGTTTTAATTTCCCCTCCATGCAATCATTATTACACAAATTTACAGTGAATTATTTTGTTTGGGACAGCAAACTAGAGAGTCTATTTCCATTTCACTTTCTTAAAACTCTGTTGTTAATGGAGATTGTAGTTGTCTAGATTCGAGAGAGGGAGGTGAATGGTGCAGAATCAGAGAGAAAGTGGGTGCTGCTTATCTGCTTACGTGGGAGGTAACCATCTCATGTAATCAGTGAATATAGCAGTTCTCCTGGTGTTATTCTTCTGCTTCCACTTATATCTTGAGCATGTACTCTAATATTAGATCACAATGTATTTTCCACGCTCTAGTTTAATTGCCCGCAAAACTGGCTGTCAACATACGTATGCATTCTAATGATCACATACATGTATCTAGTTCTCCTCATAAAATATTTGCATGCATGACAAAGCTCCAACACGTACACTCTCATGCTTACTTATATTAGAAGCATTATGTAGAAGACAAACTACTATATGCTAGTCTTACTTACACTGTGTGTGTGGGGCACTCCCCTTTAATTTTCTAGCATGTTAAATTTTACATTCTAATATATTTCGCTGTTAGTGTCCATTTAGCAGTTTTTTTACTATGTTTCTACGAAGATGGTTCAGCCATTTGTTTGTTTTCCTGCAGCGAAGTGCGGCTAGATGACCGAGGCTGCTATTCTGCCTTGATGTGCACACAAAGAGTTCCTGGACCTGACTTGAAGCAAGGATACCTGCGGCTGCAAGCCAACAATATCTGAAGACAGGTGCTGCTTGTCGATGTTCTCAGTGTAGCTATAGGCTGCCATGTCTTTTCCACTTTCCTTTTCACTTTCTGTAATGCTAACTTGACGGGCAGCCTATAGTTATGCGAAGAACGTCGGCAAGCAGCACCTGTCTTCAGACATACACTGCCATGTCTTGTCCATTAATCACCTAGTGCTCCTGTTAGTGACATTCATCTAGTATGTTATTTTGCAAAGCATGCAATGGTTTAGAATTGTTATGCGGTGTTGGCTCGCTGTTAGTTTGATATTAATTCAGAAGCGTTGATTTTCCTTGGTATATGTTGTGTTCAGTTCTAGCAGAAGTTCAGAACGGTTATGCAGTGTTGGCTGTTAGTGTGATTTGAATCTATAAGTGTTGATTTTCCTTGGTACATGTTGTCTTCAGTTTTGGCAGAAGTTTAGAACTGTTATGTAGCGTTGGCTGTTAGTCAGCAGCCTAGTTGTGAGTTTAATGCCATGGTTTAAGGTTGCTCCAGGTCTTGAGCAACAATTGAATTCAGTTTAGTACGCACCCACAAAGGTGTCTCGTGTGAGAGATTGCTTTCCAGATCTGAGAGGTGGGAGAGACTTGGGCTGGGATGAGTGAGAGATTTCTATTTCATCTGCTGGAGATAGATTGAGAGAGAGGGGTGCTTATTAGTGTAGTTTGTGATTGAGAGAATGCTTGCTGCTCCTATTTGTGCTTACTGATTGATTATACAGTGATTGACATGCTGCTATTTCTAATTCTTAATGTTATTGTTGCCATCTGATGCATATTTTTGTGATCCATAGCTTACTGCCTTTCCCGCAGGTGTTGTGCTGGCGACCGGGTGGCCAACCTTTGGTTCATCTACTGGTGGGAGGACAAGGTCTCAGGTGTGTTGCTTTCTTCTGACTCTGAATGTTAGGATGGTCAATGTAATAGTCTAGTCTGTAGTGTAAGGTTTTGGATTGGAAACTTAGTGTGAAGTTTGGCTCTTAGGCTTGTTTTCGCTACCATTTTCTGCTACACAAGGATTTGTACTGCACTCTTGCTGAAACTGTTGAAACATGATGCTGGGATTGCCAATTTTTTTGTCATAATGCCCATCTGTTGTTATTTTCTTAGGGTGTTTTTCATTGAAATACAAACAATGGATGTTCTGAAATTCAAGCTATTGAAGAATGATGATAAAATACTTTTTTAAATAGTGGGTTGTGGCTTAGTGTAATTGTTGTACTAGTGCACTGCTTGGCGTAAAATTATAGCAGTACACATAGATATGGAATGAAATGCTTCTAGTATCTTACACATGTATATTTGACATGAATGTGTACTGGTTGGCTTAAAGTTGCAGCAACCATGTTTTCTGAATAACTATAGTTGCTTTCAAGATCAGCAATCTGTTCAAACAATAGTTGAACAATCATATGGCTTATCTGATCAAACAATCTGTTCATGTTATCTTTACCTGCTGTTCTTATACCTTACCAAAACAAAAATAATTCTAACTAGGAGTAGTTCTTTTTGTTCAGATTCTGTATTTATTACTACTGACATATTGTCCTGATTTACTTTTTGTATTGAATAGATCTTTCTGATATTCACAGGTTTTAGCGATCAGCCATAGCTCTTTCATCGAAGGTGCATGCTGCAACCGAGGACAGGCACTTCATGTCCAACCAAGGTGCATGGTGCTTGCAATTGATCTATGAAATTCGAAGTTCAAAGCTGGATAGCCCTACTCAGCAAAGAGTCGTCTCTTTTGTTTGACCGTAATAGACTGTAAATATTGTTATATTGTAATAGTAGGCATATTTGGGTTGTAATAGACTATGTACAGATTGTAGTAGACTTAGTGTTAGTTGATGAACTACATTTGTAATGTTCTGTTTGAAATATTGATTATGTATGTGATTTGAAAACGTGTGGAATGGAAACCTGACTTGTGGGACCCATTTATGAGCATAATTTGAGCACTTTTGAAATTTCTGTCAAGTGGGCCCAATGTGTGAGATGATGACAAGTGGGACCAGCTCCAAAATATAATAGCCCAAACAATGTTAAAAGGCCATGGCCCAGAAATAAATAAAAGCCTGAATTGTTGGGCCAGACCCATGTAGCTGATCAAAATTGGAAGGAAAAAATAATAAATGGGCTGAATTGTTGGGCTCGGCCCATATAAAACACCTAACCGGACCGGGCTGATTCTTATCAACGACCTTTTCAATTGGTCGCAATTTTGCCACGTCGGATCCGACGTGGCCTGGGCAGATAGCCAGTGACCAAAACAAAAGGTCATGGGTTCAATGACCTTCTGTTTTGGTCGTAAACATCTATGACCTTCTGACAGAGAAGGTCGTTAATTTCAGTTTACGACTGCCAGCTTTTGACCTTCTGTTTTTGGTCACAAAAAGGTCCCAAATGAAAAACTATGACCTTTCAACGGCCAATAGTGAGGGTTACAAGTTGACATATTTCTTGTAGTGTTAAGGGCATTAGTCCCACGCTATGTCAACACAAAATTAAATTGGAGAAAGATGCCAAAGTAGTTCGTGATCACCAACGACGGCTGAATCCTAAGATGAAAGAAGTGGTAAGAAAGGAAATACTAAAGCTCCTTGAGGCAGGTATAATTTATCCCATTGCTGATAGTCAGTGGGTAAGTTCTGTCCATTGTGTCCCTACAAAGGGAGGTATTACTATCGTTCCTAATGATAAAGATGAATTGATTCCGCAAAGAATTATTACAGGTTATAGGATGGTAATTGATTTCCGCAAATTAAATAAGGCTAAAAGATCATTACCCCTTACCATTTATTGATCAAATTCTAGAAAGATTATCCAAACATACACATTTTTTCTTTCTAGATGGTTATTCTGGTTTCTCTCAAATACATGTATCAGCTGATGATCAATCTAAGACCACTTTTACTTGCCCGTTCGGTACTTTTGCTTATAGACGTATGCCTTTTGGTTTATGTAATGCACCTGCTGCCTCCAATGATGCATGATGGCTATATTCTTTGACTTTTGTGAAAAGATTTGTGAGGTTTTCATGGACGATTTCTCCATCTATGGATCCTCTTTTGATGATTTCTTAAGCAACCTTGATCGAGTTTTGCAGAGATGTGAAGAAACTAACCTTGTCTTGAATTGGGAGAAGTACCACTTTATGGTTAATGAAGGTATTGTCTTGGGGCATAAAGTTTCTGAAAGAGGTATTGAAGTTGATAAAGCTAAGGTTGATGCTATTGAAAAGATGCCATGTCCCAAGGACATCAAAGGTATAAGAAGTTTCCTTGGTCACGCCTGTTTTTATAGGAGGTTCATTAAGGACTTCTCAAAAATTTCTCGGCCTCTGACTAATTTATTACAAAAAGATATACCATTTGTTTTTTATGATGATTGCGTAGAAGCATTTGAAATACTTAAGAAAGCATTGATCACTGCACCTATTATTCAGCCACCTGATTGGAATTTACCCTTTGAAATTATGTGTGATGCTAGCGATTACGATGTAGGTGCTATTCTAGGGAAAAGAGTTGATAAGAAATTAAATGTTATTCAATATGCTAGTAAAACTCTAGACAATGCTCAGAGAAATTGTGCTACTACTGAAAAATAATTTTTGGCAGTTGTATTCGCTTGTGATAAGTTCAGACCTTATATTGTTGATTCCAAAGTAACTATTCACACGGATCATGCTGCTATTAAATATCTTATGGAAAAGAAAGATGCTAAACCCGGACATATTAGATGGGTCTCTTTCTACAAGAATTTGATTTGCATATTATTGATAGAAAGGGAGCAGAGAACCCCATTGCAGACAATTTGTCTAGGCTAGAGAATGTTCTTGATGACCCACTACCTATTGATGATAGCTTTCCTGATGAACAATTAAATGTCATAAATGCTTCTCGTACTACTCCATGGTGCCGGGGTACTGATCCACGAGCACCTATGGGACAGGCGGACCGGGTCCCTTTCGGTTCGGCGGGGGCGGAGATCGTGCAAAGAGCGGATCGAGGCGATGCACGCGAGCGATTTACCCAGGTTCGGGCCGAGTGCTACAGTGCACACCCGCAGCTAACAAGACCGAGCGTGAGAGTTCGAACTAGCTAACCCGCTCCATGTTGCACACGGGCCTCCTTTTATATGCTCAAGGGGTTACCGACAGGTGGCAACGGAGGTAAAGGGCAAAAATGGAAAGGTGCTGTGGTAGGCACAGCTACCTGCTACAGTGTATCATACCTAATCCTGACAGCAGGGGACAAGGGCCTTAAATGCCCATCTGTGTCGGCTAAACAGTGCGAAAAGGGACCGCCAGGGACGCCACCGTTCGCCACGATGGCGATCTTGTCAGCGCCGCTTGCCAACGCACGCCGCTGGCTGCACAGCCTCCCGCCACGTACGCCCGGAAGGGTCCTAGAGCGACACGTTGGTGGATGTACTGGAGCGCGGGCCCAGGAAGGTGGCCTGTCGCGGCAAGCGCCTTGCCGCTGCCGTTGTCTTGTCGCACCCGGGAGCTTGTCGCTCACCGGGCTTTGCCGGGGCGCGTGGTGCGCCGCGGCAAGTTCCTTGCAGTGCCTTAGGCAGCCTCCCTGGCAAGCTCCTCTTTCTGGGGTCTTTGGATGCTTTTGCTAGCCTTCCCGGCAAGCTCCTCTTGCCGGGGTCTTGTCTTCTTGGCTTGGACACTTTGTTCTTTAATGGCTCCAAAGGAACCACGGAGGACCTTGGCGGTCACCCGGCAAGCCTTGCCGCGGGATGGTGCGACTGCCCGTGCACATGTTCGGGATACTAGGGTACCCCTACTCTAGTACACCGACAGGAGCCCCCGGGCCTGGGCCATACACGGTGCCGAGCGCTGTTGGGCCAGGCCCAAAACAGGGCACGGGCACACGCGGCCTAGGTTACGCCGTATCTTACTCCGTATCCACCGCGCCCTCCCCGAACGGCACGCGTAGAATGCGGCATCGTGGGCGAGATCGTGGGTGGTTATTTTATTCGGAAATGCGGAACGTCCGCCCCCTCCCCCTTTATAAGCAGAGGAAATGGTGGCAGTTCGCACATTCACCCGTTGCTGTTTCCAATCTCAGAAACCTACGCCGCTCCCTCGCCTTCCCAGAGCAGAGAGAGAGAGCAGCGCCCCGCCCCCCATTGCCGCCAGCATCACCAACACCGTCGGCCTCCTCCACTACTTCCGCCATGGCTCCGAAAGCCGACAAGGGGAAGGCCGTGAAGTCGACCGAGGCGCAGCGGCTCGCGGCGCTGCGGAAGGAGCGGGCAGTTTTCCCCCCCAAGCTTGCCGCGAAGGAGCTGAGGGAGAAGTACTACCTCTTCTGGTCGGCGGAGACGTGCGCGCATCCGCGCACAAAGGTACTCCCCGCCATTGCTTGGAAGAAGACTCCGAACGGATACCCCTTTTTTGCTCTGTTCTTCTACTGCGGGCTCTGTCCGCCCTTCTCAGATTTCTTTTGCGACATCATGAATACGTACGGATTCCATCTCCTTGACTTCACCCCCAATGCCGTCCTGACCATGGCAGTTTTCGCACACCTCTGCGAAAACTTTGTCGGAGTCCTTCCCAACGTAGCCCTCTTCCGCCACTTCTTCATACCCCGAGTAGAGAGAGGAGAGCCTCTATCCGGCGGGATTGCCTGGATCTCAAGGGCCGGCAAGAAGGAGACCTATCTGGAGGGAGAGTTCCGCGGCAAGTGGGAGGAGTGGAGAGCGGATTGGTGCTGGATTGACGAAGAGGATCCGCAGCCATTCACCACCCGGCGCAAAACCCCAGTAGCACGCGGCAGCGATTGGAGCGACATGGCCCCGGAAGACGACAGGCTGAGAATTGCCATCACTAGGATCCTGTGCCTCAGGCTTGCCGGGCTTACTGTTGGCGCTGTTGGCGCAGACTTCCTTCGCCGCCGCATCGCTCCCCTGCAGGAACGGGGGAGGCCCACTTGGGAGTTCAAGAACGCGGCAGACATTATGAGGCTGCGGCCGGGCCTCAACTATAACTTCATAGTCCTGGAGCTCAACGCAATGCTGCAGGAGTTGTTTAAATATGACCCCCAACATCCCGAGGTGTTCAGGTTGCCGGGGGGCGTCGTGCCGTTGTGCAACAATTCCTTGCTCGATCGCATCCGTGCAATGATGCCGGAGTGTGACTCACATGGAATTGTGCCAACTTGGCAGGAACCTGCCGACGAGGTCGTGCAGCAGTTCTTCGACGACTTGGTGGAAGTGCCAGTCCGTCCCGACGAGAAGGACGGCCTCTCCCGCGACACCACGGATGCGGAGTTGGCGCTCATCGCCACCAGGATGGAGGAGGCAGCGGCAGCCGCAGCCGCGGGCGAGTTCGGTTTTACTGTGGAGGAGGCTCATGCAGCGGAAGCGGCATGCCGTGCTGAGCGAGGGGAAGCCGCCGGCAAGAAGGAGCTTGTCGGGCGTGACGCCGAGCCGAGCGAGCCCGCCAGGGACACGAGCGGCTCATTGGAAATCAACTCTTCTTCCTCCTCGTCTTCAGGCAGCTCGCCGCAAGCAAGGCCTCCATCCCCGCCAAGAAGGCGTCTCCGCAAGGCCTGTGACGTGGCGGAGCGGCAAGCGGGTCAACAGTCGCCGCGCCGCGTGACACGCTCTACCGCGGCAAGCACCATTGCCGCGGGAGCGCCTCATGCTGCGACGGCAACTAGAGCGGAGTCTAGCCGGACCACCGCTTCAGTCCCTGCCACTACTCACGCCGCGCCGACAGACGGAGCGGGGTCGTCTCAGCCTACCACCACCGCTCCTGCCAAGCGGCCAAGGGAAGTTACCCCTCCACCTCCTCACACCGGGCGCGCGCCGGACTTCGACTTCTCCGCGTTCAGCTCCGACGACGAAGAGGAAGAAGAGTAAGCTTCTCTTGTCATACTTATAATTCTTCAAATCTTGCTGTTTGTCTTGTATCTCATTTGCTTTGCTTTGAATTTGTTCCTTCTCAGGACTCTGGCTCAGAGAGCAGCAAAGAGAGCCAAGGCCCCGGTGATCGTCGTCCAGGATGAGCCCACTGCGACAGCAGGTGGCGTGCCCGAGACAAGCTTGCCGGACCTGGCGACTTTCCTCCAGGGCAGCCCCCAGCGTAAGTGTACGGTTTACTTTCTGCTGCGAGGCGCGTTCGGGTACTTGTCTTTGCTGATATCTGCTTGTTGACTTGTGTAGGAACCGAGCAGCCTCACCAGGAGCCAAGGGAAAATCCCCCGACAAGGGAGAATTCTCCGGCAAGGGAGGGCTTCCCGGTAAGGGAGAAGTCTCCGGCAAGGGAGGGATCTCCGGCAAGGGAGAAGTCTCCGGCAAGGGAGGGTTCTCCGGCGAGGGACAACGCCAGTGGCCCCCCGACGGCGGAGACCACGACTGCAGAACCTAGTGCAGGTACTCCTCTTGCTTCAAAACTTCCCTTGGGTTCTTCTCTTGATCTTCTTGAGTTTTTGCTGGATTTTGCTTGACTCTTCCCCCTTTTCCGGTCGTCAGATCCACCCGCTGCGGAGCAGATGGAAACCGAGGTCGCCGCTGACGAGGCAACCGGTGGTGGCGATGCCGCTGGCACAGAGGCCGCCAAGGCAGACGCCGCGGCAACTGGCGAGGGGTCCGACGATCGCATTGACGGCCCTGAGGCTGCACGAGCGCCAGGCGCTACACCGACCGCCGATCCGTCCGCCGCTGCCGCAGCGCCAGGCTCCGGAGAGCCCCAGCCAGGCGTCTACCTGAAGGCCGGCGACGACGTCTTCATCAATCTTCCCTGGGCATCAAGCTCCAGAGCACCGGTCGAGGGGGAGATCTTTGACGGAGAAGTGCTTGCCTCCGCGGGGTTGACGCTGGTCGACGCGCCAAGCAGCAGCAGCAACGAGCCCGAAGAAGAGCGGCTGCTGCGGAGGTTGATGTCGCTCTACCGCGCGTGACAGGCCAAGCTGGAGTCCCGCGAGGCACTTGTCGCGAAGGCGGGGGCAGACATTGAAAAGCGCGCGGAAGAGCTCGGGGGTTTCCACCGGGAAGCCCTCCGATCCCTGGCGGAGGAGCGTGAGCGGCTCGTTGAAGCGCAGAAGGCCTTTCTCCTCGAGAAGGCTGAAGCCGAAGAGCGCCAGCGACTTGCCGCTGTGAAGCTAGCCGCGGAGGAGGGCGAGCTGGCGCAGCGGAAGGTCAATCTCGACGCCCACGAGGAGGAGCTTGCCTCGCGCGAGGAGAAGCTTGGCGGAGCCCTCAAGCAAGCGGAGGACGCTGCTGCCGCCGCTAAGGCCGCCAAGGAGGAGTTGAAGACGAAGGTGGCGCGGCTGGAGGCCGATCTCTCCGAGAAGGGCAAGGAGCTCAGCGCCGCCAAGGTCTCCAACGTGGATCTTGAGTTGAAGCTAACAACTTTGACCAAGACTCTGGACAGCGCCAAGAAGCGGGAGGCGGCCTTGAAGGAGGAAATCAAGGCCGACACGGCGCTGCTGGAGAGCGCTGCCAGCGCTCAGAACGCCTTCAGGGAGACCGTGACGCACTGGACGGAGAGCCTTGTGAACGCCGCCACGGACATCGACAAGGAGCTGGCGCAACTGGGGATGGAGGATCTCGGGTATTCCACCGACGACAACCTCCAACCCAGCGCCAAGCTCGTCCTGTTCTTCAAGGGCGTGGCCACGGCCCTTCAGCGACTCCGAGAGAGGATCCCCAAGCAACTGGCTGACGAGTCGCGCAGGGTCTGCGCAGGGGCCCTCGAGAAAGTGTTGATGAAGGTGGCCTTCCGCAATCCTGGCCTCCGCCTCACCAACATCCTCAGGACCTTGCCGCCAGAAGCTAATCTAGAGGAGCTCAAAGCCCTTGTCGCACCCATTGTGGACAAGGTGAGCGGGATCAAGAGGGTTGAAGGCGATCGCGTAGATTAGGCCGCCCATCTCTTCTTCCCTTGTCGCTGTTTACCTCGTCATGAAAACAATTTATCAGAGCTGCGACAAGCTATTTTTGTAATATAACTTTATTCTGGGTATTATTTGCAATGTCATTCCCTTTACTTGACTCTTTGCTTTGTATGATTTTACCCTACGCTTTCAGGGAACTTGCCGGTGCAGGTACTTTAGCCGCGAGCGCTGAGTGCGGAACGTCAGCAGCCTGCTGGCAGTGCCGCTACCGGCAAGAAACCTTGTCGCGACTAGTTGCAGCTCACTTAATGTTGTCGAGTGGACTCGAAACAAAGTAAGGGCGCCAGCAGCTCACTTAATTTGTTGAGCGGACTCGAAACAAAGTAAGGGCGCTAGCAGCTCACTTAATTTATTGAGCGGACTCGAAACAAAGTAACGGCGCAACTAGCTACGAGTAGGTTCCTCCGCGCACAGGTTTTCCATACAAAGTGCGGTCGTTCGAGGGAAATAACTTAAAAGATAAAAAATTTGATTGCTCAAACTTTGGCAACTCAGCTTTTCTGTTGTTTGCTCCTCGGCAAGGCGAAACTCTCTTGAACGACGCCTGGTCCATACCATCATCTTCTCCTCTCCTCTCCCCCCAGCAAACTTGTGGGCGCGGGGAATCTTCTTTTGAAAAGAAAGGAGAGGCAATACAGATATGGAGCTTTACGGCTCGTTAGTGCTTACCGTGGAGTAGGTGCTGCACAAAGTGTCAGATCATATATGCCAAAAAATAGAAAGCATAAAACCGACAAAATGCGCGGAGCACGTGAGTTTTATTTATGCACGGGGTCTGCGCTCGGCTTTGTACAATGGATTACATGCAACAGCGGCAAGACTTGTACAAAAGGTGGTTGCCAGAACGGGTTCCGGCAACCGCGCCTTACGGGTAAAACTTACGAAGATGCTCAATGTTCCAGGAGTTGCTCACCGGAATCCCATCTTCGGTCTCAAGGCGGACAGCGCCAGGCCTAGTGACTCGTTTCACCCGGTAAGGGCCTTCCCACTTCGGCGTCAACTTGTTGGAATTCTTGGCGGACTGAACGCGCCGAAGAACAAGGTCGCCTTCCTCGAGACTTCTGGCATTAACTTTGCGGCTATGGTAGCGGCGCAAAGCTTGCTGGTAGCGAGCAGCTCGCACAGCAGCCTGAAGACGGTCTTCCTCAAGGAGCAGCGCATCATCTTGTCGCAGCTGCTCTTGCTCGAGCTCATCATAAGAGAGCACTCGAGGTGACCCGTATACGAGTTCCGTGGGGATAACTGCCTCTGCTCCATAGACTAGAGCGAAAGGTGTCTGGCCAGTGGCTCGATTTGGCGTCGTCCTGATCGACCAAAGAACCACCGGCAGCTCCTCGATCCAGTTTCTTCCGCACTTGTGCAGCCTGTCGAAAGTTCTGGTCTTGAGCCTGCGCAGCACTTCAGCATTTGCCCTCTCCGCTTGACCGTTGCTTCTCGGGTGAGCAACAGAAGCGAAACAGACCTTGGCGCCAAGATCTTGGACGTACTGCATGAAGGTGCGGCTCGTGAATTGTGTACCGTTGTCGGTGATTATCCTATTAGGGATCCCGAAGCGGCAAACAATCGACCTGAAGAACTTGACGGCTGACTGTGCGGTCACCTTCCTCACTGGTTCCACTTCCGGCCACTTTGTGAACTTGTCGATTGCAACGTACAAGTACTCAAAGCCCCCGACTGCTCGGGGAAAGGGGCCGAGGATGTCGAGCCCCCAGACCGAAAATGGCCAGGATAAAGGGATCGTCTGGAGAGCTTGAGCTGGTTGGTGTATCTGCTTAGAATGGAACTGGCACGCTTCACACTTGGTTACTTGTGCAGTTGCATCGTGGAGGGCTGTTGGCCAGAAGAAAACTTGCCGGAATGCTTTGCCGACAAGTGCTCTTGCGCCAATGTGGTGACCACATATGCCTCCATGTATCTCTGCCAACAGCTTTTGTCCATCTTCCCGGTGAATACACTTCAATTTCACACAGTTTAGTCTTCTTCTGTACACTGTCTTGTCAACAAACTGGTACATACTTGACTGCCGGGCTACTCTTTCCGCTTCTTCTTGCTCTTCGGGAAGTTCTCCTGTCTGAAGGAAACGGACAATCTGCTGCGCCCATGTTGGAGCTCGTGGCTCGACAACAAGGACTAAAGGCAAATCTGCCGCTGCGGGAACATCCACTTCTACGGCAAGAGCCTGCGGCTCTGCCAGAGCTTGACGTTCCCCGACAAGCTTGCCGGAGCAAAACTTGTCGGGAGCTTCTGCTTCAACAGAACAAACCCTAGGGCTTGCCGGAGCATCTTGCTCCTCAGCGTTCTTGGTGTTGTTCTCAGCTGCTGCGGGAACATCCGCTTCTACGGCGAGGAGATGCACCTCTGCCGGAGCTTGACGTTCCCCGACAAGCTTGCCGGAGCAAAACTTATCGGGAGCTTCTGCTTCAGCGGAACAAACCCTAGGGCTTGCCGGAGCAGACTACTCCTCAGCGCCTTCGGCGTTGATCTTAGGGACCTTCTTGGCGGCGGCTTCGGGAAGCTCTACCGGCAGGTAGTCACCAGGAATCAACTTCCTCTTCTTGCTCTGTCCAGTTGATGGTGTTACGGATGGTTGAGTCAGCTTGAGCACAAAGATCCCTGGTTCCACAGGTAGCTTAAGTGCGGCGCACTTTGACAGGCCATCAGCAATGGCGTTCTGAGCTCTTGGAACATGCTCCATTTGTAGGCCGTCAAAGCGCTCTTCTAGCTTTCTCACTTCGTCAACGTAAGCTTCCATCAACGGACTCTGATAATTCTTGTTTACTTGGCAGACGACAAGCTGTGAGTCACCCCTGACAATGAGCTTCTTGATCCCAAGGTCTGCCGCGATCCTGAGACCGGCAAGCAATCCCTCATACTCTGCAGTATTGTTTGTTGCTTGCTCCTTGGGAAAGTGCATCTGGACTACGTACTTGAGGTGCTCTCCGGTGGGTGCGATAAGCAGCACACCAGCGCCGGCGCCTTGCAGCAAAAAGGCACCATCAAAGTACATCAGCCACTCTCTGCTTACTTCCTTGTCGGGGATGCTTGTTTCTGGAATTTCTTCATCTGGTGTTGGTGTCCATTCTGCTATAAATTCTGCCAATGCTCTGCTCTGGATAGTTGAAGTACTTTCAAACTTGAGGCCAAAGCTCGACAGTTCCAGTGCCCACTCAACAATCCTGCCTGTCGCTTCTGGATTCTGTAATATCCTCTTCAGCGGAAAGCGAGTGACAACTGTAATCTCATGTTCTTGGAAGTAATGGCGCAGCTTTCTCGAGGCCATAAGAAGGCCGAAAAGCAATTTCTGTACACCAAAATACCTTGACCTAGCCCCCTGCAGGAGGGAACTGACAAAGTAAACTGGACGCTGCACCATTTTCTTCTGTGTCTCCTCGTGCATCTGCGCAGATCCATCTTTGTCGGGACCAGGGCTTGCCGGGGAAGCCCCCTGCTTGTCGCTGGATGTGCTTGCCGTGGTTGCGGGCTCGTCATCTGTCTCCCTCTCTGCTACTAACGCAGCACTAACCACTTGATTTGTTGCCGCTATATACAGCAGCAACTTCTCTTGTGGCTTAGGTGCGACAAGTATTGGAGGGGAGGACAGGTATCTCTTCAGGTCTTGCAGCGTAGCCTCTGCTTCCGGAACGCATCTCATTGGGCCTGCCTTTTTCAACAATTTGAAAAACGGCAGGGCGCGCTCAGCAGACCGAGAGAGAAACCTGCTGAGAGCAGCCACACAACCGGCAAGTCTCTGTACGTCCTTGACACGCTTGGGTGCTTCAATCTGCTCAATGGCCTTGATCTTGTCGGGATTGGCTTCAATCCCCCGCTGAGATACGAAGAACCCGAGAAGCTTGCCAGAAGGAACTCCAAACACGCACTTCTCTGGGTTGAGCTTGAGGCTGATCTTGTGCAGATTTGCAAAGGTTTCGTCCAAATCTTGAATCAGAGTTGCCCTGTCCTTGCTCTTGACCACTATATCATTCATGTAGGCTTCCACATTTCTGTGTATTTGCGGCTCAAGGGCGACATGGACTACTCTTGCAAATGTTGAACCAGCATTTTTTAATCCGAAAGGCATTCGTATGAAACAGTACGTGCCACATGGAGTAATAAATGCGGTCTTCTCCTCATCCTCTTCTGCCATGAAGATCTGATGATATCCTGAATATGCGTCAAGAAATGAAAGCATATCACATCCGGCTGTGGAGTCAACAATCTGGTCAATGCGCGGCAAAGGAAATGGGTCTTTGGGACAAGCTTTGTTAACATCGGTAAAATCGATACAAAGTCTCCATTTCCCATTTGCCTTGCGCACGACTACAGGATTGGCCAACCACGTAGGATGGAGCACTCCTCTGACAAGGCCTGCTGCTTCCAACTTCTTGATCTCTTCTGCTATGAACTCTTGGCGCTCCACTGCTTGTTTCCTGACCTTTTGCTTGACGGGCCACGCATGAGGACAAACGGCAAGGTGGTGCTCAATCACTTTCCTGGGAACACCGGGGATGTCAGACGGTTGCCACGCAAACACGTCGACATTCGCCCGCAGGAAAGCAACGAGCGCGCTTTCCTATTTAGGGTCGAGAGTGGCACTGATGGTGAAGGTACCACCAGTGCCGTCCTCCTTGGCGGACACCTTTTTCGTCTCTGGCGGAGCTGCCATGGTCTTCTTACACTTGCCGGTGGAGCTCAATGGTGCGTCCTCGACGGCAGCGCAGCACTCCGAAGAGGTGCGCTTGCCAGAGTGGGCACCAGAACTCTTGCCGGACTTGGTCTTCTTCCCCCCGGGAGCTTCAGCGGCAAGTGACTCGCGCTCTGATGCGGCTGCTGCTTCCCGGTAGATCTTTTCGGCACAGATAAGAGCATCTTTCTTGTCGCCAGGGACAGAGATGACGCTTATTAACCCTGGCATCTTCAGCATGTTATATGCGTAGTGAGAGGCTGCCATGAATTTGGCAAGTGCTGGACGGCCAAGTATCCCATTGTAAGGCAATGGTATATCGGCAACGTCAAATGTGACCCTCCCAGTCCTGAAGTTCAGCTCGCTGCCAAATGTTACGGGCAGCGTGACTTTCCCCTTCGGCTTGCTCCTTCCCGGGTTGATTCCTTGGAATGTGCTGGTCTCTTCGACCTCGCTGTCAGGGATTTGGAGTTTCTGGAGTACAGCGGAGGAGATCAGGTTCAAGCCGTCCCCACCGTCAACTAACATCTTAGTGACCTTGAGGTTGCGGATAGTTGGTGAAACCAACATCGGCAGGCACCCGACCGCAGTTGTGCGATCAGGGTGGTCCTCAATGTCAAAGATGATAGGCGTGCTGGACCATTTCAGAAGCTTGCGCGATCCGACAGGTGGTTCCACTGCATTGACTTCCCGCACCCACTGCTTGAGTTGGCGGTGTGAAGTGTGCAGAGAAGCACCACCGTTAACGCACAAGACCTCTGTGGCTTTCTGAAATTCCTGTTCACTGGTCTCAACATCATCCATGTCTTCGTCGTTGTCGTCGTCTTCATCGTTTTCGCGGCCGCGGGGAGGCCTGTCTCCTTGTCGCTGCTTGGCCTTGCCGCGGCGTCCTCCCCGTCTGGCGCGCTTCTTGCCGGATTCTCCAGCACCTCCTTGGGCCCGCTCCTTCTCTCGCCGCTCGTACTCAGCCTTTTGCTGCTGGGCAAGCTGCTCGACCTTCTTGCAGCTCTGGAGGTCGTGGCCCTTGGTGCGGTGAATCTTGCAGTATTGCTTGTCGGAGCCGTCCTGCTTGTCGGCGACTGCCACGGCCTGGCAGTTGGTGCACGCAGCAACGTCCTTGCCGGAGCTACCAACTTTGGCCTTTTTGGCGCCACCTTCATTACCGGACTGCTCAACAACTAGCACCTCTTTTCCTTTCTTCTTCCTGTTCCGCCGCCGGTTTTTCTTTGCCGGGACAATATCCTCGCTATCAGATCCTTCTGCTCCGGTCTTCTCTCCGGGGAGTTTCCTCCCTTCCTCAGCACGTGCACACTTGTCGGCCAGGGCATATAGCTCACTGACGTCTCTGATCCTGCGCATCGCCATCTCCTCCCGCATCTGGCGGTTACGCACGTTCTGATGGAACGCGCTGATGACCGCGGCGGGGTGGACATCTGGGATGTTATACTGTACACGGCTGAACCTCTGAATGTACTTGCGCAGGGGTTCTCCTTCCTTCTGGGCGAGCAGATGAAGGTCACTCTCTTGGCCAGGAGGTTTGTGGCCGCCTGTAAAGGCGCCGACAAACTGATGGCATAGATCAGCCCAGGAGGATATGGAGTTATCCAGCAAGTGCATGGGCCAGGACCTGACGTTGGGCTTGAGCACCAGCGGGAAGTAGTTGGCAAGGATCTTATCGTCCCACCCCCCGGCAGCCTGCACCGCGATGGTGTAGATGCTGAGGAACTCCGACGGATGCGTCTTGCCGTCGTACTTCTCTGGTACATCTGGTTTGAAATTCTATGTGCTGGGCCACTGGACTTGCCGCAGCTCACGAGTGAACGCAGGGCAACCTACCGCGTACGGCAAGTCGCCTGGTTCCCCTGGCGCATGCATGTCAACAAAGGGCCCAGCGCGCTGGTCTGATTGACGCCGCGCTTCTCTTCGCCGCTCGATGCGAGTACGAGCGTCCTCTTGCCGTCGTTCTTGAAGAACTTGGCGCTGATCGCGACGAGCTCGCGGATCTGACGACGCGGTGGAGTCGCTGTCGAGGTGGATCCGGCGAGTCGGCGATCTCGGCCTTTGGGGCGGAGAGTGCATAGTAGTTGCACCCCCACCAGTCTTGTCGTCTCCGGCTCGTGCCTGGTTGGCTTGCCGTGGCTGCGACGTGCTTGGTTGCCACGGAGTGTCGCCGTTGGCGAAGCCGATGAGACTCTGGATGGTTGCCCTCCAATCGTCGATCTTGTCCACCGTCGGAGGGTAGTCTAGGAGCAGCTGAGCTCGCGCCAAAGCTTCTGCTGCAATGGCGGGCGACGGTGGCGAACGGTGCGAGGAGCGGGATATGCTCGGACTTCTAACCACGTTAGAAGGAGCAATATCCTGTCCAGGCGACCGTGCCTCGTTCGTGCCAGCATGTTGGCGTGCATGGTGGTCCTGAGCGCTCCGAGATCCACCAGCCCGATCTTGGTCTAGCGAACGCATGGTACCACGAGTACCATGACGCTGCCGGTCCCGCGCCTCCTGATACAGGCGCGGTGCATGTACGGACGCCGAGGTCTTGGAGTGCGCCCGGTCGTCGTGGGAGCCGGCTACGCCGCCGATGGGCAACGCAGCCTCGCCCTTGGTCCTGGCAGCACCATGAGCTCCCTCGTCTGCGCCCGTTCTTCCGCCGGCGCTCGTCCCACCAGCCGTTTGTCCTGGCGGTGGTGGGCAAGGCACGGACAGAGCAGCCGCCTCCGAAACCTTCTTCTTCGGCGGCATGTTGATGAAGATCTAGCTCGCAAGAACGCCGGATCTGGTTCACACAACTTCGACGCCCCCTACCTGGCGCGCCAAAGATGCCGGGGTACTGATCCACGAGCACCTATGGGACCGGCGGACTGGGTCCCTTTCGGTTCGGCGGGGGCGGAGATCGTGCAAAGTGCGGATCTAGGCGATGCACGCGAGCGATTTACCCAGGTTCGGGCCGCACGGATGCGTAAAACCCTGCTCCTGCTTTGTGGTTTGTATTGATTTCTTGCTCAGGAGCGCCGAGTGCTACAGTGCACACCCGCAGCTAACAAGACCGAGCGTGAGAGTTCGAACTACCTAACCCCCCTCCATGTTGCACACGGGCCTCCTTTTATATGCTCAAGGGGTTACCGACAGGTGGCAACGGAGGTAAAGGGCAAAAATGGAAAGGTGCTGTGGTAGGCACAGCTACCTGCTACAGTGTATCATACCTAATCCTGACGGCAGGGGACAAGGGCCTTAAATGCCCGTCTGTGTCGCCTAAACAGTGCGAAAATTGACCGCCAGGGACGCCACCGTTCGCCACGATGGCGATCTTGTCAGCGCCGCTTGCCAACGCACACCGCTGGCTGCACAGCCTCCCGCCACGTACGCCCGGTAGGGTCCTAGAGCGACACGTTGGTGGCCTGTCGCGGCAAGCGCCTTGCCGCTGCCGTTGTCTTGTCGCGCCCGGGAGCTTGTCGCTCACCGGGCTTTGCCGGGGTGCGTGGTGCGCCGCGTCAAGTTCCTTGCAATGCCTTAGGTGGCCTCCCCGGCAAGCTCCTCTTGCCGGGGTCTTTGGATGCTTTTGCTAGCCTTCCCGGCAAGCTCCTCTTGCCGGGGTCTTGTCTTCTTGGCTTGGACACTTTGTTCTTTAATGGCTCCAAAGGAACCACGGAGGACCTTGGCGGTCACCCGGCAAGCCTTGCCGCGGGATGCTGCGACTGCCCGTGCACAAGTTCGGGATACTAGGGTACCCCTACTCTAGTACACCGACACATGGTATGTTGATTATGCTAATTATATTGTTGCTAAATTTATACCACCTAGTTTCACATACCAGCAAAGAAAACATTTTTCTATGATTTGAGACATTACTTTTGGGATGACCCACATATTTATAAAGAAGGAGTAGATGGTGTTATTAGATGTTGTGTACCTCAGCATGAACAGGAACATATCCTATGCAAGTGTCACTCCGAAACTTATGGAGAACACCACGCTGGAGATAGAACTGCACATAAGGTATTGCAATCCGGTTTTTATTGTCCTACTCTCTTCAAGGATGCCCGTAAGTTTGTTGTATCTTGTGATGAATGCCAAAGAATTGGTAATATTAGTAGACGTCAAGAAATGCCTATGAATTATTCACTTGTTATTGAATCGTTTGATGTTTGGTGCTTTGTTTATATGGGACCTTTTCCTGCCTCCAATGGATAAACACATATTTTAGTTGCTATTGATTATGTTACTAAGTGGGTAGAAGCTATTCCAACTAGTAGTGCTGATCATAACACCTCTATTAAGATGCTTAAAGAAGTTATTTTTCCAAGGTTTGGAGTCCCTAGATATTTAATGACTGATGGTGGTTCACATTTTATTCATGGTGCTTTCCAAAAAATGCTTGTTAAGTCGATGTTAATCATAGAATTGCATCTCCTTATCACCCAAAGTCTAGTGGTCAAGTAGAATTGAGCAATAGAGAACTCAAATTAATTTTGCAAAAGACTGTTAATAGATCTAGAAAGAATTGGTCCAAGAAACATGATGATGCATTATGGGCCTATAGAACTGCATATGAAAATCCTATGGGTATGTCTCTGTATAAAATGGTCTATGGAAAAGCATGTCACTTACCTCTCAAATTAGAACTTAAGGCTTATTGGGCTATTAAAGAGCTCAATTATGATTTCAAACTTGCCGATGAGAAGAGGTTATTTGACATTAGCTCACTCGATGAATGGAGAACCCAAGCCTACGAGAATGCCAAATTATTTAAAGAAAAAGTTAAAAGATGGCATGAAAAAGGATACAAAAGCGTGAGTTTAATGTAGGTGATTATGTACTGCTATACAACTCTCATTTAAGATTTTTGCAGGAAAACTTCTCTCTAAATGGGAAGGTCCTTACGTTATCAAGGAGGTCTATTGTTCCGGTGCCATAAAAATCAACAACTTCGAAGGCACAAATCTGAAGGTGGTGAACGGTCAAAGAATCAAACATTATATCTCAGGTAATCCTATAAATGTTGAAACCAATGTTATTGAAACCGTAACCCCAGAGGAATACATAAGGGACACTTTCCGGAACGTTTCAGACTCCAAAAAGGAATAGGTATGTGGTACGGTAGGTAAACCGACTCCAAAACAGTTCTAATGGAAATTTTCTTCCGTTTTGGAATATTTAGAAAAATAGAAAAATAAGAAGCAGTCCAGGAAGGACACGAGGGCTCCACGAGGGTGGAGGGCGCGCCCTACCCCCCTAGGCGCGCCCCCTGCCTCGTGGGCACCTCGTGTGCTCTCCGGACTCCGTTTTCTTGCATGTTACGTATTTTGGTCGGTAAAAATTCATTATATAATCTCCCGGAGGTTTTCACTCTTGTATCACGCAATTATCCTCTATTTGTGTTTCGAGCTGTTGTTGCTGCAGATTAGAGCAAGATGTCTTCGCAAGAGTCAGTCGAGGAGAGCCAGGTGTCTCATCCGGCACCGAGATCAATGACAAACAACAATGTTGACCACTTTGGGCCAGCAACGGAGGAAGAGATGGAGGCTGATTTGAAGAGGATAGATGCCATGGAGGAGGATCAAGAAGTCACTTCTTGCTTCCGAGCTGGATTCACAATGGGGGAACTGCAGAGCTCGGCTATCCCAAACTCGGTTATCCCTTCCAATGTTAGATTTCTTTCTTATGAGAATATGAAAAAGAGTGTCACTCACTACTAGGAAAAGGCTAATTAGTGGCGCACCTGTTTTTGCCATTAATGGCGCACTACATGTGCGCCACTATCATCATGCCACTAGTAACAAACATAATGGCGCACCTATAGTGCGCCATTAGTATGCGTAGAAGTGCGCCATTACTATCTGACTTAGTAATGGCGCACCACATAGAAATGCGCCATTACTATCTGACTTAGTAATGGCGCACCACATAGAAGTGCGCCATTACAAACAATTTTTTTTCAAAAAAATTTCAGAATTTTTTTTTCAAATTTTTTTCGTTTTTTTCTTAATCTCAGGTCACTATGGCTTAATCTCGGTTCAATATGCTTAATCTCAAGTCAAATTGCACTAAGTGGTCAAACTTCCTGGAAGATCACCCATCCTCACACTACTCTAGCCCGAGCATGCTTAACTTCATAGTTCTATCCAACCCCAGCACCACCTCACTTAACAGGCACTTGTTGATATATCTATCATATCAATCCTATTAAACCTTGTTGATGTCTAGAACTTTATTCATGTTCAAGAGTGTGATGAAATTTTGAAAAAAATTCAAACTTCCCAATCATATTACGTATCATATTTTGAAAAATATTTCCAAAAAAAATTCAAAACCAATTTTTTTCTATTACTAGTGGCGCACCTAGAAAATGGTGCGCCACTAGTAAGTTTGAATTATTTTCCATTTCCCCCCCTCAAGATCTTAAAAGCCCCGTATCTTTCGTTCTATTAGGTTTTTGGGGATTCTGAAAATCTTGAACAAAGTTCCCCTGGTTCAATTCGGATGTAACTTTTCGAGTAGATGATTTTTCATATAAAAAACTTTTTAATCCGAGTTCGTATGCAAAAGTTATGAGCATTTTACTAAATTCCACAGAGATTTTGCAAATAAAGTCGAATTTCATATTTGTAAGTTTTCCCAACAACTAGACCACATATCACGTGGGAAACTTATTTTCTTTTATTTTTTTGACATTTCCATCATTATCTTTTATTTTTTTAAAGCTGAAAAGGTGGTCTAGGGGGTGCATTTGGTCAAAGCTACCAATGGCGCACCACCTACCAATGCGCCATTAGTAACCCTGGTTACTAATGACGCACCTGTTACATGGTGCGCCATTACTAGCTTTGCAAAAAAATTGTTAGTAGTGGCGCATCATGGTTGTGGTGCGCCATTACTAGTTTGAACGAGTAATGGCGCACTGTACCCTGGTACGCCATTACTAATTTTGAAAAAAAGAAAAAAAATCATTAGTAGTGGCGCACACAGTGTGTGGTGCGCCATTACTAGTTAAAACTAGTAATGGCGCACTATGCCCTGGTGCGCCATTAATAGTTTTGGAAAAAAATTGTTAGTAGTGGTGCACTGTGGGTGTGCTGCGCCATTAGTAATGAGGACACTAATGGCACACATGTATCTGGTGCACCACTACTACAGTGGCGCATCACATACATGGTGCGTCATTAATGTCCATATTAGCTATAGCCCTTTTCCTAGTAGTTACTTGTTCTCCCGCAGCTAGGCAACACCCTTGGGTGCAGGGAGCTTTGGCTGTTACAGGAAAACTTCGAGAGGAAATAATGGACCTCAAGCAGCAAGTCAATAAGCTCGAGGAGGAGAATCATATCCTGAGGAATATCACATCACCATCCCCAAAAAAGGAGATATAATCACATGGGTATGGGTACTCCCCTCGGCCACTGCCAAGCTTGGGGGAGTGCCCCGTTATCGTATCACCATCACTTTTATCTTTACCGTTTTTCTTAGTTCGATCCTTTTGATAATATTTTGATCTTGTAGAATAAAAGTTCTTAGTATGATCTAGTTGTGAGTTTTGCTTTATGGTCCTTCTATGTAATCGAGTCCGTGAGCTATATATAATAAAGATTAGTGTTGAATCAAGGGCTTGATTATTGTGCCATAATCTTGAGTGAATAAAATAAAAGAGAATAATAAAAAGAAATAAAAGAGATCATATGGATCTTATGGAGAGTAATGATCTCACATATAAAAAGTATGATGAATAAAAGTTGTTGAGAGTTGACAAACATAGTTTTGGTTATCGTTGCAATTAATAGGAAGTAATAAAGAAAGAGAGGTCTTCACATATAAATATAATATTTTGTACATCTTTTATGATTGTGAGCACTCATGAAAATATGACATGCTACAGAGTTGACGTTGGACAAGGAAGACAACGTAATGGGTTATGTTTTCTTACATCTGAGAGAAATTATATTGTCATGGATCATCCAACATGATTGAGCTCGCGTTTCCCCTCATGCTAGCCAAATTCTTTGCACCAAGTAGAGATACTACTTGTGCTTCCAAACACCCTTAAACCAGTTTTGCCATGAGAGTCCACCATACCTACCTATGGATTGAGTAAGATCCCTCAAGTAAGTTGTCATCGGTGCAAGCAATAAAAATTACCCTCTAAATATGTATGACTTATTAGTGTGGGAGAAAATAA
The DNA here is from genome assembly GCF_056163025.1 of Triticum urartu. Taxonomy (NCBI): domain Eukaryota; kingdom Viridiplantae; phylum Streptophyta; class Magnoliopsida; order Poales; family Poaceae; genus Triticum; species Triticum urartu. Next base: position 580,475,883 of record NC_141878.1, on the reverse strand, counting down.
GCTTTATACGATCATGTGATATGGAAGAAATAAAAGCGACAGACTGCATAATAAAGGTCCATATCACAAGAGGCAATATAAAGTGATGTTCTTTCGCATTAAGATTTTGTGCATCCAACCATAAAAGCGCATGACAACCTCTGCTTCCCTCTGCGAAGGGCCTATCTTTTACTTTTATCTCCTACCTTGCATAAGAGTCATGGTGATCTTCACCCTTCCTTTTTAAATTTTATCTTTTGGCAAGCACAACATGTTGGAAGGATCCTGGTATATATGGCTAATTGGATGTGAGTTTTCATGAACTGTTATTGTTGACATTACCCTTGAGGTAAAACGTTGGGAGGCAAAACTATAAGCCCCTATCTTTCTCTGCATCCGATTAAAACTCCATACCCATAAGTATTGCGTGAGTGTTAGCAATTGTGAAAGACTATATGATAGTTGAGTATGTGGACTTGCTGAAAAGCTCTTATATTGAGTCTTTCCTATGTTATGATAAATTGCAATTGCTCCAATTACTGAGATTATAGTTTTTCAGTTTTCAATAAAGTTTATGATTCATACTTGAAATTGTGATTTAATTGTTACTCTAGCATAAGAGATCATATCACAAGAATTATATAAGTTGCTGTTCTAAGATTGATCATGATGCCTTCATGTCCGTATTTCATTTTTTATCGATGCCTCTATCTCTAAACATGTGGACATATTTTTTGATTTCGGCTTTCGCTTGAGGACAAGCGAGGTCTAAGCTCGGGGGAGTTGATACGTCCATTTTGCATCATGCTTTTATATCGATATTTATTGCATTATGGGCTGTTATTACACATTATGTCACAATACTTATGCCTATTCTCTCTTATTTTACAAGGTTTACATAAAGAAGGACAATGCCGACAGCTGGGATTCTGGGCTGGAAAGGAAGCAAATATTATAGACCTATTATGCACAGCTCCAAAAGTCCTGAAACTTCACGGAAGTCATTTTCAGAATATATAAAAAATACTAAGCGCAAGAAGTTCCGGAGGGGGGCCACACCCTGCCCACAAGGGTGGGCGCGCGCCCTACCCCCCTGGGCGCGCCCCCTGCCTCATGGGCCCCCTGGTGGCCCTCCGATGCCCATCTTCTGCTATATGGAGTCTTTCGATGAGGAAAAAATCATAAGCAAGCTTTCAGGACGAGAGTCCGCCGCCACGAGGCGGAACCTTGGCGGAACCAATCTAGGGATCTAGCGGAGCTGTTCTGCTAGGGAAACTTCCCTCCCGGAGGGGGAAATCATCACCATCGTCATCACCAATGATCCTCTCACTGGGAGGGGGTCAATCTCCATCAACATGTTCACCAGCACCATCTTCTCTCAAACCCTAGTTCATCTCTTGTATCCAACTCTTGTCTCTAAGTTCGGGATTGGTACCTGTGGGTTGCTAGTAGTGTTAATTAATCCTTGTAGTAGATGCTAGTTAATTAATACCCCTCTGATTATGAACATGAATATGCTTTGTGAGTAGTTACGTTTGTTCCTGAGGACATGGGAGAAGTCTTACTATTAGTAGTTATGTGAATTTGGTATTCGTTCGATATATTGATGAGATGTATGTTGTCTCTCCTCTAGTGGTGTTATGTGAACGTCGACTACATGACACTTCACCATTATTTGGGCCTAGAGGAAGGCATTGGGAAGTGAAAAGTAGATGATGGGTTGCTAGAGTGACAGATGCTTAAACCCTAGTTTATGCGTTGCTTCGTAAGGGGCTGATTTGGATCCCTATGTTTCATGCTATGGTTAGGTTTACCTTAATAGTTTTGTTGTAGCTGCGGATGCTTGCAATAGAGGTTAATCATAAGTGGGATGCTTGTCCAAGTAAGGACAACACCCAAGCACCGGTCCACCCACATATCAGATTGTCAAAGTACGGAACGCGAATCATATGATCGTGATGAAACCTAGCTTGACAATAATTCCCATGTGTCCTCAGGAGCGCTATTCTCTATATAAGAATTTGTCCAGGCTTGTCCTTTGCTACAAAAAGGATTAGGCCACCTTGCTGCACTTTATTTACTTTTGTTACTTGTTGCTCGTTACAAATTATCTTATCACAAAACTATCTGTCACCTATAATTTCAATGCTTGCAGAGAATACCTTGCTGAAAACACCTTATCATTTCCTTCTGCTCCTCGTTGGGTTCGACACTCTTACTTATCGAAAGGACTACGATAGATCCCCTATACTTGTGGGTCATCAGTGGGTAAATGAATTACTGTCGAGCAATTGATAGAATTGAGCATAGTTATGAGAATATCTACTTATGATCATGTATATATGCATCACGTCCGTGACAAGTAGACCGAAACGATTCCGCATGTACTACTATTACTCCACACATCGACCGCTATCCAGCATGCATTTAGAGTATTAAGTAAGTTGACATGATGTAGAGGGATAAATTCATGCAATATGATATAAACCCCATCTTTTTATCCTCGATGGCAACAATACAATACGTGCCTTGCTGCCCCTGCTATCACTGGGAAAGGACACCGCAAGATTGAACCCAAAGCTAAGCACTTCTCCCATTGCAAGACAGATCAATCTAGTAGGACAAACCAAACTAATAATTCGAAGATACTTGCAAAGATAAACCAATCATACATAAAAGAATTCAGAGAAGAATCAAATATTGTTCATAGATAATCTGGAACATAAGCCCACAACTCATCGGATCTCGACAAACACACCGCAAAAGAAGATTACATCGAATAGATCTCCAAGAAGATCGAGGAGAACTTTGTATTGAGATCCAAAGAGAGAGAAGAAGCCATCTAGCTAATAACTATGGACCCGAAGGTCTGAAGTAAACTACTCACACATCACCGGAGAGGCCATGGAGTTGATGTAGAGGCCCACCGTGATCAATGCCCCCTCCGGCGGAGCTCCGGAAAAGGCCCCAAGATGGGATCTCTCGGGTACAGAAGGTTGCGTCGGTGGAATTAGGTTTTCGTAGTGCTCCTGGATGTTTGGGGGGGTACGTGGATATATATATATACATATAGGAGGAAGAAGTACGTCGGTGGAGCAACGAGGGCCCCACGAGGGTGGAGGGTGCGCCTACGGGGTAGGCGCACCCCCCGCCTCGTGGCCTCCTCGATTGTTTCTTGACGCCCACTCCAAGTCTATTGGATCACGTTTGTTGCGAAAATCACATTCCCGAAGGTTTCATTCCGTTTGGACTCCGTTTGATATTCCTTTTCGGCGAAACTCTAAAATAGGCAAAAAGACAACAATTTGGGTTGGGCCTCCGGTTAATAGGTTAGTCCAAAAATTATATAAAAGTGTAAAATAAAGACCATTAACATCAAAAATAGATAATATAATATCATGAAACAATAAAAATTATAGATACGTTGGAGACGTATCAAGCATCCCCAAGCTTAATTCCTACTCGTCCTCGAGTAGGTAAATGATAAAAAAAGAATATTTGATGTGGAATGCTTTCTAACATATTTCTCAATGTAATTTTTCTTTATTGTCGCATGAATGTTTAGATCTGAAAGATTCAAGATAAATGTTTAATATTGACATAAAAATAATAATACTTCAAGTATACTAACTAAGAAATCATGTCTTCTCAAAATAACATGGCCAAAGAAAGTTATCCCTACAAAATCATATAGTCTGGCTATGATCTATCTTCATCACACAAAATATTTAAATCATGCACAAGCCCAATGACAAGCCAAGCAATTGTTTCATACTTTTGATGTTCACAAACTTTTTCAATCTTCACGCAATACATGAGCGTGAGCCATGGATATAGCACTATATGTGGAATAGAATGGTGGTTGTGGAGAAGACAAAAAAAGAGAAGATAGTCCCACATCAACAAGTCATATCAACGAGCAATGGAGATGCCCATTAATAGATATCAATGTGAGTGAGTAGGGATTGCCATGCAACGGATGCACTAGAGCTATAAGTATATGAAAGCTCAACAAAAGAAACTAAGTGTGTGTGCTTCCAACTTGCTTGCTCATGAAGGCCTAGGGTAATTTGAGGAAGCCCATCATTGGAATATACAAGCCAAGTTCTATAATGAAAAATTCCCACTAGTATATTGTCGGGGGACTGATCCACGAACACCTATGGGACCGGCGGGCCGAGTCCCTTTCGGTTCGGCGGGGGCGGAGGTCGCACGAAGAGAAGATCGAGGCGAAACACACGAGCAGTTTACCCAGGTTCAGGCCGCACGGATGCGTAAAACCCTACTCCTGATTTGTGGTTTGTATTGAGTTCTTGCTCAGGAGCGCGGAGTGCTACAATACACACCAGCAGCTAGCGAGACCGAGCATGAGTGTTCTCCGAACTAGCTAACCCCCTCTACGTTGCGCATGGGCCTCCTTTTATATGCTCAAGGGGTCACCGACAGGTGGCAACATAGACAGGGGTAAAAATGGAAAGGTGCTGCGGTAGGTACAGCTACCTGCTACAGTGTATCATACCTAACCCTGACGGTAGGGGACAAGGGCATTAAATGCCCGTCTGTGTCGCCTAAACAGTGCAAAAAGGGACCGTCAGGGACGCCACCGCTCGCCACGATGGCAATCTTGTCAGCGCCGCTTGCCACCGCGCGCCGCTGGCTGCACCGCCTCCCGCCACGCACGCCTGGAAGGGTCCCAGAGCAACACATTGGTGGATGCGCTGGAGCGCGGGCACAGAGTGGTGGCTTGTCGCGGCAAGCGCCTTGCCGCGGCCGTTGTCTTGTCGCGTCCGGGAGCATGTCGCTCACCGGGTCTTGCCGTGACGCGCGGCGCGTCGCGGCAAGTTCCTTGAGATGCCTTGGTTGGCCTTCCCGGCAAGCTCCTCTTGCCGGGGTCTTGAGATGCCTTGGTTGGCCTTCCCGGCAAGCTCCTCTTGCCGGGGTCTTGAGATGCCTTGGTTGGCCTTCCCGGCAAGCTCCTCTTGCCGGGGTCTTGTCTCCTTGGCTTGGATACTTTGTTCTTGAATGGCTCCAAAGGAACCACAGAGGACCTTGGCCGTCACCCGGCAAGCCTTACCGCGGGATGCTGCGACTGCCCGTGCACAAGTTCGAGATACTAGGGTACCCCTACTCTAGTACACCAACAGGAGCCCCCGGGCCTGGGCCATACACGGTGCCGAGCGCTGTTGGGCCAGGCCTAAAACAGGGCACGGGCACGCGCGGCCTAGGGTACGCCGTATCTCTCTCCGTATCCACCGCGCCCTCCCCGAACGGCACGCGTTGAATGCGGCGTCGTGGGAGAGATCGTGGGTGGTTTCTTTATTCGGAAATGCGGAACGTCCGCCCCCTCCCTATTTATAAGCAGGGGAAACAGGGGCAGTCCGCCCATTCGCCCGTTGCTGCTTCCAATCTCAGAAATCTCCGCCGCTCCCTCGTCTTCCCAAAGCCGAAAGAGAGCAGCGCTCCGCCCCCCATTGCCGCCAGCATCACCAACGCCGTCGACCTCCTCCACCACTCCCGCCATGGCTCCAAAAGCCGACAAGGGGAAGGTCGTGAAGTCGACCAAGGCGCAGCGGCTTGCGGCGCTGCAAAAGGAGCGGGCGGTCTTCCCCCCCAAGCTTGCCGCGAAGGAGCTGAGGGAGAACTACTACCTCTTCTGGTCGGCGGAGACGCGAGCGCATCCGCGCATGAAGGTACTTCCCGCTGCCGCTTGGAAGAAGGCCCCAAATGGATACCCTTTCTTTGCCTTGTTCTTCTACTGCGGGCTCTGCCCGCCTTTCTCTGAATTCTTCTGCGACATCATGAATACCTCTGGATTCCACCTCCTTGACTTCACCCCCAATGTCGTTCTGACCATGGCAGTTTTCGCACATCTCTGCGAAAACTTTGTCGGAGTCCATCCCAATGTAGCCCTCTTTCGCCACTTCTTCATACCCCGAGTAGAGAGAGGAGAGCCTCTATCCGGCGGAATCGCCTGGATCTCAAGGGCCGGCAAGAAGGAAACTTATCTGGAGGGAGAATTCCGCGGCAAGTGGGAGGAGTGGAGGGCAGACTGGTGCTGGATTAACGAGGAGAACCCGCAGCCATTCAACACCCGGCTCCAAACCCAAGTAGCACGCGGCAGCGATTGGAGTGACGTGGCCCCGTAAGACGACAGGCTGAAGATTGCTGTCACCCGGATCCTGCGCCTCAGGCTTGCCGGGCTCACTATAGGCGCCGTTGGCGCAGATTTTCTTCGCCGCCGCATCGCCCCCCTGCAGGAACGGGGGAGACCCACTTGGGAATTCAAGAATGCGGCGGATATCATGAGGCTGCGGCCGGGCCTCAACTACAACTTTACTATTCTGGAGCTCAACGCGATGCTCCAAGAACTGTTCAAGTATGACCCCCAACATCCCGAAGTCTTCAGGTTGCCGGGGGGTGTCGTTCCGCTGTGCAACAATTCCGATGGCACTCATCGCCACCAGGCTGGAAGAGGCGGCGGCAGCCGCAGCCGCGGGCGAATTTGGATTCACCGTGGAGGAGGCAGATGCAGCAGAGGCGGCAAGCCATGCCGAGCGAAGGGAGCCTGCCGGCGAGAAAGAGCTTGCCGGGCACAACGTCGAGTCGAGCAAGCCCGCCAAGGATTCAAGCGGCTCGCTGGAGATCAACTCGTCTTCCACTTCGTCTTCGGGCAGCTCGCCGCAAGCAGAGCCTCCATCCCCACCAAGAAGGCGTCTCCGCAAGGCCGGTGACGTAGCGGAGCGGCAAGCGGGTCAACAGTCGCCGCGCCGCGTGACACGCTCCACCGCGGCAAACACCATTGCCGCGGGAGCGCCTCATGCTGCGACGGCAACTAGAGCGGGGTCTAGCCGGACCACCACTTCAGTTCCTGCCGCTGCCCGCGCCGCGCCGGCAGCCGGAGCGGGGTCGTCTCAGACCGCCGCCACTGCTCCCGCCAAGCGGCCAAGGGAAGCTTCTCCTCCGCCTCCTCGTGCCGGGCGCGCGCCGGACTTCGACTTCTCCGCGTTCAGCTCCGACGAGGAAGAAGAAGAAGAGTAAGCTTCTCTTGCTGTACTTGCAGTTCTTCAATTCTTGCTGTTTGTCTTGTATCTCATTTGCTTTGCTCTGAACTTGTTCATTTTTAGGACTCTGGCCCAGAGAGCAGCAATGAGAGCCAAGGTCCCGGTGATTGTCATCAAGGACGAACCTACTGCAACAGCGGGGGGTGCGCCCGAGACAACCTTGCCGGACCCGACAACTTTTCTCAAGAGCAGCCCCCAACGTAAGTATATGGTTTGCTTTCCGCTGTGAGGTGCGCATGGATACTCTGTTTTTGCTGATATCTAACTATTGGTTTGTGTAGGAGCAGAGCAGCCCCACCAGGAGCCAAGGGAGAATCCCCCGACAAGAGAGAGCTCTCCGGCAAGGGAGAGTTTTTCGGTAAGGGAGAAGTCTCCGGCAAGGGAGGGTTCTCCGGCAAGGGACAGCACCAGCGGCCCCCCGACGGCGGAGACCACGACTGCAGAACCCGGCATAGGTAATCCTTTCGCTGCAAGGCTTCCCTTGGGTTCTTCTTCTTTTGAGCTTCTTGGGTTTTTGCTTGACTCTTCTCCCTTTTCCGGCTGTCAGACCCATCTACTACGGAGCCGATGGAGACCGAGGTTGCTGCCGAAGAAGCAGCCGGTGCTGGCGATCCTGCCGGCGCAGGGGTCGCCAAGACTGCCGCCGCAGCAACTGGCGAGGAGACCGGCGATCGCACTGACGGCCCTGAGGCCGCAGGAGCGCCAGGCGCTACACCGGCCGCCGACCCGTCCGCCGCTGCCGCAGCGCCAGGCTCCAAAGAGCCCCAGCCAGGCGTATACTTGAAGGCCGGCGATGACGTCTTCATCAACCTCCCCTGGGCGTCAAGCTCCAGGGCGCCGATCGAGGGAGAGATCTTCGACGGGGAAGTGCTTGCCTCCGCGGGGCTGACGCTGGTTGACGCGCCGAGCAGCAGCAACAACGAGCCTCAGGAAGAGCGGCTGCTGCAGAAGTTGTTGTCGCCCTACCGCGCGCGGCAAGCCAAGCTGGAATCCCGCGAGGCGCTTGTCGCGAAGGCGGGAGCAGATATCGAGAAGCGCGCGGAGGAGCTCCGGGGTCTCCACCAGGAAGCTCTCCGGTCCCTGGCGGAGGAGCGAGAGTAACTTGTCGAAGAGCAGAAGGCCTTCCTCCTCGAGAAGACTGAAGTCGAAGAGCAACAGCGGCTTGCCGCTGTGAAGCTATCCGCGGAGGAGGGCAAGCTGGCGCAGCGGAAGGTCAATCTTGACGCCCACGAGGAGGAGCTTGCCATGCGCGAGGAAAAACTCGGCGGAGCCCTCAAGCAAGCAGAGGATGCTGCCGCCTCGCCGAGGCCGCCAAGAAGGAGCTGGAGACGAAGGTGGCGCAGCTGGAGGCCAATCTCGCCGAGAAGAGCAAAGAGCTCAGCGCCGCCAAGACTCCAACGCTAATCTTGAGTTGAAGCTGACCGCTTTGACCAAGACTCTGGACGGCGCCAAGAAGCAGGAGGCGGCCTTGAAAGAAGAGATCAAGGCCGACAAGGCGCTGCTGGAGAGTGTTGCCGCCACCCAGAACGCTTTCAGGGAAAATGTGGAGCACTGGACGGAGAGCCTCGTGAGTGCTGCCGCAGATATTGACAAGGAGCTGGCGCAGCTGGGGATGGAGGACCTCGGGTATCCCTCCGACGAGAACCTCCAACCCAGCGCCAAGCTCATCTTGTTCTTCAAGGGCGTGGCGACGGCCTCCAGCGACTCCGGGAGAGGATCCCAAGGCAGCTGGCCGACGAGTCGCGCAAGATCTGTGCGGGAGCTCTTCAGAAAGTGTTGGTGAAGGTGGCCTTCCACAATCCGGGCCTCAACCTCACTAACATCCTCAAGACCCTGCCGCCGGATGCTGATCTGGAGGCGCTCAAGGCCCTTGTCGCACCCATTGTGGACAAGGTGAGCGGGATCAAGAGGATCGAGGGCGATCGCGTAGATTAGGCCACCTGTTTCTTCTTTTCTTATCGCGGTTTGTCATATTACGAAAACAATCTGTTAGAGCCGCGACAAGCTATCTTTGTAATATAACTCTATTCTGGGTAATGATTGCAATGTTATTCCCTTTACTTGATTCCTTCCTTTGTATGTTTTTGCCCTACGCTTTTAGGGAACTTGCCGGTGCAGGCACCCCGAGCCGCGAGCGCTGAGTGCGGGACGTCAGCAGCCTGCTGGCGGTGCCGCTACCGACAAGAAACCTTGTCGCAACTAGTTGCAGCTCACTTAAATTGTTGAGCGGACTCGAAACAAAGTAAGGGCGCAACTAGCTACAAGTTGGTTCCTCCGCGCACAGGTTTTCCATACAAAGTACGGTCGTTCAATGGAGATAACTTAAAAATTTAAAAAATTTACTTGCTCAAACTTTGGCAACTTAGCTTTTCTGTTGTTTGCTTCCCGGCAAGGTGAAACTTTCTTGAACGACACCTGGTCCATACCATTATCTTCTCCTTTCCCCCCCGGCAAACTTGTGGGCGAGGGAACCTTCCTTGAAAAAAGAAAGAAGAGAAAATAAAGATACGGAGCCTTACGGCTCGTTATTGCTTACTGGGGATGCCGGGGAGTAGGTGCTGCACAAAGTGTCAGATAACACATGCAAAAAATAGAAAGCATGAAGTTGACAAGATGTGCGAGGCACATGAGCTTTACTTATGCACCGGGTCTACGCCCGGCTTTGTACAAAGGATTACATGCAACAGCGGCAAGACTTGTACAAAAGGTGGTTGCCGGAACAGGTTTCGGCAACCGCGCCTTACGGGTAAAACTTACGAAGATGCTCAATATTCCAGGAGTTGCTCACCGGAATGGCATCTTCGGTCTCAAGGCGGACAGCGCCAGGCCTAGTGACTCGTTTCACCCGGTAAGGGCCTTCCCACTTCGGCGTCAACTTGTTGGAATTCTTGGCGGACTGAACACGCCGAAGAACAAGGTCGCCTTCCTCGAAACTTCTGGCATTAACTTTGCGGCTATGGTAGCGGCGCAAAGCTTGCTGGTAGCGAGCAGCTCGCACAGCATCCTGAAGACGGTCTTCCTCAAGGAGCAGCGCGTCATCTTGTCGCAGCTACTCTTGCTCAAGCTCATCATAAGCGAGCACTCGAGGTGACCCGTATACGAGTTCCGTGGGGAGAACTGCCTCTGCTCCATAGACTAGAGCGAAAGGTGTCTGTCCAGTGGCTTGATTTGGCGTCGTTCTGATCGACCAAAGAACCACCGGTAGCTCCTCGATCCAGTTTCTTCCGCACTTGTGCAGCCTATCGAAAGTTCTGGTCTTGAGCCCTCGCAGCACTTCAGCATTTGCCCTCTCCGCTTGACCGTTGCTTCTTGGGTGAGCAACAGAAGCGAAGCAGACCTTGGCGCCAAGATCTTGGACGTACTGCATGAAGGTGCGGCTCGTTAATTGCGTGCCGTTGTCGGTGATTATCCTGTTAGGGATCCCGAAGCGGCAAACAATCGACCTGAAGAACTTGACTGCTGACTGTGCTATCACCTTCCTCATTGGTTCCACTTCCGGCCACTTTGTGAACTTGTCGATTGCAACGTACAAGTACTCAAAGCCCCCGATTGCTCGGGGAAAGGGGCCGAGGATGTCGAGGCCCCAGACCGAAAATGGCCAGGATAAAGGGATCGTCTAGAGAGCTTGAGCTGGTTGGTGTATCTGCTTGGAATGGAACTGGCACGCTTCACACTTGGTTACTTGTGCAGTTGCATCCTCGAGGGCTGTCGGCCAAAAGAAACCTTGCCGGAATGCTTTGCCGACAAGTGCTCTTGCGCCAATGTGGTGACCACATATGCCTCGATGTATCTCTGCCAACAGCTTTTGTCCGTCTTCCCGGTGAATACACTTCAATTTCACACCGTTGAGTCTTCTTCTGTACAGTGTCTTGTCGACAAACTGGTACATACTTGACTGCCGGGCTACTCTTTCCGCTTCTTCTTGCTCTTCGGAAGTTCTCCTGTCTGAAGGAAACGGACAATCTGCTGTGCCCATGCTGGAGCTTGTGGCTTGACAACAAGGACTAAAGGCAAATCTGCTGCTGCGGGAACATCCGCTTCCACGGCGAGAACCTGCGGCTCTGCCGGAGCCTGACGTTCCCCGACAAGCTTGCCGGAGCAAAACTTGTCGGGAGCTTCTGCTTCAACGGAACAAACCCTAGGGCTTTCCGGAGCATATTGCTCCTCAGCACTCTTGGTGTGGATCTCAGCTGCTGCGGGAACATCCGCTTCTACGGCGAGAACGTGCGGCTCTGCCGGAGCTTGACGTTCCCCGACAAGCTTGCCGGAGCAAAACTTATCGGGAGCCTCTGCTTCAATGGAACAAACCCTAAGGCTTGCCGGAGCACACTGCTCCTCAGCATTCATGGTGTTGATCTTGGGGACCTTCTTGGCAGCGGCTTCGGGAAGCTCTGCCGGAAAATAGTCACCAGAAATTAACTTCCTCTTCTTGCTCTGTCCAGTTGATGGCGTTACGGACGGTTGAGTCAGCTTGAGCACGAAGATCCCTGGTTCCACAGGTAACTTAAGTGCTGCGCACTTTGATAGGCCATCGGCAATGTCGTTCTGAGCTCTTGGAACATGCTCCATCTGCAGGCCGTCAAAGTGCTCTTCTAGCTTTCTTACTTCATCGACGTAGGCTTCCATCAACGGACTCTGATAGCTCTTGTTTACTTGGCGGACGACAAGCTGCGAGTCACCCCTGACAATGAGCTTCTTGATCCCAAGGTCTACCGCAATCCTGAGACCAGCAAGCAAGCCTTCATATTCTGCAGTGTTGTTTGTTGCTTGCTCCTTGGGAAAGTGCATCTGGACTACGTACTTGAGATGCTCTCCGGTGGATGCGACAAGCAGCACGCCAGCGCCGGCGCCTTGCAGCGAAAAGGCACCATGAAAGTACATCAGCCACTCTTTGCTTGCTTCCTTGACGGGGATGCTCGTTTCTGGAATTTCTTCATCTGGTGTTGGCGTCCATACTGCTATGAATTCTGACAATGCTCTCCTTTGGATAGTTGAAGTACTCTCAAACTTGAGGCCAAAGCATGACAGTTACAGTGCCCACTCAACAATCCTGCCTGTCGCTTCTGGATTCTGTAGTATCCTCTTCAGCAGAAAGTGAGTGACAACTGTGATCTCATGTGCTTGGAAGTAATGGCGCAGCTTTCTCGAGGCCATGAGAAGGCCGAAAAGCAATTTCTGCACGCCAGAGTACCTTGACCTAGCCCCCTGCAGAAGGGAACTGACAAAGTAAACTGGGTGCTGCACCATTTTCTTCTGTAGCTTCTCGCATGCCTGCGCAGATCCATCCTTGTCGGGACCAGAGCTTGCCAGGGAAGCCCCTTGCTTGTCGCTGGATGCGCTTGCCGTGGTTGCTGGCTCGTCATCTGCCTCCCTCTCTGCTACTAACGCAGCACTAACCACTTGATTGGTTACCGCTATGTACAGCAGCAACTTCTCTTGTGGCTTAGGTGCGACAAGTATTGGAGGGGAGGACAGGTATCTCTTCAAGTCTTGCTGCGCAGCCTCCGCTTCCGGAGTCCATTTCATTGGACCTGCCTTTTTCAATAATTTGAAAAATGGCAGGGCGCTGAGCAGACCTAGAGATAAACCTGCTGAGAGCAGCCACGCAACTGGCAAGTCTTTGTACATCCTTGACGCGCTTTGGTGCTTCAATCTGCTCAATGGCCTTGATCTTGTCGGGATTGGCTTCAATTCCCCGCTGAGACACGAAGAACCCGAGAAGCTTGCCGGAGGGGACTCCAAACACGCACTTCTCGGGGTTGAGCTTGAGGCTGATCTTGCGTAGATTTGCAAAGGTTTCGTCTAAATCTTGGACCAGAGTTGCCTTGTCCTTGCTCTTGACCACTATATCATCCATGTAGGCTTCCACATTCCTGTGTATTTGTGGCTCAAGAGCGACATGGACCACTCTTGCAAATGTTGAGCCAGCATTTTTTAATTCGAAAGGCATCCGTATGAAACAGTACGTGCCACATGGAGTAATGAATGCGGTCTTCTCCTCATCCTCTTCTGCCATGAAGATCTGATGGTATCCTGAGTATGCGTCAAGAAATGAAAGAAAATCAGATCCAGCTGTGGAGTCAACAATCTGGTCAATGCGCGGCAAAGGAAATTGGTCTTTGGGACAAGCTTTGTTAACATCAGTGAAATCGATACAAAGTCTCCATTTCCCGTTTGCCTTGCGCACGACTACAGGATTGGCCAACCACGTAGGATGGAGCACTCCTCTGACAAGGCCTGCTGCTTCCAACTTCTTGATCTCTTCTGCAATGAACTCTTGGCGCTCCACTGCTTGCTTCCTGACCTTCTGCTTGACGGGCCGTGCATGAGGACAAACGGCAAGGTGGTGCTCAATTACTTCCCTGGGAACACCGGGGATGTCAGACGGTTGCCACGCAAACACGTCGACATTCGCCCGCAGGAAAGCAATGAGCGCGCTTTCCTATTTAGGGTCGAGAGTGGCACTGATGGTGAAGGTACCACCAGTGCGGCCCTCCTTGGCGGACACCTTCTTTGTCTCTGGCGGAGCCGCCATTGTCTTCTTACACTTGCCGGTGGAGCTCGATGGTGCGTCCTCGACGGCAGCGCAGCACTCCGAAGAGGTGCGCTTGCCGGAGTGGGCATCAGAACTCTTTCCGGACTTGGTCTTCTTCTTCCCCCCGGGAGCTTCAACGGCAAGTGACTTGTGGTCTGTTGCGGCTGCCGCTTCCCGGTAGATCTTGTTGGCGCAGATAAGAGCATCCTTCTTGTCGCCGGGGACATAGATGACGCTTATCGGGCCTGGCATCTTCAGCATGTTGTATGCGTAGTGAGAGGCTGCCATGAACTTGGCGAGTGCTGGACGGCCAAGTATCCCATTGTAAGGCAATGGAATATCGGCAACGTCAAAAGTGACCCTCTCAGTCCTAAAGTTCAGCTTGCTGCCAAATGTTACTGGCAACGTGACTTTCCCCTTCGGCTTGCTCCTTCCCGGGTTAATTCCTTGGAATTTGCCGGTCTCTTCAAGCTCGCTGTCAGGGATCTGGAGTTTCTGGAGTACAGTGGAGGAGATCAGGTTCAAGCCGGCCCCGCCGTCAACTAACATCTTAGTGACCTTGAGGTTGCGGATAGTTGGTGAAACAAACATCGGCAAGCACCCGACCGCAGTTGTGCGGTCAGGGTGATCCTCAATATGAAAGATGATAGGCGTGTTGGACCATTTCAGAAGCTTGCGTGACTCGACAGGTGGTTCTACCGTATTGACTTCCCGCACCCACTGCTTGAGTTGGCGGTGCGAAGTATGTAGAGAAGCACCGCCGTCAACGCACAAGACTTCTGTGGCTTTCTGGAACTCCTGCTCGCTGGTCTCAACATCATCCATGTCTTCGTCGTCGTCGTCGTTGTCTTCATCCTTGTCGCGGCCACGGGGAGGTCTGTCTCCTTGCCGCTACTTGGCCTTGCCGTGGCGTCCTCCCCGGCCGGCGCGCTTCTTGCCAGATTCTCCAGCGCCTCCTTGGGCCCTCTCCTTGTCGCCTCGCTCGTATTCAGCCTTTTGCTGCTGGACAAGCTGCTCGACCTTCTTGCAGCTCTGGAGGTCATGGCCCTTGGTGCGGTGAATCTTGCAGTACTGCTTGTCGGTGCCATCCTGCTTGTCGGCGACCGCCACAGCCTGGCAGTTGGTGCATGCGGCAATCTCCTTGCCGGAGCTACCAAATTTGGCTTTCTTGGCACCACCTTCGTTGCGGGACTGCTCAACGACTAGCACATCTTTGCCTTTCTTCTTCCTGTTCCGCCGCCGGTTTTTCTTTGCCGGGGCAGCATCCTCGCTGTCAGATCCTCCTGCTCCTGTATTCTCTCCATGGAGTTTCCTCCCTTCTTCAGCACGTGCACACTTGTCGGCCAGGGCATACAGCTCACTGACGTCTCTGATCTCGCCATCTCCTCCGTCATCCTGCGGTTACGCACGTTCTGATGGAACGCGCTGATGACCGCGGCAGGGTGGACATCTGGGATGTTGTGCTGTACACGGCTGAATCTCTGAATATACTTGCGCAGGGGCTCTCCTTCCCTCTGGGCGAGCAGATGAAGGTCACTCTCTTGGCCGTGAGGTTTGTGGCCGGCTGTAAAGGTGCCGACAAACTGATGGCATAGGTCTGCCCAGGAGGATATGGAGTTGTCTGGCAAGTGCATGAGCCAGGACCTAACGTTGGGCTTGAGCACCAGCGGGAAGTAGTTGGCAAGGATCTTGTCGTCTCGTCCCCCGGCAGCATGCACCGCGATGGTGTAGATGCTGAGGAACTCCGACGGATGCGACTTGCCGTCGTACTTCTCTGGTACGTCTGGCTTGAAATTCTTCATGCTGGTCCACTGGACTTGCCGCAGCTCACGAGTAAATGCAGGGCAACCTACCGCGTACGGCAAGTCGCCTGGTTCCCCTGGCGCATGCATGTCAACAGAGGGCCCAGTGCGCTGGTCTGATTGACGTCGCGCTTCTCTTCGGCGCTTGATGCGAGTATGAGCGTCTTCTTGCTGTCGTTCGTGAAGAACTTGGCGTTGATCACGACGAGCTCGCGGATCTGATGATGCGGTGGAGTCGCGGTCGAGGTGGATCCGGCGAGTCGGCGATCTTGGCCTTCGGGGCGGAGAGTGCACAGTGGTTGCACCCCCACCGGTCTTGTCGCCACCGGCTCGTGCCTGGCTGACTGGCTGCGGCTGCTACGTGCTCCGCTGCCGCTAGGTGTCGCTGTTGGCGAAGCCGATGAGACTCTGAATGGTGGCCCTCCAGTCGTCAATCTTGTCCGCTGTTGGAGGGTAGTCTAGGAGCAGTTGAGCTCGCCCCAAAGCTTCTGCTGCAGTGGCAGGTGGTGGTGGCGAACGGTGCGAGGAGCGGGATATGCTCGGACTTCTAACTATGTTAGAAGGAGCAGTATCCAGTCCAGGCGACCGCGCCTCGCTCGTGCCAGCATGTTGGTGTGCATGCTGGTCTTGAGCACTCCGAGATCCACCAGCTCAATCTTGGTCCAGCAAACGCATGGTACCGTGAGTACCATGACGCTGCCGGTCCCGCGCCTCCTGGGATGGGCGCGGTGCATGTACGGACGGCGAGGTCTTGGAGTGCGCCCGGTCGTTGTGGGAGCCGGCTACGCCGCCGATGGGCAGCGCAGCCTTGTCCTTGGACCTGGCAGCACCGTGAGCCCCCTCGCCGATGCCCGTTCTTCCGCCGGCGTCCGCCCCATCAGCCGTTTGCTCCGGCGATGGTTGGCTCGGCGCGGTCGGAGCAGCCGCCTCCGAAGCCTTCTTCTTCGGCGGCATGTCGATGAAGATGATGGAGATCTAGCTCGTGTGAGCGCCAAAGATGTCGGGGGACTGATCCACCAACACCTATGGGACCGGCGGGCCGAGTCCCTTTCGGTTCGGCGGGGGCGGAGGTCGCACGAAGAGCAGATCGAGGTGAAACACACAAGCAGTTTACCCAGGTTCGGGCCGCACGGATGCATAAAACCCTACTCCTGCTTTGTGGTTTGAATTGAGTTCTTGCTCGGGAGCAAGGAGTGCTACAATACACACCAGCAGCTATCGAGACCGAGTGTGAGTGTTCTCCGAACTAGCTAACCCCCTCTACGTTGCGCATGGGCCTCCTTTTATATGCTCAAGGGGTCACCGACAGGTGGCAGCGTAGACAGGGGTAAAAATGGAAAGGTGCTGCGGTAGGTACAGCTACCTGCTAAAGTGTATCATACCTAACCCTGACGACAGGGGACAAGGGCATTGAATGCCCGTCTGTGTCGCCTAAACAGTGCAAAAAGGGACCGTCAGGGATGCCACCGCTCGCCACGATGGCAATCTTGTCAGCGCCGCTTGCCACCGCGCGCCGCTGGCTGCACCGCCTCCCGCCACGCACGCTTGGAAGGGTCCCAGAGCGACACGTTGGTGGATGCGCTGGAGCGCGGGCACAGAGTGGTGGCTTGTCGCGGCAAGAGCCTTGCCGCGGCCGTTGTCTTGTCGCGTCCGGGAGCTTGTCGCTCACCGGGTCTTGCCGTGACGCGCGGCGCGTCGCGGCAAGTTCCTTGAGATGCCTTGGTTGGCCTTCCCGGCAAGCTCCTCTTGCCGGGGTCTTGAGATGCCTTGGTTGGCCTTCCCGGCAAGCTCCTCTTGCCGGGGTCTTGTCTCCTTGGCTTGGATACTTTGTTCTTGAATGGCTCCAAAGGAACCACGGAGGACCTTGGCGGTCACCCGGCAAGCCTTGCCGCGGGATGCTGCGACCACCCGTGCACAAGTTCGGGATACTAGGGTACCCCTACTCTAGTACACCGACATATATGAAAGTGATATCATAGGAGACTCTCTATCATGAAGATCATGGTGCTACTTTGAAGCACAAGTATGGAAAAAGGATAGTAGCATTGTCCCTTCTCTCTTTTTCTCTCATTTGTTTTATTTGGGCCTTTTTATGGCCTTTTTTTCGTCCGGAGTCTCATCCCGACTTGTGGGGGAATCATAGTCTCCATCATCCTTTCCTCTCTTGGGACAATGCTCTAATAATGATCACCATCAAACTTTATGTACTTGCAACTCAAGAATTACAACTCGATACTTAGAACAAAATATGACTCTATGTGAATGCCTCTAGTGGTGTATCGGGATGTGCAATGATGCATGAGTGACATGTATGAAGAATTATGAACGGTGGCTTTGCCATAAATACGATGTCAACTACATGATCATGCAAGCAATATGACAATGATGAAGCGTGTCATAATAACGGAACGGTGGAAAGTTGGGTGGCAATATATTTCGGAATGGATATGGAAATGCCATAATAGGTAGGTATGGTGGCTGTTTTGAAGAAGGTATATGGTGGGTGTATGATACCGGCGAAAAGTGCGCAGTTTTTGAGAGGCTAGCAATGGTGGAAGGGTGAGAGTGCGTATAATCCATGGACTCAACATTAGTCATAAAGAACTCACATACTTATTGCAAAAATCTATTAGTTATCAAAGCAAAGCTTTACGCGGATGCTCCTAGGGGGATAGATTGTAGGAAAAGACCATTGCTCATCCCCGACCACCACTCATAAGGAAGACAATCAATAAATAAATCATGCTCAACGGAGCAAATCACATAACGGTTCACCATACGTGCATGCTACGGGAATCACAAACTTTAACACAATTATTTCTAAAATTCACAACTACTCAACTAGCATGACTCTAATATCACCATCTCCATATCTCAAAACAATCATCAAGTATCAAACTTTTCTTCGTATTCAATGCACTTCTATAAAAAAATTATATTATTCCTGAAAGCAAATTTCCATGTTGATCTAAAGGACTCTCAAAATAATATAGGTGAATCATGAGAGAACAATAGTTTCTATAAAACAAATCCACCACCATGCTCTAAAAGATATAAGTGAAGCACTAGAGCAAAAACTATATAGCTCAAAAAATATAAGTGAAGAACATAGAGTATTCTAATAAATTTCAAATCATGTGTGTCTGTCTCAAAAGGTGTGTACATCAAGGAAGATTGTGGTAAAATAAAAAGTAAAGACTCAAATCATACAAGACGCTCCAAGCAAAACACATATCATGTGGTGAATAAAAATATAGCTCTAAGTAAAGTTACCGATAGACGAAGACAGAAGAGGGGATGCCTTCCGAGGCATCCCCAAGCTTAGGCTTTTCGGTGTCCTTGAGTTTTACCTTGGGGTGCCATGGGCATCCCCAAGCTTAGGCTCTTGCCACTCCTTGTTCCATAATCCATCAAATCTTTACCCAAAACTTGAAAACGCCCCAACACAAAACTTAAATAGAAAATCTAGTGAGCTCCGTTAGCGAAAGAAAACAAAACACCTGTTCAAGGTACTGTAATGACCTCATTCTTGATTTATATTGGTGTTAAACCTACTGTATTCCAACTTCTCTATGGTTTATAAACTCTTTTACTAGCCATAGATTCATCAAAATAAGCAAACAACACACGAAAAAACAGAATCTGTCAAAAACAGAACAGTCTATAGTAATATGTAGCTAACGCAAACTTCTGGAACCCCAAAAATTATAAAATAAATTGCTGGACGTTATGAATGTATCTATTAATCATCTTCAAAGAGAATTAACTAAATAGCAATTTGCAAATAAAAATGGCAGCAATTCTCGTGAGCGCTAAAGTTTCTGTTTTTTACAGCAAGATCAAAAAGACTTTCCCCAAGTCTTCCCAACGGTTCTACTTGGCACAAACACTAATTAAACACAAAAAACACAACCAAAACAGAGGCTAGATAAATTATTTATTACTAAACAGGAGCAAAAAGCAAGGACTAAAAATAAAATTGGGTTGCCTCCCAACAAGCGCTATCGTTTAACGCCCCTAGCCAGGCATAAAAATAAAGATAGATCTAGGTATTACCATCTTTGGTAGGCAACTCTTCAATAAGACACCTATAAATTTTAGGAGTTTCTTTCTTTTTATTAATTGGGATGCCTGATCTATCTTTTCATTAACCATAGGTCCCTTTTGTTTAAAAATTTAAAAGCCACTCCTACCATAGATCCGTATTGGATAACTTGGTTCTGCATATTTATATCCAAATTTTCAACCAACTCTATGGTAGCAACTTTATTTTCAATAATTTCAAGCCTTTGCATCACATGTTCCCAAGTTAAAATAGTTCCATTAACCAAAAGAGGTGGTGGGCCAAACAAATCTATCATAGCATTATAAGAATCAAAAGTATGGCTACCCAAGAAATTTCCTCCGGTAATGGTATCAAGAATATCTATTACAAAGTGTGATGACTACATAAAAATTGCGGAGAAGAACGGAAGTAGATTGCTTCGTAGTAGATCTATTTTGCGCATTGCAAATTCTGTACCAAGCATCTTTTAGATTTTCTCCCTCCCTTTGTTTAAAATTAAGAACTTCATTCCCGGGAGACAAGGGAGTATATAAAGGACTAGCCATAACGACGAGACAAGCAAAAAAGAGGCTGACGGAAAAGAGAGGGCGAAAGGAAAAGAGGGTGAATAAAACGGCAAGGGTGAAGTGGGGGAGAGGAAAACGAGAGGCAAATGGCAAATAATGTAATGCGAAGGATATGAGTTTGTGATGGGTACTTGGTATGTCTTGACTTGTGCGTAGACTCCCCGGCAAGACCACCAGAAATGGCTCATTGTTGGGAGTCAAATCTTGACTTGACTTGGCGCGAATATCCCCGGCAACGGTGCCAGAAATCCTTCTTGCTACCTGTTGAGCACTGCGTTGGTTTTCCCTTGAAGAGGAAAGGGTGATGCAGCAAAGTAGCGTAAGTATTTCCCTCAGCTTTTGAGAACCAAGGTATCAATACAGTAGGAGATCACGCTCGAGTCCCACGCACCTACACAAACAAATAAGAACCTCGCAACCAACATGATAAAGGGGCTGTCAATCCCTTCACGGTCACTTACGAGAGTGAGATCTGGTAGATATGATAAGATAATATTTTTGGTATTTACATGATAAAGAGAAATAATTATGCAAAGTAAAATAAATGGCATTAGAAATAGCTAAGTGTTGGAAGATTAATATGATGGAAGATAGACCCGGGGGTCATAGGTTTCACTAGTGTCTTCTCTCAAGAGCATAAGTATTACTGTGGGTAAACGAATTACTGTCGAGCAATTGATAGAATTGAGCATAGTTATGAGAATATCTAGGTATGATCATGTATATATGCATCACGTCCGTGACAAGTAGACCGAAACGATTCTGCATCTACTACTATTACTCCACACATCGACCGCTATCCAGCATGCCTCTAGAGTATTAAGTTCATAAGAACAGAGTAATGCTTTAAGTAAGATGGCATGATGTAGAGGGATAAACTCATGCAATATGATATAAACCCCATTTGTCTATCCTCGATGGAAACAATACAATACGTGCCTTGCTGCCCCTGCTGTCACTGGGAAAGGACACCGCAAGATTGAACCCAAAGCTAAGCACTTCTCCCATTGCAAGAAAGATCAATCTAGTAGGCCAAACCAAACTGATAATTCCAAGAGACTTGCAAAGAGAAACCAATCATACATAAAAGAATTCAGAGAAGAATCAAATATTGTTCATAGATAATCTGGATCATAAACCCACAATTCATCAGATCTCGACAAACACACCGCAAAAGAAGATTACATCGAATAGATCTCCAAGAAGATCGAGGAGAACTTTGTATTGAGATCCAAAGAGAGAGAAGAAGCCATCTAGCTAATAACTATGGACCCGAAGGTCTGAAGTAAACTACTCACACATCACCGGAGAGGCCATGGAGTTGATGTAGAGGCCCTCCGTGATCAATGCCCCCTCCGGCGGAGCTCCGGAAAAGGCCCCAAGATGGGATCTCTCGGGTACAGAAGGTTGCGATGGTGGAATTTGGTTTTCGTGGTGCTCCTAGATGTTTGGGGGGTACGTGGATATATATAGGAGGAGGAAGTACGTCGATGGAGCAACAAGGGGCCCACGAGGGTGGAGGGCGCGCCCAGGGGGGTAGGCACGCCCCCGTGCCTTGTGGCCTCCATGATTGTTTCTTGATGCCCACTCCAAGTCTCTTGGATCACGTTTGTTGAGAAAGTCACGTTCCCGAAGGTTTCGTTCCGTTTGGACTTCGTTCGATATTCCTTTTCGGCGAAACTCTAAAATAGCCAAAAAAACAGCAATATGGGTTGGGCCTCTGGTTAATAGGTTAGTCCCAAAAATGATATAAAAGTGTAAAATAAAGCCCGTTAACATCCAAAATAGATAATATAATAGCATGGAGCAATCCAAAATTATAGATACGTTGGAGACGTATCAAAGCACCCCACCGCTCCTCCTCTCTCTGGTAGCTAGGTTATTTGGTTAATTAACTTAGGTTTTAGTTAGGGCAGATGGTTAATTAGGTTATATATTTAGTTACAAATTTAGCTAGGTTTTTTCTTCAAGTTCTATATTTTTCTTCCTTTTATATGCAAATTTGAAGTCGACATGTGATATGTGGACATGTGATGTTTTGGACATGTCATATTTGGAATTTGGATATGTCATTTCGACATGATCATTATGTGCAGGGTAAATGATCCGAGTGGCCTATGTTACGCCGGAATGTTGATTCATTTCCGTTCCGGTGAATTTCAGGCGCTTGACATGTCCATTTTTTAGCAAAGGTCATGCCAAAATTTTCCGTGAATTTTGGCATGATTTGTGCTAGATAGTAGGCATATCGAGTGCTGGGAGTTGCTGGGAAACGACATTCCGGCAAACATAGATTTCTTTTTTATGCCATTTCTCATTTTTTTCATAGTTTTAGAATTAAACGAGGAGACTTAATCATAGGAAACATGTCGAACAACAAAGAAACTGGGCCTTCTGACCAAGATGTAGACGAGATGGATTATGAGGGTGAACAAGAGTACCTCGGCTATTTGACTGCTAAGAAATTGCAAAATCAAGGTTTGCAGGTCGGCCTCGATGATGGTACTGACGGGGAAGGTACCAGCATCAATGCCGCTACCGAAAAGAACAAGCAGAGGATACGAAAACCTAACAAACTAGGGATTGGGCGACTGGTGATCACAAAGATGGCACCTCGCGAGTTTGAGCCATTAGAGCCGGAAGAACCTCGCAAGTGTTATGGGAACCAAGTAGGATGCATCATACGGGAATGCGCGAGCATCAACGACGATGACTTAAGGAGTAAAGAACATTTGACGCAGTTGCTCCTGACGAAGTTGCACAAGAGATTCAAGTTCCCCGACCGGAATGATAACATAGAACAACCGTGGGATGATCCGAAGATGAAAAAGATTAACAATCACGCCATGAGCATGTTCATCAATGATTTGGCCTCCTAGAAAGGGAGGGTGAAATGAGCTATTGAGGCCGAGGAACCCCTGTCCAAGATTCTAGAGGAAAATCCGACACTTACGGAAGAGGAGTTCGAAAAGTTCAAGGACACTTGCGCTACCGAGGCAGCCAAGGCTAAGGCTGTGAAATTCAAGAGCCTTCAGCAAAGGAACACGGGGAAGCATCGCCTCGGAAGCCGTGGCTACCTCAGTAAAAGGCCCATATGGGATAAGGAGGACGCGGAACGTGAAGCTGCGGGTATCCCAGACCCCTTCGCAAAGTTCACCAACCCGTTGGAGCATGACTTCATCAGGGCGCGCTACAAGTGGGACAAGGAAAACAAGGTTTTTTACACGGACCAGATCACGAGGAAATTGATTAGACTACTGGTAATTATTCTTTCACCACCTTACATTTAGCTCCAGATCTAGTCGACTACACATTCCTAAACGGTTCATTCTTCTTCTCCAAGAGAACCAAAACCAGCTTGCAGCCGAAAGCCCTACTTCTCCGATGAGGCCCAAGTGGGACACCCTCTCAACCG
Organism: Triticum urartu; assembly: GCF_056163025.1. Lineage (NCBI taxonomy): Eukaryota > Viridiplantae > Streptophyta > Magnoliopsida > Poales > Poaceae > Triticum > Triticum urartu. The sequence goes on along the minus strand of NC_141878.1, from coordinate 580,452,459 downwards.
GGCCTTGAACGAACTTAAGGGACTCCCTTTGGGCCAGCGGCCGTAATATGGTCGTGTGCACGGCGCTGGAGAAGGCACCACATGGAAGGTGTTTTACAATGAGGGCCCGGAGGCCAAGAACTAGAAAAAGAAGTTTAGTCAGGCGGACATCGACGAGAATGTGAAGCTTGCGGTCGAGAAAAAAACAGCTGAGGACGCGAAAAAACAGACAAGGAGAAAAATGAGTTGCTACAGCAGGCAGTCAATGCAGCTGTAACTGCCTGCAGAAATGATTTCACTACTAACTTGGTTCCAGCTATCATCAACTAGATGAAGGAAAATCCAGACAGGACGGTACATGATTTCCCGTTGGAAAGTTTCGTCGGGAGCAACTCCGTGAACAACAACACCATCGCACCATCACTTGCTCATGCCACCGGGCCTCCTCTCGCAGTTGCTCCCGCTCATAGCAGCCCGTCCTCAGTCTCTGGAGCGCTAGGTGGGCCTTCGTCTTGGGATGAGCTCAATGCTACCTCTTGAGCTTGAGTTGGATTTCCCCGAAGAGGAAAGGATGATGCAGCAGAGTAGCGTAAGTATTTCCCTCAGTTTTTGAGAACCAATGTATCATTCCAGTAGGAGGCCACGCTCAAGTCCCTCGTACCTGCACAAAACGATAGCTACTCGCGACCAACGCGATTAGGGGTTGTCAATCCCTTCACGGTCACCTACGAGAGTGAGATCTGATAGATATAATATTTTTGGTATGTTTAGTATAGAGATGCAAAGTGAAATGTAAAAAGCAAAGCAAGATTAAAGTGATGGAGATTGATATGATGAGAATAGACCCAGGGGCCATAGGTTTCACTAGTGGCTTCTCTCAAGAGCATAAGTATTCTATGGTGGGTGAACAAATTACTGTTGAGCAATTGACAGAATTGAGCATAATTATGAGAATATCTAGGCATGATCATGTATATAGGCATCACGTCCGTGACAAGTAGACCAAAACTATTCTGCATCTACTACTATTACTCCACTCATCGACCGCTATCCAACATGCATCTAGAGTATTAAATTCAAAACAGAGTAACTCTTTAAGCAAGATGACATGATGTAGAGAGATAAATTCATGCAATATGAAATAAACCCCATCTTGTTATCCTCGATGGCAACGATGCAATACGTGCCTTGCTGCCCCTTCTGTCACTGGGAAAGGACACCGCAAGATCGAACCCAAAGCTAAGCACTTCTCCCATGGCAAGAACTACCAATCTAGTTGGCCAAACCAAACGGATAATTCGAAGAGACTTGCAAAGATAACTAATCATACATAAAAGAATTCAGAGAAGATTCAAATATTATTTATAGATAGACTAGATCATAAACCCACAAATCATCAATCTCAACAAACACACTGCAAAAAGAAGAAGATTACATTGAATAGATCTCCACGAGAGACGGGGAGAACTTTGTATTGAGATCCAAAAAGAGAGAAGAAGCCATCTAGCTAATAACTATGGACCCGAAGGTCTGAGGTAAACTACTCACACTTCATCGGAGAGGCTATGATGATGTAGAAGCCCTCCGTGATGACGGCCCTCTCCGGTGGAGCTCCGGAACAGGCCCCAAGATGGGATCTCGTGGATACAGAAAGTTGCGGCGGTGGAATTAGGGTTTTGGCTCTCTATCTGTTCGTTTGGGGGTACGTATATATATAGGAGGAAGAAGTACGTCGGTGGAGCTTCGGTGGGCCCATGAGGGTGGGGGGCGCGCCCCCCTACCTCGTGCCCACCTCGAAGCTTCCTTGGCGTAGGGTCCAAGTCTCCTGGGTCATATTCGGGAAGAAAATCACGTTCCAGAAAGGTTTTTTCTGTTTGGACTCCGTTTGATATTCCGTTTCTTCGGAACACTGAAATAGGCAAAAAAACAACAATTCTGGGCTGGGCCTCCGGTTAATAGGTTAGTCCCAAAAATAATATAAAAGTGGATAATAAAGCCCAATATAGTCCAAAACAGTAGATAATATAGCATGGAGCAATAAAAAATTATAGATACGTTGGAGACGTATCAGGCATCCCCAAGCTTAATTCCTGCTCGTCCTCGAGTAGGTAAATGATAAAAAGAGAATTTTTGATGCGGAGTGCTACTTGGCATAATTTCAATGCAAATCTTCTTAATTGTGATATGAATATTCAGATTCCAAAGATTCAAGACAAAAGTTTATGTTGACATAAAAATAATAATACTTCAAGCATACTAACAAAGCAATTATGTCTTCTCAAAATAACATGGCCAAAGGAAGTTATCCCTACAAAATCATATAGTCTGGCTATGCTCTATCTTCACCACACAAAGTATTTAAGTCATGCACAACCCCGATGACAAGCCAAGCAATTGTTTCATACTTTGACTTTTTCAAAACTTTTTCAATCTTCACGCAGTACATGAGCGTGAGCCATGGATATAGCACTATATGTGGAATAGAATGGTGGTTGTGGAGAAGACAAAAAGAGGGGAAGATAGTCTCACATCAACTCGGCGTATCAACGAGCTATAGAGATGCCCATCAATAGATATCAATGTGAGTGAGTAGGGATTGCCATGCAATGGATGCACTAGAGCTATAAGTATATGAAAGCTCATCAAAAGAAACTAAGTGGGTGTGCATCCAACTCGCTTGCTCATGAAGACCTAGGGCATTTTGAGGAAGCCCATCATTGGAATATACAAGCCAAGTTCTATAATGTAAAATTCCCACTAGTATATGAAAGTGACATAACGAGAGACTCTCTATCATGAAGATCATGGTGCTACTTTGAAGCACAAGTGTGGTAAAAGGATAGTAAAATTGTCCCTTCTCTCTTTTTCTCTCATTTTTTGTTTGGGCCTTTTCTCTTTTTTTGGCCTCCTTTTTTTATTTTTTTATTTTTCTTCCGGAGTCTCATCCCGACTTATGGGGGAATCATAGTCTCCATCATTCTTCCCTCACTTGGGACAATGCTCTAAAATGATGATCATCACACTTTTATTTTTCATACAACTCAACAACTCGATACTTAGAACAAAGTATGACTCTATATGAATGCCTCCGGCAGTGTACCGGGATATGCAATGAATCAAGAGTGAAATTTATGAAAGAATTATGAACGGTGGCTTTGCCACAAATACGATGTCAACTACATGATCATGCTAGCAATATGACAATGATGGAGCGTGTCATGATAAACTGGATGGTGGAAAGTTGCATGGCAATATATCTTGGAATGGCTATGGAAATGCGATAATAGGTAGGTATGGTGGCTGTTTTGAGGAAGGTGTATGGTGGGTGTATGATACCGGCGAAAAGTGCGCGGTATTAGAGAGGCTAGCAATGGTGGAAGGATGGGAAAAAGTGCATATAATCCATGGACTCAACATTAGTCATAAAGAACTCATATACTTATTGCAAAAATCTAGAAGTTATCAAAGCAAAGTATTACGCGCATGCTCCTAGGGGGATAGATTGGTAGGAAAAGACCATCGCTCGTCCCCGACCGCCACTCATAAGGAAGACAATCAATAAATAAATCATGCTCCGACTTCATCACATAACGGTTCACCATACGTGCATGCTACGGGAATCACAAACTTTAACACAAGTATTCTTTAAATTCACAACTACTCAACTAGCATGACTCTAATATTATCACCTCCATATCTCAAAACAATTATCATGCTTCGATATTTTATTAGTATTCAATGCACTCGAAAGAAAGTTTCACAAATCTTTAATACCAAGCATGTTATTATTAAGCAAATTACCATGCTATTAAGAGACTCTCAAAATAATTTAAGTGAAGCATGAGAGATCAATAGTTTATTTAAAACAAATCCACCCCCGTGCTCTTAAAATATCTAAGTGAAGCACATAGAGAAAAATTATAACGCTCAGAAGATATAATTGAAGCACATAGAGCAAAACTACATAGCTCAAAAGATATAAGTGAAGCACATAGAGCAAAATTATAATGCTCAAAAGATATAAGTGAAGCACATAGAGTATTCTATCAAATTTTAATTCATGTATGGCTCTCTCAAAAGGTGTGAACAGCAAGGATGATTGTGGCACACTAAAACTCAAAGACACAAATAATACAAGACGCTCCAAGCAAAACACATATCATGTTGGTGAATAAAAATATAGCTCCAAGTAAATTACCGATGGAAGTGGACGAAAGAGGGGATGCCTTCTAGGGCATCCCCAAGCTTTGACTTTTTGGTGTTATTGGATTATCTAGGGGTGCCATGGAAATCCCCAAGCTTAGGCTCTTGCCACTCCTTGTTCCATAATCCATCAAAAGAATTCACCCAAAACTTGAAAACTTCACAACACAAAACTCAATAGAAATCTCGTGAGCTCCGTTAGCGAAAGAAAACAAAAGACCACTTCAAGGTACTGTAATGAACTCATTATTTATTTATATTGGTGATAAACCTACTGTATTCCAACTTCTCTATGGATTATAAACTATTTTACTAGCCATAGATTCATCAAAATAACCAAACAACACACGAAAAACAGAATCTGTCAAAAACAGAACAGTCTGTAGTAATCTGTAACCAACGCAAACTTCTGGAAGCCAAAAAATTCTAAAATAAATTTCTGGACGTGAGGAATTTATCTATTAATCATCTGCAAAAATAATTAACTAAATAGCACTCTCCAAATAAAAATGACAGCAGTTCTCGTGAGCGCTAAAGTTTCTGTTTTTTATAGCAAGTTCAACAAGACTTTCCCCAAGACTTCCCAACGGTTCTACTTGGCAAAAACACTAATTAAACACAAAAAACACAACCAAAACAGAGTCTAAATAATTTATTTATTACTAAACAGGAGCAAAAAGCAAGGAATAAAAATAAAATTGGGTTGCCTCCCAACAAGCGCTATCGTTTATCGCCCCTAGCTAGGCATAAAAGCGAGGATAGATCCAGGTATTGCCATCTTTGGTAGGCAATTCTTCAATGAGGCATCTATCTCTCTTAGAAATTTATTCCTTTCTAGTAATTATCAAACTTTTAGGCATAAGATCAAAAAATTCATTCGTAGCATAAGGTTCTTTAATGATAGCAAAAATATCGGGATGAATGCTTATAGATTTAAGATCCGCAGTTTCCTTGCTAGATGATTCACCCTTATTCTTAGGAACATACATAAGCTTGGTAATTTTAGTGGGAGGACTAGAAGTATTCTTTATGGAAGAAAAAGTGGTTCCTAAGTTGGTAATGATACCCTCAAGTTTATCGATTCTAGCGGAATCTAGATCTATTTTCTCATTAACCATGGGTTCCTTTTCCTTAATATTTTTCAAAGTCATTCCTACCTTAGATCCATATTGGGTAATTTGATTATGGATATTTTTATCTAGATTATCAATTGATTCAATGGTAGCAACTTCATTTTCAATAATTTCAAGCCTTTGCATAACATGTTCCAAAGTTAACATATTTCCATTAACAAAAAGAGGTGGTGAGCCAAATAAATCTATCATAGCATTATAAGAATCAAAAGTGTGGCTACCCAAGAAATCCCCCCCCCCCCCGGAAATGGTATCAAGGATATATCTATACCAAGGACTAGCACCTACATAAAAATTGCGAAGAAGGACTGAAGTAGATTGCTTCCTGGTAGATCTATTTTGAGCATTGCAAATTCTATACCAAGTGTGTTTCAGATTTTCTCCCTCCCTTTGTTTAAAATTTAGGACTTCATTCTCGGGAGATAACGGAGAAGAGATAAGGTTAGCCATGACGACAAGGCAAGCGAGAAAAAAGGCAAACATAAAAGAGAGGCGGAGAAGGAGAAGGAGATTGGGAAAGAAAGGGCGAATAAAACGCCAAGGGTGAAGTGGGGGAGAGGAAAACGAGAGGCAAATGGCAATTAATGTAATGTGAGAGATAAGGATTGTGATGGGTACTTGGTATGTTGACTTTTTGCGTAGACTCCCCGGCAACGGCGCCAGAAATTCTTATTACTACCTCTTGAGCTTGCGTTGGATTTCCCCGAAGAGTAGCGTAAGTATTTCCCTCAGTTTTTGAGAACCAAGGTATCAATCCAGTAGGAGGCCACGCTCAAGTCCCTCGTACCTGCACAAAATGATAGATACTCGCAACCAACGCGATTAGGGGTTGTCAATCCCTTCACGGTCACTTACGAGAGTGAGATCTGATAGATATAATATTTTTGGTATTTTTGGTATAGAGATGCAAAGTGAAAAGTAAAAGGCAAAGTAAAAAAGCAAAGCAATATTAAAGTGATGGAGATTGATATGATGAGAATAGACCCGGGGCCATAGGTTTCACTAGTGGCTTCTCTCAAGAGCATACGTATTCTACGATGGGTGAACAAATTACTGTTGAGCAATTGACATAATTGAGCATAATTATGAGAATATCTAGGCATGATCATGTAATATAGGCATCACGTCCGTGACAAGTAGACCGAAACGATTCTGCATCTACTACTATTACTCCACTCATCGACCGCTATCCAGCATGCATCTAGAGTATTAAGTTAAAAACAGAGTAACGCTTTAAGCAAGATGACATGATGTAGAGAGATAAATTCATGCAATATGAAATAAACCCCATCTTTTTATCCTCGATGGCAACGATGCAATACGTGCCTTGCTGCCCCTTCTGTCACTGGGAAAGGATAACGCAAGATCGAACCCAAAGCTAAGCACTTCTCCCATGGCAAGAACTACCAATCTAGTTGGCCAAACCAAACGGATAATTCGAAGAGACTTGCAAAGATAACTAATCATACATAAAAGAATTCAGAGAAGATTCAAATATTATTCATAGATATACTTGATCATAAACCCACAATTCACCGGTCTCAACAAACACACCGCAAAAAGAAGAAGATTACATCGAATAGATCTCCACGAGAGAGGGGGAGAACTTTGTATTGAGATCCAAAAAGAGAGAAGAAGCCATCTAGCTAATAACTATGGACCCAAAGGTCTGAGGTAAACTACTCACACTTCATCGGAGAGGCTATGATGATGTAGAAGCCCTCCGTGATGACGGCCCTCTCCGGCGGAGCTCCGGAACAGGCCCCAAGATGGGATCTTGTGGATACAGAAAGTTGCGGTGGTGGAATTAGGTTTTTGGCTCCGTATCTGTTCGTTTGGGGGTATGTAGGTATATATAGGAGGAAGAAGTACGTCGGTGGAGCTTCGGTGGGCCCACGAGGGTGGGGGCGCGCCTGGGGGTGTAGGGCGCGGCCCCCTACCTCGTGCCCACCTCGAAGCTTCCTTGGCGTAGGGTCCAAGTCTCCTGGGTCATATTCGGGAAGAAAATCACGTTCCAGAAAGGTTTTTTCTGTTTGGACTCCGTTTGATATTCCGTTTCTTCGAAACACTGAAATAGGCAAAAAAAACATCAATTCTGGGTTGGGCCTCCGGTTAATAGGTTAGTCCCAAAAGTAATATAAAAGTGGAAAATAAAGCCCAATATAGTCCAAAACAGTAGATAATATAGCATGGAGCAATCCAAAATTATAGATACGTTGGAGACGTATCACTCGACGCCCTCACGGTAATTACATGTCACGGTAATTCCATTTTCGTTGCCTTTCGTATGTTTTATGCCACAGACATGTGTTTGCAGGACGAAGAAACCCCGTGCACCATAATCTACTTGATCAAAGGCCAGAAGGTGGATGTGGGAAAGGGGATGATAATGAACCCCTTGCAACGCACGTTCCACAACCAGCCGATCCCCACTGGGCACTTCAGGGTTAACTTGTCCAGTGTGAAATTGGGGCATGAGGATTTGCCTCCTCCAGTACAACATGTGGGAGAGGACGACGAGACCCCACCACGGATTGGAAGCTGCAAGGGTTGGGTGCTGCTATGGCTAAAGAATCTTATTCATATGGAGCCGGCTGAGAGCACACCAATAACCACACATCAACAAGCATGTGCGGAGACCACCACCCCTCCTACGCAATTACCAGCTCATGTAGTGCCGGGGTGAGAGCACCGGACGTCGTGATGAAGGGGTTGCAACAGTACTGGCTGATGTAATTGGTCTTGTAGAACAGAGAATGGATGATGAGACGGAGGTCGACCCAATGGCTTCCTTTAATAAAAACGCGTATGAGTGTGACTTAGATATGATGAGTCAACCATATGACGAATCGGGCTATCAGCATGCTAATGAGGATATGGATGATCTGCCCGGGCAGGAAGGTCGTAGCAGGCATTGCAAAAAGTCTCTCTTCATGAAATCCTCACAGGACACGCCTGAAGATACCACCTCAACACAGGCTCAACTAGCCGGGGGGCGTATAGTGCTTAGCCCGGGAACACTGGATAGGGGTTAAGGATGGGTCTGGAAGGTGTGCCCAAGAAAAAGGAGAGGAAGAGATCGGGGAAGATAGCTGCCTCCAAACAAGCCAGAGAACATAGCAGCAAGACGATGGACTCTGAAGAGCATGTACCTGTGAAAGGTGCGGCCATGTTCCATCTCACGGGCGAGCCGATGCTACCGCGGAAACCGCTGGAGGCACTATCAGGGGATCTCAGGAGACTGCACGACCATGTGTTGTCGACTGAGAAAAGCCTACTAGCCTCGAAGGATCCAGGATATCCGACGTACGCGGCTCGCGTGCCTGAGGGGAAGTGATACGTCGACACACGACCCACGGAGGTGTTCTTCCTGCAGTTTGACCATATCTTTGAGATGTTTCTGACAAGGCGGCTCGATTTTACAATCGTCCGCCTTTTTGTGCTACATATGAGCTCCGCCATGAAGAGAGAAGAAGTCTCGCAAATCTGTGTGGCGGATCCGTACTACATGCGCGAGTCTTTCTTGAGTCTCGGCGACTTTGAGCGTGAAATTGCTAGGGACTACCTCAAAAACTTCATTGTACAGAATAAGGACCACGAAATTGTCCTCCTGCCTTATCATCCAAAGTAAGTCAGTTCCGGACAACCCTTTCATACATTTCAATCATTCCTTCTCGCTCACATGGACAATAATTTGAGGTGTCTTTTCCCCGCAGCAACGGGTGCGCCGTCCTTATCTTTATTTACCCGCGAGTCTCCCATGCCGTGTATTTCGACCCTTCCAGAGACTATGAGAAGAAGGACTACACCCACATAATGAATATTCTAGATTATGCTCTCCAAAGCTTCAGCATTAGAGGTGGCCAAATGCAGATCAGGAAACAAAGGAACAAGAAGATGGGTTTCGCGCATAAAACTAACTTCTGATGCATCCATGTCCCAAAACCAAGCAAGAAAGATGGATTCTACATCCTCCATCTCATGATTCAGTTCAGCACGGATCACCAAAACCTTCGCATGACAAGCAGAAATGATGATCATATCCACAAGTGGGTAGAATCTCATGGAGAAGCGGATTATAAACTTAGAGATGACTTCTTTCGCATCCAGATGGACATTGCGACGATCATCATGAAAGAAGTCGTTGATGAGAAGGGGATGTTCCACCACGGCCCTATATCGCGAGCTGACGTCCGAACTCGCATAGGCATGCAACGTCATGACCTCACGCCATTCAAGAAGCTAGGGTCCATCCTCGATGATATGGAAGGATGGAACTTCTAGTGATTTACGATGCCGATGATGATGATATGTGTCGGTTGAACTTGTATACTTTCTGTAGCGATGAAACTTTGTGATCTCCATGATGTCTACTACACAACCTTCTTCTTGTAGGCATTGTTGGACCTCCAAGTGCAGAGGTTTGTAGGACAGTAGCAAATTTACCTCAAGTGGATGACCTAAGGTTTATCAATCCTTAGGAGGCGTAGGATGAAGATGGTCTCTCTCAAACAACCCTGCAACCAAATAACAAAGAGTCTCTTGTGTCCCCAACACACCCAATACAACAGTAAATTGTATAGGTGCACTAAGAGATGGTGATACAAGTGCAATATGGATGGTAGATATATTTTTTTGTAATCTGACAATATAAAAACAGCAAGGTAACTAATGATAAAAGTGAGCACAAACGGTATTGCAATGCTAGGAAACAAGGCCTAGGGTTCAAACTTTCACTAGTGCAAGTTCTCTCAACAATAATAACATAATTGGATCACATAACTATCCCTCAACATGCAACAAAGAGTCACTCCAAAGTCACGAGTAGCGGAGAACAAACAAAGAGATTATGGTAGGGTACGAAACCACCTCAAAGTTATCCTTTCTGATCGATCTATTCAAGAGTACGTAGTAAAATAACATGAAGCTATTCTTTCCGTTCAATCTATCCTAGAGTTCGTACTAGAATAACACCTTAATACACAAATCAACCAAAACCCTAATGTCACCTAGATACTCCAATGTCACCTCAAGTATCCGCGGGTATGATTATACGATATGCATCACACAATCTCAGATTCATCCATTCAACCAACACAAAAAACTTCAGAGTGCCCCAAAGTTTCTACCGGAGAGTCAAGATGAAAACTTGTGCCAACCCCTATGCGTAGGTTCATGGGCGGAACCCACAAGTTGATCACCAAAACATACATCAAGTGGATCAATAGAATACCCCATTGTCACCACGAGTATCCCACGCAAGACATACATCAAGTGTTCTCAAATCCTTAAAGACTCAATCCGATAAGATAACTTCAAAGGGAAAACTCAATCCACTACAAGAGAGTTGAGGGGGGAGAAACATCATAACATCCAACTATAATAGCAAAGCTCGCGATACATCAAGATCGTACCACCTCAAGAACACGAGAGAGAGAGAGATCAAACACATAGCTACTGGTACATACCCTTAGCTCCGAGGGAGAACTACTCCCTCCTCGTCATGGAGAGCGCTGGGATGATGCAGATGGCCACCGGAGAGGGATTCCCCCTCCTGCAGGGTGCCGGAACGGGTCTAGATTGGTTTTCGGTGGCTATGGAGGCTTCTGGCGGCGGAACTCCCGATCTATTCTTGTCTTCGATAGTTTTAGGGTATATGGATATATATAGGCAGAAGAAATACATCAGGGGAGCCACGAGGGGCCCACGAGGGTGGAGGGCACGCCCATGGGGGTGGGTGCGCCCCCCTGCCTCGTGCCTTCCTTGTTGCTTCCCTTACGTAGACCCCAAGTATTCTGGATTGCTTCCATTCCAAAAATAAGTTCCGTGAAGTTTCAGGTCAATTGGGCTCCATTTGATTTTCCTTTTCTGTGACACTCTAAAACAAGGAAAAAACAGAAAACTGGTATTGGGCTCTGGGTTAATAGGTTAGTCCCAAAAATAATATAGAAGTGCATAATAAAGCCCATAAACATCCAAAACAGATAATATAATAGCATGGAACAATAAAAAATTATAGATACGTTGGAGACGTATCAGCATCCCCAAGCTTAATTCCTGCTCGTCCTCGAGTATGTAAATGATAAAAACAAAATTTTTGATGTGGAATGCTACCTAACATTTTCATCATGTATTTCTCTTTATTGTAGAAAGAATATTCAGATCCATAAGATTCAAGACAAAAGTTTAATATTGACATAAAAATAATAATACTTCAAGCATACTAACTAAGCAATCATGTCTTCTCAAAATAACATGGCCAAAGAAAGTTCATCCCTACAAAATCATATAGTTTGGTCATGCTCCATTTTCGTCACACAAGAATGCTCTCATCATGCACAACCCCGATGACAAGACAAGCAATTGTTTCCATTTTCAAACTTTTTTCAACTTTCACGCAATACATGAGCGTGAGCCATGGATATAGCACTATGGGTGGAATAGAATATAATGAGGGGGTTATGTGGAGAAGACAAAAAGGAGAAACTCTCACATCGACGCGGCTAATGAATGGGCTAGGGAGATGCCCATCAATTGATGTCAATGCAAGGAGTAGGCACTAGTAGAAAAAGGGTCAATCGTGAAGCACATTAGTGCCGGTTTGTATTTGACCCGGCACTAATGTATACATTAGTGCCGGTGCCAACAGCTAGCCGGGCCGCTTTCATTAGTACCGGTTCGTGGCGAACCTTTAGCACCGGTTCGTGCCACGAACCGGTACTAATGAGAGTGGTGGCAGGATGTTGTCAGACAGGCGCCCCTCCAGCCCCTTTAGTACCAGTTCTTGGCACGAACCGGTACTAAAGGTCGTCCTACATAAACCCTTCGTCCACCCGAGCTCGCTCTGTTCTTCCCCTTTCCCCTCTCCTCTCTGTTCTTCCCCTCTTCCTCTCGAGCTCATCACACATTTTGCCCAAAATTTGTCAAGATTTGAAGGCCCTCATCCATTCAAATGATCACAAAGGTTAGCAACTTTGTCCTTTCATCTCTCATTGCTAGATTAGCTCTTGCATTGGTTTATATAGTGATTAATTTGTGAGTTTAGTAATTTGGGAGGATATATATATATGTGCTAGTATTTGATTTATATGCAATTTGAGGTCAAAAATAACACTTAGTTTGCATATGTAGGTGTGGTTTACTTAGTGCCTTCTAAATCTCCATCGTAGCCACCGTCGATCGCCCGCACCGTCCCGTCACCGGCACCACCTTGTGGTGAGCCTCTTGTTCATGAAATTTTATATAAAAATTGATGTTTGTGATTTGGATATATAGTTACTCGTATAATTATCTTACCCGTACGTTGTTTGTTATACATATAGTGCCATGGTTTTGATATCCGTCCCCGTCGGCCCTAGTCCTTGTTATGATTCGGATGTGGTATGTATATTCTCTTTTAAAACTAGTTGCATTTCGTGTTTATGACAAATTATGCCCATCAAGTTGACATAGAAATTTTTTCTAGGAGGTATCTGAACCTGAAATTCCAACCGACCCTATTGCCGAGAGGTTAAATTTAGTTGAATGAGAAAACGAGTACTTGAAAGAAAAATTGAAAAGAATTGAGGGGGAGAAGATGGAATTGGAGTTGCATGTTGCCGATGTCGTCGATGATCACAAGATCAAGATGGAGAAAATGCGCTTGAAGATTAGAAAGATTAGAAAATATGCCATCGATAGTGAGGCTTGGTATCATTATGCTGTTGGATCCATTGTTACCTTAGTTGCAATCTTGATCGTATTTGTTGTTGCATTTAAATGCTTTAGCTAGAGAGTTATTTGTTTGTTGCATTTAAGTGTTGTATGAAATTTATGTATGAACTTGTATTAATTTGGTCTATTCGGTGTTGTGTAATGAAGATGAGCCGGCAATGGATGTACGAAGACCGATGCTCTCCCCAGTTCGTTCAGGGCGTGTGTACTTTTCTGCTTGCGGCTGAGGCAAACAAGCGGGCGGATGGTTTTATGCCTTGTCCATGTGCTCGCTGTAAGAATGGTCACAATTACTCTACGTCAAGAACCATTCATGTCCACCTGTTTAAGACCGGTTTCATGCCCCATTATAATGTTTGGACCAAGCACGGAGAAAGAGGGGTTATGATGGAAGACAATGAAGAAGAAGAGGACGACGACAGCTATCCTGGCCATGGGTTCCCTGAATACGATGATACAACAATGGGGGAAGAAGCTGAGCTGGTAATGCTGGAAGAAGCTGAGCCGGCAATGCGGGAAGAAGCTGAAGAAGAGGCATCAGATGAGCCCGTTGATGATCTAGGTCGGGCCATTGCCGATGCAAAGAGAAACTGCGCAAGTGATTTGGAGAAGAAGAAGTTGCAGCGCATGTTAGAGGATCACAAAAAATTGTTGTACCCGAATTGCGTAGGTGACAAGAAAAAGCTGGGCACCACACTGGAATTGCTGCAATGGAAGGCAGAGAATGGTGTATCTGACAAGGGATTTGGAAAGTTGCTGGTAATGATAAAGGATATGCTTCCAGAGGACAACAAATTGCCCGAGAGTACGTACGAAGCAAAGAAGGTTGTCTGCCCTCTAGGGTTAGAGGTGCAGAAGATACATGCATGCCCTAATGATTGCATCCTCTACCGCGGTGAGTACGAGGATTTGAACGCTTGCCCGGTATGTGGTGCATTGCGCTATAAGATCTGCCGCAATGACCCTGGTGATGTCGAGGGCCGGCGGCCCAGGAAGAAGATTCCTGCCAAGGTGATGTGGTATGCTCCTATAATACCACAGTTGAAACGTTTGTTCCAAAACAAAGAGCATGCCAAGGCGATGCGATGGCACAGAGAAGACCGTAAGAAAGACGGAAAGTTGAGAGTACCCGCTGACGGGTCGCAGTGGAGAAAAATCGAAAGAAAGTACGGGAAGGAGTTTGCAGATGACGCAAGGAGCGTATGGTTTGGTCTAAGCGCAGATGACATTAATCCTTTTGGGGAGCAGAGCAGCAACCATAGCACCTGGCCTGTGACTCTATGTTTGTATAACCTTCCTCCTTGGTTGTGCATGAAGCGGAAGTTCATTATGATGCCAGTGCTCATCCAAGGCCCTAAGCAACCCGGCGACGACATTGATGTGTACCTAAGGCCATTAGTTGAAGAACTCTTACAACTGTGGAATGGAACAGGTGTACGTGCGTGGGATGAGCACATGGGGGAAGAATTTGACCTAAAGGCGTTGTTGTTCGTGACCATCAATGATTGGCCTGCTCTCAGTAACCTTTCAGGACAGACAAACAAGGGATACCGCGCATGCACGCACTGTTTGGACGATACCGACAGTATATATTTGGCTAATTGTAAGAAGAATGTGTACCTGGGACATCGTCGATTTCTTCCGAGCAGGCATCCCGTAAGAAAGAAAGGCAAGCATTTCAAAGGTGAGGCAGATCACCGGACGAAGCCTCGCCACCGTACTGGTGCTGATGTACATGATATGGCCAAGGATTTGAAGGTGGTCTTTGGAAAGGGTCCTGGTGGACAACCTGTTCCGTATGACGCTGACGGACGCGCACCCATGTGGAAGAAGAAATCTATATTTTGGGACCTGCCCTATTGGAAAGACCTCGAGGTCCGCTCCGCAATATACGTGATGCACGTGACGAAGAATCTTTGTGTGACCCTACTTGGCTTCTTGGGCGTGTATGGGAAGACAAAAGATACACCTAAGGCACGGGAGGACCAGCAACGTATGCACGGAAATGACGGCATACATCAGGGTCATGCAAGCTACGCTCTTACCAAAGAAGAGAAGGAAATCTTCTTTGAATGCCTGCTCAGTATTAAGGTACCGTCTGGCTTCTTGTCGAATATAAAGGGAATAATAAACATGGCAGAGAAAAAGTTTTAGAACCTAAAGTCTCATGACTGCCACGTGATTATGACGCAACTGCTTCCGATTGCATTGAGGGGGCTTCTACCGGAAAATGTTCGATTAGCCATTGTGAAGCTATGTGCACTTCTCAATGCAATCTCTCAGAAGGTAATTGATCCAGAAATCATACCAAGGTTACAGAATGATTTGGTGCAATGTCTTGTCAGTTTCGAGTTGGTGTTCCCACCATCCTTCTTCAACGTCATGACGCACGTCCTAGTTCACCTATGCGAAGAGATTAACGTTTTGGGTCCTGTATTTCTACACAATATGTTCCCCTTTGAGAGGTTCATGGGAGTCTTAAAGAAATATGTTCATAACTGTGCTAGGCCAGAAGGAAGCATCTCCAAGGCCGTCAAAATGAGGAGGTCATTGAGTTTTGTATTGACTTTATTCCTGACCTTAAGCCGATTGGTGTTCCTGAATCGCGGCATAAGGGCAGACTGGATGGAAAAGGCACGCTAGGAGGGGAACAAATAATATGTATGGACGGACATTCTCTCACTGAAGCACACTACACAGTTCTACAGAATTCCGCCTTGGTGGCTCCGTATATGGATGAACACAAGAATTTACTATGCTCCAAACACCCGGAGCGGTCTGATGACTGGATTACACGTGAACAAACCAGGAGTTTCGCCAGCTGGTTGCAAGGACGTACCGTGCATGACACCTCTATTGAAGATGACCTGTACTTGCTGTCCCAGTTACCATCTTCGAATATAATGACTTTCAAAGGGTACGAGATAAATGGTAATACATTTTACACGATCGTCCAAGATAAGAAGAGCACCAACCAAAACAGTGGTGTCCGCTTTGATGCAGAAACCAAGGCGGGAAAGGAAACATATTATGGTTATATACAGGACATATGGGAACTTGACTATCGACGTGGTTTGAAGGTCCCTTTGTTTCGGTGCAAATGGGTCAATATGACACGAGGTGGGGTAACGGAAGACCCGCAGTACGGAATGACAACAGTGGATCTCAACAATCTTGCGTATGCAGACAAACCATTCGTCCTAGCCAACGATGTGGCACAGGTTTTCTATGTGAAGGACATGTCTACCAAGCCAAGAAAAAGAAAAGATAAGGAAGCGAATGCATCGTACGATGAGTCAAAGCGGCACATAGTTCTTTCTGGGAAGAGAAACATCGTGGGAGTGGATGACAAGACAGACAAGTCAGAAGATTATGAAAAGTTTGATGAAATTGCTCCATTCACAGTGAATATTGACCCGAGCATCCCGTTAAATGATGAAGATTTTCCATGGCTACGACGCAAAGGGACACACGCGAAGAAAAAGTTTCACACCCAAAGATCTGGGATGTGATCGGCTTAGCTATCATCACTTTCTTCTGTGTTTCACACCCAGGAGGGAATCTCTGTAATAGTTAGGGTAGCTAGTTATGTGTTTTGGCATTTGAAACGCGAAGAAATTTTATGTGCAAGCAAATTCTTTCATGCATTTATTGATTTTTTCACCTAAATGACCCTGAAATTGAAAAGCATTTCAAATGAACTCAGAAAAGGATGAAATTTGGCATGGTATCATAATTTCACCCACATAGCATGTGCAAAAAAGTAGAGAGGGTTACCGCAAAAACTGGATACACTTCGTGTACAAAATGGACAATCTGTTTCGAAGTATCGGGGTTTCGGACGAAAACTCATCCGTTACAAAGGCATTTCATTTTTAAATAACTTAAGCATTACCAAATTGAATATAATGATAAAACACACTAATATTAAACATAATAAAAAAGAATCACTGGAAAATGTATTTTTAAAGTTAAGTTATTCACAAACTAGTGATTCACACAAATTTCAAATAATTCAAAATTTAAACTATTCAAATTTAAAAACTACCAGCACTAACTGAAAGTTTCTAAAAACTATCAAAAATATTCACAAATAAACTCTAAATACAGCAAAAAAACAACTAAAAATAAATAAAACAAAATCAATAAAGCATAAAGAAAAAACTAAATGAAAAAAGCCCACCTACCGGGCCACAGCGGCCTGCATACGACTAGAAACCCAACCTGTTGCTGGGCCAGGATGCAAGCCCGCAAGCCCAATAGGCCCCACAGGGCAGAGTAGCAGAGGTAGGCCCAGAAGGCCTGCATTAGAGAGGAGCTCGAGACAGCAGCGGCGGCGGGGCTTATAAGCAGGTGTGAGCGCCCTTCGGCTAGCGAGGTGGGACTAAACTTCTGCGCCCCTCGCCTGGCAGCGCATCCCCCTTTAGTACCGGTTCGTGGCACCAACCGGTACTAAAGGGGGGCCTTTAGTACCGGTTGGAGCCAGGAACCGGTACTAAAGGGGGGTGCTCCCCCCCCCCCCCCCCGCTTGGCCTGGCCAAAACAGGCCTTTAGTACCGGTTGGTGGCTCCAACCGGTACTAAAGGTGTCCCCTATATAAGAAGCACTTCGAAAATTTTCAGTTTCTCATCTCCCACTTCTCTCTGCCGCCGCCCCGTCCCGCGCCGTCGCCGCCCCCGTCGCGCCGTCCCCGTCGACTCCGCGACGCCCCCGTCCTCGTCGCGTCGTCCCCGTCGACTCCGCGGCACCCCCGTCGCCATCCCGGTCGCCGATCCCCTCGCTTCGCCGTCGCCGTCGCCTCGACCTTGCCCGCGCGCGCTGTGAGCCCCTCCCCCGGCCCCTCTCCTCGTCTCCAATCGATCGTAGCGCACAGCGGCGCCGGCGCTGGCGCCGACCGTGCGCACACACGCGCGCGCGCGCACACACACACTACATGCACACACACACACACGCGCGCGCACACACACACTACACACACACTAGACACGCACACACACACAATTTTTCTGTTTTTAGCTTTTAGTTTTTTCTGTTTTTCTGTTTTTCATACAAAGTTTTAGATGAATTAATTAATTAGATTAGATTAATGTCAAATAGTATGTAGAAATGTTAGTTATAATATATATAATGTCAAATGTTATAGAAATGTTAGTTATATAGAAATGTTAGAAATTTTGGAAATGTTAGTTTTAGCTAGCTAGATGAATTAGATTAATTTCAAATTGTTAGACGATGATCGATGTTTTTTTAGTTTCTTATATTTTTAGTTATAAAATTTAGAATTTGCATATATGAAATCATCACAATCCATCATTTAAAAAATGTTACTTTACTTTTGCGGCATATAGTATTTTGTTGTCGACGATGCCCGGCCCACATCCTCGCCGTCGACACGTCCGCGACGACGTCCTGCTTCAGAGGACCCATGTCCGGGACTGGGCTCCGCCGGGCTGGCACTGGGAGGTGCTACCTTCAGGGGCGCGACGCTTGGTGAGGAACCCGGCCCCGGGTCCCGTCGTCGACCCTCATCTCCTTTGGTGGCATTCACGTGGGCCACTTTCGGTGCGGAGGGAGCCGGCCCCGCCGGAGGTGGTACGTCGCCGTGTCAGGGAGGAGGACGAGCACGTCCATCGCTACATGGCTGCTATGGACGTCCGGTTCTCCAATACCTGGCAGGTTCTTTGGGGAGATCACCCGAGCTATGATCCAGTGATGGTTCCTTCTCTTTGGGTGTCCACCGCCCGCACCTCAGGAACCGCGAGTGGCCTAGATTACTCTGTACTATTCGATCTTTATTAGCTTGCTTGCTAGCTAGCTAGTGATGTATTCAATATTATATCTATTATTCGAGATGATGTATTCGAGATTATATCTATTATTCGAGACGATGTATTCGAGATTATATCTATTATTCGAGATTATACTAAATTGTTTTATATTTCTTTTGGCATAGTTAAATAAAAGCTATGGCGGACAATACCGACAGAGATAGAGAACAGACCATGCTCGATATCATACGCGGGCCAGATGATGATCAGAATGAAGAAGACTTTGACGGCTCCGAATTTCTAAACAACACCGGAGAGGGTGATATGATATTCGATCGCGACGACCGAGAAGATGAAGTCATGAACTACGACGAAGAACATGTTGATCCTGAAACAACAAATACCGGCGAGGTATATATATTTATATAAGCAGGAATCTGGTGATCATCGCATGTTTTAAATGAGTTGAAGATATATTAACGAATCGATCTTTCTTCTTTCAGCCATCTGGATCGAGCAAAAGGACGAAACGAGGCCCGAACAAAAAGTTGAAGGAGGGCGTAAAGTACAATATCGAGGCAATCAGACCTAATGGCGAACCATTAGCGCCTAAGAAGATTGCGGACAAGTTCGTTCGTCAGTGCGGAGTTATTGTGAAGGACCAACTCCCGATCTCCCTTCAAGAATGGAGAAAGCCAGCAAATCCACGTCCAGATGTTACTTTTGTCGACGAGAAGCAAAAAACTCTGCTTTGGGATACTCTCATGGAACATTTCACCTTACCAGATAATTTCACAGAAGCAGACGTGCGGAAAGTCAAGGACGCTGCTTTTAGGAAGATGGCGGTTGCATTCAAGAACCACAAGAGAATGACGTGGGAGAAGTACGTCAAGGGAGGAAGGAAGACTCCAGTATTCGAGGGGATACTAGAGAATCAAAGTGCTCATTGGGACGATTTCGTGAAATTCAAGGATTCAGAATTAGCTAAGGAACGGTCGAGAATAAACAAGGCCAATGCCGAAAAAAAGGATAAGTTCCATAAGCTGCGGCCAGGTGGCTACGCGGTGGCAATGCCTAAGTGGGATAAGTCTGAGAAAGAGATGGAGGATGCAGGTGTCACTCCGGTTAGTAAGAGCTGGCCCCCCAGGTGCAGGACTTGGTTCTATGCGCATGGGGGGGAGTTGGACCCGAAGACAGGCAATGTTTCGACGAAGGCATGTCTGAACGGAGCCGACGATGCGCTACTTGTTGCAATAGAAGAGGCTCGATCGGGGGTGTTCCAGCCCAACAGAGAGAACGATGAGCTTACGCGTGCCCTGGGAAATCCTGAACACCCGGGAAGAACATGAGGTAAGGGCGCTATTCCGTGGTATGAGGGGTTTTCGGACTGGAACGCCGACTACAGAACCCGTGCGAGAAAGAAGATTGCGGAGGAGAAGAAGAGGAAGATGGAGGAGGAGCAAAGGAAGCTCGACTATGAACGCCTTCAAGGCCTAGAAGCAAGTCAAGCGGAATTGGCAGCTAAATTCCAGCGGCAGCAGGAGCAGATCGACTCACTTAGCCAGCAAAGGGGGTCTCAGCAGCTGCAGCAGCTAGCGGATGATCCAGCATTGGATACCACCGCCCCATCCATGCCGAGAAGCAGCGTGGGTTCCGCCCCGGGCGACGCAGTAGTGCTGGATAGATACCCCGTGGATGACATCACGGAGAACACTAACTGCGAGCTACACTTCAAAATGAAGAACATATCCATGAAGGTGGCGGACGCCGTTGCTTTTTCAAATTCCCCCGAGGCAACCTTGCATTGCAACCCGATTCCAGCGGGCTATGCTCGTGTCTTGGTTGATGAGGTGGTGGACCAATATTCGGGGCTAGAGCTTGACATTCCCGGAGGTGATGAGGAGCACACACTCGGAGATGCCAAACATCGTATCATCCTATGGAGAAAGGATTGCATCATTTTTCGAAGGCTACCGACACCGCGTCACCCGACTCCTCGTCGAAGTCCGCCACCGAGTCAGCAGACTCCCGCTCCTCCAAGTCCACCAACGCGTGAGGCCACTCCTCCTCCTCCAAGTCCGGCAAAGTGTCAAGCCACTCCTCCTCCAAGTCCGGCACAGCTTCAGGCCACTCCTCCTCGTCCAACTCAGCCCCGTCAGCCGTCTCCGCCGCCTCAACAATCGCAGAAGGGACACCCCGCAGCTATGGTGTGTAGCGGTACCAGTCGAGGTCATAGTACAGGAAGTACAGGCGGAGGCAAGCGATATAAATATGGTCCAAACCTCACTACTCCTCTTCCTGTGAGGGCTTACGACAGGACCGAGGAGCAAACCAATGCCATAGTGCGGGCAGAAGTCGACGCCCATTTTGGACCGAAACCGCCACCGCCGCCAAGGGAGAAAGTGCCTGTGGAAGTAGTTGGCCACTTCATTCGTATGGCTCAACCACCAGCTCCTAAGCCTGTTGACACAGACTATGAGCGCCACATCAGGAAGTTACATCGACAACGTCTACAGAAGGAGGCGAGCTCGAGCTCGAGCAAACAACAAGCAGCTGTCGAAAAATGCGGGAAAACCGTTGCCCAGCTGGGAGAACAGGCGGCGCAATCGACCCCCCCGCTTGTTGTGCCGACAACACGTGACAGTACGCGAGCCCAATATTATTGTGGCCAAACAGTTTACGTTCCTGAGGTGGGCGATGTGGTAATAACCCAGGAGCATATAATGCGGGCTGAAGAACTCAAGATCACTGTTGGACAACTCCTCGAGATCGAGGACATGCCTGTGATTACAGAGGAGGAAATAAAACGGAAATATGTCCGGGGCCAACCTTTGGTCAAGCCAGAAGATGTCAAGAAGCTCCCAACGAGAATGTATGAATTGCATCAATGGTACATGGACATTACCAAGAGATCCGATCGAGAGTCCCTCATGGTGTATGTCAAGAAGGATCATTACTACCATGTGAAAGCTTTGGCCGTTGAGTATTCTGAACTGTTTCAGTTATACAATCAAGACGCACTCGACAAATCTATCGTCAGTTGCTATTGTCTGTAAGTGATTTCTTTCTGTAATTAATTTAAGTCTCAAGCTAGCTGTAGTGATCCTTTTGATCAATCATTACCTGTAATTATCCTCACTATATTCTTTTCTGTGGTATTATGCAGGATGAAGATGTATGAAATGAGAAAAGGTGGATGCTATGGCATTGGGTTCATTGACCCAAACACCGTTAATCAATACACATGGAAAATGAGCAAGTATTATGAAAAGCACGTAGAGGACAGCATGCTAGAGTTCTTGAAGGGCCTCAAATACCAAGAAGATATACTACTTCCTTACAACTTCGAGTGAGTCACAGTTTCTTGTACTACAAATTCTCTGTTTTTGCCTACTAGCTAGCTACATGTTTTTGCTTAGATATGCCCGCTTAGTTAAGACATGCAAACGTGTGTGCATGCAGATTTCACTGGATCTTGTGTATCATTAAAGTTGACGCCGGAACAGTTGAAATACTGGACTCGCTACTCAAAGCAAATAGTGAGTACAACATCTTGTATGGGATAGTCAACAGGTAATTTCAATCATTATTAACTATATATCTCGGCCTATTTAGTTCGTCATTTCATGATATGAACTATTTAATAACCCCTTTATTCATTTTCTTTGTCGGCGGGCAGGGCTTGGGCAAGGTTCATCAGCGTCACGGAAGGCGAATGGAAACCACAGCTGAAATGGTTTCGATCCAAGGTAAGTAATTAAGTAGTACTAGCTAGCTAGCTAGCTGCCATCTCTTTAATTATCATGCTTGATTAATTATTATCTGATCAAATTAAATTCCATTCTCATAATAAAGGCCCTGAAGCAGGCGCAGGGGACTAATCTGTGTGCATACTGCGTTTGCGGGAACATTCGCATGATGGCGTCCGAAAGGAGCAGATCTCAAAGACAGGAATGGGTACGCTTGTCAGAACACTATTCACAATTTTTACACCATTATCGATATCTAGTCACACAACTAATACACATGCATATTGATCTCCTTCTTAACAGTTCAAAGAGGTGCGGGACAAGCTCCTAGAAACGGAGCGCGTAGAAGCACTTCAAGAGGAAATAGCGGGATTTTTGCTCGACCAGGTCATAAATCCGAAGGGAGAATACTATTACCCGCTACCGCCCCCATCGAACATGTCATGAACCACTTCCAATTGTCATCGTGCTCCGAAGGCACCAATTAGGCTAATGCCACTGGCTCCGAAGGCAACATGCATATGTAGGAGAAATTGTATAGAGCTATACATGTGTGTATGTGTAAATTAATATGGTGGTTTGTGAGACATTGATGATATATATATATATGATTGGTTCTACTAGAAATTCTATTTATATATATATATATATATGCATAACATGTACAATGTGTAGTACCGTAAAATACCAGGAAACGAAAAAGAATTAAAATGGAAAACACAAAATTAAATGAAAAATAAATCATAAAACCAAAAATCCCCCAAACATTTTAGTACCGGTTGGTGTTACCAACCGGTACTAAAGGGCTCCCGGCCCCCGGAGCTGGCTCGTGCCACGTGGTTGCCCTTTAGCACTGGTTCGTGCTGAACCGGTACTAAAGGGGGGGGGGGCTTTAGTGCCGAAATGTTAGTGCCGGTTCCGAAACCGGCACTAAAGGGTCTTACGAACCGGTGCTAATGGCCCGTTTTCTACTAGTGAGGGATTGCCATGCAACGGATGCACTAGAGCTGTAAATGTATGAAAGCTCAACAAAAGAACTAAGTGGGTGTGCATCCAACTTGCTTGCTCACGAAGACCTAGGGCACTTGAGGAGGCCAATTGTTGGAATATACAAGCCAAGTTATATAATGGAAAATTCCCAATAGTATATGGAAGTGACAACATAAGAGACTCTCTATCATGAAGATTGTGGTGCTACTTTGAAGCACAAGTGTGGTAAAAGGATAGTAACATTGTCCCTTTTCTCATATTTTTTTGTTTTTTTGGGCCTTCTCTCTTTTTTTCTTTTGTTGGCCTTTCCTTTTTTTCGTCCGGAGTCTCATCCCGACTTGTCGGGGAATCATAGTCTCCATCATCCTTTCCTCACTGGGACAATGCTCTAATAATTATGATCATCACACTTTTATTTACTTACAACTCAAGAATTACAACTTGATACTTAGAACAAGATATGACTCTATATGAATGCCACCGGCGGTGTACCGGGATTACGATGAATCAAGAGTGACATGTATGAAAAATTATGAACGGTGGCTTTGCGACAAATACGATGTCAACTACTTGATCATGCAAAGCAATATGACAATGATGATGCGTGTCATAATAAACGGAATGGTGGAAAGTTGCATCGCAATATATCTCGGAATGGCTATGGAAATGCCATAATAGGTAGGTATGGTGGCTGTTTTGAGGAAGATATAAGGAGGTTTATGTGTAAAAGAGCGTATCATATCACGGGGTTTGGATGCACCGGCGAAGTTTGCACCAACTCTCAATGTGAGAAAGGGCAATGCATGGTACTGAAGAGGCTAGCAATGATGGAAAGGTGAGAGTGCGTATAATCCATGGACTCAACATTAGTCATAAAGAACTCACATACTTATTGCAAAAATCTACAAGTCATCAAAAACCAAGCACTACGCGCATGCTCCTAGGGGGATAGATTGGTAGGAAAAGACCATCGCTCGTCCCTGGCCGCCATATGTGCATGCTACAGGACTTGCAAACTTCAAAACAAGTATTTCTCAAATTCACAACTACTCAACTAGCACAACTTTGATATCACTACCACCATGTCTCAAAACAATCATCAAGCATCAAACTTCTCTTAGTATTCAACACACTCATAAGAAAGTTTTTTACTAGTCTTGAATAACTAGCATATTAGGATTATTTAAGAAAATTACCATGCTGTTTAAGACTCTCAAAATAATCTAAGTGAAGCATGAGAGAATAATAGTTTCTATAAAACAAACCACCACCGTGCTCTAAAAAGATATAAGTGAAGCACTAGAGCAAACGACAAACTACTCCGAAAGATATAAGTGAAGATCAATGAGTAGTCGAATAATTATGCAACTATGTGAAGACTCTCTAAATTTCAGATCTTGGTATTTTATTCAAACTTCAAGCAAAACTAAATAAAATAAAATGACGCTCCAAGCAAAACACATATCATGTGGTGAAAAAAATATAGCTCCAAGTAAAGTTACCAATGAACGAAGACGAAAGAGGGGATGCCTTCCGGGGCATCCCCAAGCTTAGGCTTTTGGTTGTCCTTCAATATTTCCTTGCGGTTCCTTGGGCATACCCAAGATTAGGCTCTTTCCACTCCTTATTCCATAATCCATTGAATCTTTACCCAAAACATGAAAACTTCACAACACAAAACTTAACAGAAAACTCGTAAGCTCTGTTAGAAAAAGAAAACAAAACACCACTTCAAGGTACTGTAATGAACTCATTATTTATTTATATTGGTGTTAAACCTACTGTATTCCAACTTTTCTATGGTTTATAAACTCTTTTACTAGCCATAGATTCATCAAAATAAGTAAACAGCACATGAAAAACAGAATCTGTCAAAAACAGAACAGTCTGTAGTAATCTGTAACTAATGCAAACTACTGGAACCCCAAAAATTCTAAAATAAATTTCTGGACGTGAGGAATTTATCTATTAATCATATGCAAAAATAATTAACTAAATAGCACTCCCCAATAAAAAATGGCAGCAATTCTCGTCAGTGCTAAAGTTTCTGTTTTTTACAGCAAGATCAACAAGACTTTCCCCAAGTCTTCCCAACGGTTCTACTTGGCACAAACACTAATTAAAACATAAAAACTCAATAATAAAAGAGACTAGATAAATTATTTATTTCTAAACAGGAGCAAAAATCAAGGAACATAAATAAAATTGGGTTGCCTCCCAACAAGCGCTATCGTTTAACGCCCCTAGCTAGGCATGATGATTTCAATGATGCTCACATAAAAGATAAGAATTGAAACATAAAGAGAGCATCATAAGAATATGACTAGCCCATTTAAGTCTAACCCACTTCCTATGCATAGGGATTTTGTGAGAAAACAACTTATGGGAAGAAAAATCAACTTGCATAGGAAAGTAAAGCAAGCAAAACTTCAAAATTTTAAGCACATAGAGAGGAAACATGGTATTATTGCAATTCCTACAAGCATATGTCCCTCCCTCATAATAATTTTCAGTAGCATCATGACTAAATTCAACAATATAACCAGAACCTAAAGCATTCTTTTCATGATCTACAAGCATAGAAAATTTACTACTCTCCACATAAGCAAAATTCTTCTCATTTGGAATAGTGGGAGTATCATAAGAGACATGAATACTATAAATTGTTTCCACATTAAAAGAGTAATGTTCAGAAAAGGGGTAATCATAATCATGACAAGTTTTATAAATATAATCATCACTACTTTTTATAGCATATGTATCATCACAATAATTATCATAAGTAGCAACTTTGTTCTCATCATAATCGATAGAAACCTCTTCCAAGATAGTGAAATCATCACTAAATAAAGTCATGACCTCTCCAAATCCAGTTTCATAATTATCATAAGTAGGAGTCATTCTATCGTCATCATAAATTTGCATATCAAAACTTGAGAGGCTAAAAATATCATGTTCATTAGACATAGCATCCCAAAGCTTGGGACAAACATTAATTTCAGCAAATATATTCTCAAAAACATCATCTTCTTCAAACATAGCATCCCCAAGCTTGGGCCTTTTCATATCATAAGCATTATCACTCTCATCATCAATAGTATGGATAGCACCAATAGTATAGCAATTATCATATTCTTCCAAGCAAGTGCCAAAAAGATTTTCAAGATTATAAGAAGTATCATTATCTTCCCAATCATAATCATCACAACAAGCAATAGGCATAAAGAGATCATCATCAAGTGTGTCATCTTCCACAATTATTTTTGATTCATGTTCATTAGGCACAACAATAATAGGAGGAACATTATTTGGGAGAGACTTTTTACCTCTCTTACTTTTTCTTTTCTTCTTCTTCACCACATCATGTGTGGGTTCAATCCTCTTTTTGGAGCTCCTTATTAATGAGATTGGTTGAATAGAAGGCTCCTCCTCGTTACCTGATTCATCATAAGAAATAATAGGAGGATATTGGGAAGTCTCTTCCCTTTCATTAGTATTCTCTTCATCTTCTATTTGTTTTCTTTTCTTTATATAATTGGCAATATAAGGATTTTCAATACAATTCACCGCACAATACATATAAATTTCCTCTAGATCAAAATTAAGAACTCTATAAAGGGAAAATTCTGGAATAACCATAAGTTATACGTTTCATTTCTTCATAACCCAATAGCAAACTAAGTTCATTATGATGTGCAAGAGAAATCAAATCATCACAATTTTTGGACACGATACGACCATGAAACAATTTGCATTGGGTACCGAAATGATCACATTCATTGCAGAGTTCACAAGTACGGCTAAGAAAATTTAAATTTTCAGCACAAACATCTATCCTTTCTTGCAACCATTTAGTTTCTAAGTGCTTATGCCTCTTGCAACACCTATCTTCCCTCTTTGGTGTGTCCTTGCAAACCCAATGCACTCCACAAAAATTGACATGTTTAAAGGAGACATTTTCATCATAACTAGTGCAATCATCATTAGTACTATGGATATTTAAGGAGTTCATACTAACAACATTGCAATCATGCTCATCATTCAAAGATTTAGTGCCAAACATTCTAATGCATTCTTCTTCTAGCACTTGAGCACAAATTTCCTTTCCATCATACTCACGAAAGATATTAAAAAGATGAAGCATATGAGGTAAACTCAATTCCATTTTTAATAGTTTTATTTTATAAACTAAACTAGTGCTAAAACAAGAAACAAAAAGATATGATTGAAAGATATGAAGATATACCTTCAAGCACTCACCTCCCCGGCAATGGCGCCAGAAAAGAGCTTGATGTCTACTACACAACCTTCTTCTTGTAGACGTTGTTGGGCCTACAAGTGCAGAGGTTTGTAGGACAGTAGCAAATTTCACTCAAGTGGATGACCTAAGGTTTATCAATCCGTAGGAGGCATAGGATGAAGATGGTCTCTCTCAAACAACCCTGCAACCAAATAACAAAGAGTCTCTTGTGTCCCCAACACACCCAATACAACGGTAAATTGTATAGGTGCACTAGTTCGGCGAAGAGATGGTGAAACAATATGGATAGTAGATAATAGTTTTTGTAATATGAAAATATAAACACAGCAAGGTAACTAATGAAAAAAGTGAGCACAAACGGTATTGCAATGCTAGGAAACAAGGCCTAGGGTTCATACTTTCACTAGTGCAAGTCCTCTCAACAATAATAACATAATTGGATCATATAACTATCCCTCAACATGCAACAAAGAGTCACTCCAAAGTCACTAATAGCGGAGAACAAACGAAGAGATTATGGTAGGGTACGAAACCATCTGAAAGTTATCCTTTCTGATCGATCTATTCAAGAGTCCGTGGTAAAATAACATGAAGCTATTCTTTCTGTTCAATCTATCCTAGAGTTCATACTAGAATAACACCTTAATACACAAATCAACCAAAACCCTAATGTCACCTAGATACTCCAATGTCACCTCAAGTATCCGTGAGTATGATTATACGATATGCATCACACAATCTTAGATTCATCCATTCAACCAACACAAAGAACTTCAAAGAGTGCCCCAAATTTCTACCGGAGAGTCAAGACGAAAACGTGTGCCAACCCCTATGCATAGGTTCATGGGCGGAACCCGCAAGTTGATCACCAAAAAATACATCAAGTGGATCAATAGAATACCCCATTGTCACCACGGGTATCCCAGGCAAGACATACATCAAGTGTTCTCAAATCCTTAAAGACTCAATCTGGTAAGATAACTTCAAAGGGAAAACTCAATCCATTACAAGAGAGTGGAGGGGGGAGAAACATCATAACATCCAACTCTAATAGCAAAGCTCACGATACATCAAGATCGTACCACCTCAAGAACATGAGAGAGAGAGAGAGATCAAACACATAGCTACTGGTACATACCCTCGGCCCCGAGGGAGAACTACTCCCTCCTCGTCATGGAGAGCGTCGGGATGATGAAGATGGCCATCGGAGAGGGATTCCCCCTCCGGCAGGTTGCCGGAACGGGTCTAGATTGGTTTTCGGTGGCTACGCAGGCTTCTAGCAGTGGAACTCCCGATCTTTTCTCGTCTTTGATAGTTTTAGGGTATATGGATATATATAGGTGGAAGAAATACATCAGGGGAGCCACGAGGGGCCCACAAGGGCGGAGGGCGCGCCCAGGGGGTGGGCGCGCCCCCTGCCTCATGCCTTCCTCGTTGCTTCCCTTACGTACACACCAAGTCTGCTGGATTGCTTCCGTTCCAAAAATAAGTTCCGTGAAGTTTCAGGTCAATTGGACTCCGTTTGATTTTCCTTTTCTGCAATACTCTAAAACAAGGAAAAAATAGAAACTAGCACTGGGCTCTAGCAGATAATATTAAATTGCATAATAAAGCCCATAAACATCCAAAACAGATAATATAATAGCATGGAACAATCAAAAATTATAGATACGTTGGAGACGTATGAGTCCACGGTCCCTGCCGAACTTGCGTAACACTACATTGTTAGTTTGGGTACGATGACCTATGTACCTCTAGTTAATTAGTTTGCGTACTGTATGTTGCATCTAGTTGCTAACCCTTTCTTTTTTGTGTTGCTCTAGTATATTTTGTTGCATATGATTGTACATCCTCTTGATGAAGATGCATCTCTAACAAGTACCTAGTTTCTTGATGGCGAGATGGCAGTGCTATGTCATGTACAAAGGGAAGGTTCCGGGGGTGTACAACGATTGGCCTGAGTGTCAGGCGCAAGTGAATGGGGTCTCGAGCGCCAGCCATAAAGGCTTCAAAAGCAGACAAGAAGGAGAAGCTAGTTACTTGAGGTTCACGCTAGCGCGAGAGAGGACTAGTAACCGCCGCCTCGTGTACTGCATAGTTCCGCTCTCACTCATAGTGATAGCTCTTCTCGCGTATACCATTGTTTAGATTGATGACGTTGTAGTTGCAAGTATTCGAGACTTGCATGTATCGCTATTTTCGAGATGATGACGAGATACAACTTTGTGTTGGATGATGATTGTGATGAGACTATTTGTATGTTTATGCTATGATTACATTTGTGGTATCGGAGCCATTTGTATGTGTATCATGATGACATTTGTATCTGCTAAAGATTCTTGTATAAATCCTGTTCAAATACAAAACAAATATGCAGAAAAAAATCAAAAACTACTAAAATTAGCAGTAGCGAGTGGAGAAAAGTTAGCAGCAGCGTGACAGTAGTAGTAGTGCGTCCAGCCATAGTGCACTAGAGCTATTAGCAGTAGCGAGCTTCCACGCAGCACGTTGCTGCTACACTTGTATAGCAGTAGTGCAGGCGTGCATGTGCTGCTGCTATGGGTTAGCTGTAGCGCCTTATTAGTAGCGCCGGTCCCCGCGCTACTGATATACCTAGAATCCGTGCTGCTGCTAGGCTTTTCCCTAGTAGTGCATACTGGATAGCGGTCGATGTGTGGAGTAATAGTAGTAGATGCAGAATTTTTTTGGTCTACTTGACATGGACGTGATGCCTATGTTCATGATCATGCTTAGATATTCTCATAACTATGTGCTTTTCTATCAATTGCTCGGCAGTAATTTGTTCACCCATCGTAATATATGCTATCTTGAGAGAAGCCACTAGTGAAACCTATGGCCCCCTGGTCTATTTTACATCATATTAGTTTCCCGTCAACTTGCCAATTTCTGTCGTTGTTTATTTTGCAATCTTTACTTTCCAATCTATACAATAAAAATACCAAATATATTTATCTTATTATCTTTATCAGATCTCACTTTTGCAAATGGCCGTGAAGGGACTGACAACCCCTTTATCGCGTTGGTTGCAAGATCCTTGATTGTTTGTGCAGGTACTAGGAAATTTGCGTGTAGTCTCCTACTGGATTGATACCTTGGTTCTCAAAAACTGAGGGAAATACTTACGCTACTTTGCTGCATCACCCTTTCCTCTTCAAGGGAAAACCAACGCATGCTCAAGAGGTAGCAACGTTGAACTCTTTAGCCCACACATGAAGTGCATAGGTAGATACTGCAATCTGATAGGCCTCTAGGTGATAGGCTTGGGTATCTTGTGAGTATCACAACTTACCTAGGAGTTACGGTTGTCCATAGAAATTACTTCCTTTGGTCCGGTCCTTGGACCTTAATGTCTTCCATTAGATTATGCATGTATGTGATGAGAAGTAGAAAAATTGACTTGTCTCAGTTAGGCGCCGCTTGAAATACAATATATTTTGAGGGACCGCCCACCATACTACATTGCTCGATCAACGTTAGGTGACACTACACATGTGGAGCACCGGCATCCACGTGATAGGGTGCTACTAACCTCAATCACGATGCCACTTTTCTCAACTTAAACATCACATTAGCTCTCCTTAGTTCATTTCTGAGCTTAGTTTCATATTTATTTTCCATTTTGTTTACTACATAGTTAAACTCCATTTTTACTGTTCCTCCTAGCAACCGATAAGAGTTATCTATTTCAGTTTGGGTGTGAGTGCAGTTAAGTTCATGATAGCAAAGCTTTGGAGTTAGTAGTTACCTTCCTATACGTTCTCTATGGGTTCAACAATTGAACATGGCAATTACTTCCCGTAAATTATGCTTGACAAAAAAATATGTGCACTTGTAGACATCTGGAATACCTTTGGCTCCACGGTCTTCATTTATCACTAAGGGAAATCATTGTACTTAGAGCCTCTCCAGCCGCGCCCCCAACAAGCCCCCCCCCTAGGCGTTTTTTTAGCGTGGGCGGCCGAAAATCGGCCAGTCGCGCCCCCAAGATCTCATTTAGCACTGGTTTGGGCCGAAATAATAGCCAGCAAACCCAGCTGAACCCAAGTGCCCGGGGGTCACCTAGGGCCGTCGGCAAAAGCGAAAAGGGGCATGGGGCCGCTCCGTCGGCGAGAGGAGGCCCTTTTCCCGCCGTTTCCGCCCGCTTTCCCCCCTTGGCTTCCCTCTCATTCTCCATTCCTCCCGCCAATCTCCTCCTCCCCTCCTAGCCAGCCACCGAAGAAGTACGTGCCCTCCCGCACTGCGACGGATGCCACCGCTGCCACCGCCCAGCCGAAGCAGACGAAGCAGAGGGCGCTGTCGTCCAAGCCCCCCGAAATGTCGAATGCCGACTGGAGGGCGGAAGTTTAGCGCCGGGAGGCTGTCACCATCGACCGACAGAACAACGCGAACGCTAAGAAGGCTCGGGAAAGGGCGGCGCTCGCAGCAGCTGCGGTGGCGGAGTTGGGGGAGCGCTCGGCCGAACAAATCGAGGCGGCTCGCACGGGGATGATGAATCTAACCGGCGGCCACGGCCCGTATGCCTCCTGGAACTAGTAAAGCGTCGGGTCTCCGGCCGGCTTCACGTCATCGCCACAACCCTGGGGCTGCACGCCGTCGCCGGGCTACGCCAACGGCGACGCGCACGGCGGGTTCAATCCCAACATCACCTTCCCCCATGGTCACCCGGCCTAGTGCACGCCCTCGCCCGCCTTCGCCGGCGTGCAGTACCCTACATACACCTACTCGCCGCCCGCCTACACAGCCTCCCCGATGATACGTCTCCAACGTATCTATAATTTTTGATTGCTCCATGCTATATTATCTTTTGTTTTGGATGTTTATGGGCTTTATTGTACAGTTTTATATTATTTTTCGGACTAACCTATTAACCCAGAGCCCAGTGCCAGTTTATGTTTTTTTGCCTATTTCAGGGTTTCGAAGAAAAGGAAAATCAAACAGAGTCCAATTGACCTAAAACTTCACGGAACTCATTTTTGGAAGGAAAGCAACCCGGGAGACTTGGAGTCTACCCAAGGAAGCTTCGAGGAGGCCACGAGGTAGGGGGCGCACCCTCCACCCTTGTGGGCCCCTCGTGGCCCCCTGACGTACTTCTTCCACCTATATATCTCCATATACCCTAAAACGATCGGGGAGCACAATAGATCGGGAGTTCCGCCGCCAGAAGCCTCCGTAGCCACCGAAAACCAATCTAGACAAGTTTCGGCACCCTGCTGGAGGGGGCAATCCCTCTCCGATGGCCATCTTCATCATCCCAGTGCTCTCCATGATGAGGAGGGAGTAGTTCTCCCTCGGGGCTGAGGGTATGTATAGTAGCTATGTGTTTGATCTCTCTCTCTCGTGTTTCTTGAGGTGATACGATCTGGATGTATCGCAAGCTTTGCTATTATATTTGGATCCTATGATGTTTTCTCGCCCCTCTACTCTCTTGTAATGGATTGAGTTTTCCCTTTGAAGTTATCTTATCGGATTGAGTCTCTAAAGATTTGAGAACACTTGATGTATGTCTTGCTGTGCGTATCTGTGGTGACAATGGGATACCACGTGACTCACTTGATGTATGTTTTGGTGATCAACTTGCGGGTTCCGCCCATGAACCTATGCATAGGGGTTGGCACATGTTTTCGTCGTGATTCTCCGGTAGGAACTTTGGGGCACTCTTTGAGGTTCTATGTGTTGGTTGAATAGATGAATCTGAGATTGTGTGATGCATATCGTATAATCATACCCATGGATACTTGATGTGACATTGGAGTATCTAGGTGACATTAGGGTTTTGGTTGATTTGTATCTTAAGGTGTTATTCTAGTACGAACTCTAGGGCTGTTTGTGACACTTATAGGAATAGCCCAACAGATTGATTGGAAAGAATAACTTTCAGGTGGTTTCGTACCCTACCATAATCTCTTCGTTTGTTCTCTGCTATTAGTGACTTTGGAGTGACTCTTTGTTGCATGTTGAGGGATAGTTATGTGATCCAATTATGTTATTATTGTTGAGGGAACTTGCACTAGCGAAAGTATGAACCCTAGGCCTTGTTTCAACGCATTGCAATACTGTTTATGCTCACTTTTATCATTAGTTACCTTGCTCATATCTACTATCCATATTGCACTTGTATCACCATCTCTTCACCGAACTAGTGCGCCTATACAATTTACCATTGTATTGGGTGTGTTGGGGACACAAGAGACTCTTTGTTATTTGGTTGCAGGGATGCTTGAGAGAGACCATCTTCATCCTATGCCTCCTACGGATTGATAAACCTTAGGTCATCCACTTGAGGGAAATTTGCTACTGTCCTACAAACCTCTGCACTTGGAGGCCCAACAACGTCTGCAAGAAGAAGGTTGTGAAGTAGACATCAAGCTCTTTTCTGGCGTCGTTGCCGGGGAGGTTAGCGCTTGAAGGTATATCTTTAGATCTTGCAATTGAGTCTTTTAGTTTCTTGTTTTATCACTAGTTTAGTTTATAAAAGAAAATTACAAAAAATGGAATTAAGTTTGTCTCATACGCTTCATTTTTTTAATATCTTTCGTGAGTATGATGGAAAGGAAATTTGTGCTCAAGTGCTAGAAGAAGAATGCATTAGAATGTTTGGAACTAAATATTTGAATGATGAGCATGATTGCAATGTTGTTAATATGAATTCTTTGAATATCCATGATGCTAATGATATGCATAGCCACAAGCTTGGGGATGCTATGTTTGATGAAGATATTTTAGTCCCCCAAGTTTTGATGTGCAAATTTATTATGACGAGAGCATGCCCACTATCTATGATGATTATTATGATGACTTGTATGCTATAAAGAATAATGATATCCATGAAACTTGTCATCATGATTTTAACTTTAAATTGTATTATGCCTCACATGATAATTATTTTCTTGAGTTTAGTCCCACTATTCCGAATGAGAAGAATTTTGCTTGTGTGGAGAGTAATAAAATTTCTATGCTTGTAGATCATGAAAAGAATGCTTTAGGTGCTGGTTATATTTTTTAATTCATTCATGATGCTACTGAAAATTATTATGAGGGAGTAACATATGCTTGTAGGAATTGCAATAATATCAACTTTCCTCTCAATGTGCTTAAAGTTTTGAAGCTATGCTTGTTTTACCTTCCTATGCAAGTTGATTCTTGTTCCCACGAGTTGTTTGCTCACAATATCCCTATTCATAGGAAGTGGGTTAGACTTAAATGTTCTAGTCATATTCTTCATGATGCTCTCTTTATGTTACAATTATTTTCTTTTGTGTGAGCATCATTGAAATCATCATGCCTAGCTAGGGGCGTCAAACGATAGCGCTTGTTGGGAGGCAACCCAACTTTATTTTTGTCCTTGAATTTTGCTTCTGTTGAGTAATAAATAATTAATCTAGCCTGTGTTTAGATGTGGTTTTATTGTTTTAATTATTGTTTGTGCCAAGTAGAACCTTTGGGAAGACTTGGGGAAAGTCTTTTAAATCTTGCTGTAAAAAACAGAAACTTTAGCGCTCACGAGAATTGCTGCCATTTTTATTTGGAGAGTGATATTTAGTTAATTATTTTTTCAGATGATTAATAGATCAATTACTCAATTACACCAATTTAGTTGAGAATTTCATATGTTCCAGAAGTATACGTTTGATCCAGATTACTACAGACTGTTCTGTTTTTGACAGATTCTGTTTTTTGTGTGTTGTTTGCTTATTTTGATGAACCTATGGCTAGTAAAAGAGTTTATAAACCATAGAGAAGTTGGAATGAAGTAGGTTTAACACCAATATAAATAAATAATGAGTTAATTACAGTACCTTGAAGTGGTGTTTTGTTTTCTTATACTATGGAGCTTACGAGTTTTCTTTTAAGTTTTGTGTTGTGAAGTTTTCAAGTTTTGGGTAAAGATTCGATGGACTATGGAATAAGGAGTGGCAAGATCCTAAGCTTGGGGATGCCCAAGGAACCCCAAGGTAATATTCAAGGACAACCAAAAGCCTAAGCTTGGGGATGCCCCGGAAGGCATCCCCTCTTTCGTCTACTTCCATCGGTAACTTCACTGGGAGCTATATTTTTATTCGCCACATGATATGTGTTTTGCTTGGAGAGTCAATTTATTTTGTTAGAATTTGCTTTCTGTTACTTAGAAAAATGTTTTGCATATTTTATTTCAATAAAAGTGGCATTTATAGCCTTTACTAAGCCTATTTTCGAAGTCCACATGTTGCTGTCTGAAAACAGAAAGTTTACCGCTGTTGCAATAATTCCCTAGAAAAGTCAGAATGTGATAAAATGTTGAAAACTTTTGCATATTAAGCTCTGATAAATTTACTACAGTGGGAATTTTCTTTCATGATTTTTGGAGCTAGGGAAGTATGGATGTTGCTGCATTGTTTACAGACTGTCCTGTTTAGGCAGATTTTTGTTATGTTTGCATATGTTTGCTTCTTTAATGATTCTATTTGAGGATAGGACTATTAAATATGCGGAGGCATTTAGTATGCAATGTTGAATAATAATTTGTGATTTTCTACAGTAGAGTATGATAAGGTTTTTGCAATGGTTTATACTAACTTATCTAACGAGTCCTTGTTGAGTTTTGTGTGGATGAAGCTTTTGAGATTTAGGGAGACCGTGATATGAGAGGAATTAAGGAGACACAAAAGCTCAACCTTGGGGATGCCCAAGGCATCCCAAGATAATATTTCAAGAAGTCTCAAGCGTCTAAGTTTGGGGATGCCCCGGTTGGCATCCCACCTTTCTTCTTCAACAACTATCGGTTAGTTTTGGTTGATCCTAAGCTTTTGCTTCTTGACATGATGTTTTCCATTCTTAGAATGTCATTTTATTTTGCTTTGCTTGCTGTTTGAATGAAATACCAAGATCTGAAATTATTAAATGTTAGAGAGTCTTCACATAGTTGCATAATTATTCGACTACTCATTGATCTTCACTTATATCTTTCGGAGTAGTTTGTAATTTGATCTAGTGCTTCACTTATATCTTTTAGAGCACGGTGGTTGTTTTATTTTGAAGAAATAGATGAATTCTCGTGCTTCACTTATATTATTTTGAGAGTCTTAAATGGCATGGTAATTTGCTTAAATAATCGTAATATGCTAGGCATCCAAGAATAGTAAAAACATTCATATAGAGTATTGAATACTAGAGAAGTTTGATGCTTGATGATTGTTTTGAGATATGGAGGTAATAATATCAAAGTAGTGCTAGTTGAGTAGTTGTGAATTTGAGAAATGCTTGTGTTGAAGTTTGCAAGTCCCGTAGCATGCACGTATGGTAAACGTTGTGTAACAAATTTGAAACATGAGGTGTTATTTGATTGTCCTCCTTATGAGTGGCGGTCGGGGACGAGCGATGGTCTTTTCCTACCAATCTATCCCCCTAGGAGCATGCGCGTAGTGCCGAGGTTTTTGATGACTTGTAGATTTTGATAATAAGTATGTGAGTTCTTTATGACTAATGTTGAGTCCATGGATTATATGCACTCTCACCCTTCCATCATTGCTAGCCTCTTCAGTACCGTGCATTGCCCTTTCTCACATTGAGAGTTGGTGCAAACTTCGCCGGTGCATCCAAACCCCGTGATATGATATGCTCTATCACACATAAACCTCCTTATATCTTCCTCAAAACAGCCACCATACCTACCTATTATGGCATTTCCATAGCCATTCCGAGATATATTGCCAAGCAACTTTCCACCATTCATAATTCTTTCATACATGTCACACTTGATTCATCGCAATCCCGGTACACTGCCGGAGGCATTCATATAGAGTCATACTTTGTTCTAGTATCGAGTTGTAATCATTGAGTTCTAAATAAATAGAAGTGTGATGATCATCATTTTCTAGAGCATTGTCCCAAGTGAGGAATAAAAAAAAGAAAAAAAAAGAAGAGAAAGGCCATAAAAAAGAGAAGGCCCCCCAAAAAAGAGAAAGGCCATAAAAAAGAGAAGGCCCAAAAAATTAAAAAATATATAAAAAATGAGAGAAAAGAGAGAAGGGACAATGCTACTATCCTTTGCCACACTTGTGCTTCAAAGTAGCACCATAATCCTCATGATAGAGACTCTCTTGTTTTGTCACTTTCATATACTAGTGGGAATTTTTCATTATAGGACTTGGCTTGTATATTCCAACAATGGGCCTCCTCAAGTGCCCTAGGTCTTCATGAGCAAGCAAGTAGGATGCACACCCACTTAGTTTCTTTTGTTGAGCTTTCATACATTTATAGCTCTAGTGCATCCGTTGCATGGCAATCCCTACTCCTTGCATTAACATCAATCGATGGGCATCTCCATAGCTCATTGATTAGCCTCGTTGATGTGAGACTTTCTCCTTTTTGTCTTCTCCACATAACCCCCATCATCATATTCTATTCCACCCATTGTGCTATGTCCATGGCTCGCGCTCATATATTGCGTGAAAGTTTATAGGTTTGAGATTACTAAAGTATGAAACAATTGCTTGGCTTGTCATCGGGGTTGTGCACGATGGGAGCATTTTTGTGTGATGAAAATGGAGCATGACTAAACTATATGATTTTGTAGAGTTGAAATTTCTTTGGCCATGTTATTTTGAGAATACATAATTGCTTAGTTAGTATGCTTGAAGTATTATTGTTTCTATGTCAATATGAACTTTTATCTTGAATCTTTCGGATCTGAATATTCATGCCACAATTAAGAAGAATTACATTGAAATTATGCCAGGTAGCATTCCACATCAAAAATTCTGTTTTTATCATTTACCTACTCGAGGACGAGCAGGAATTAAGCTTGGGGATGCTAATATGTCTCCAATGTATCTATAATTTTTGATTGCTCCATGCTATATTATCTTCTATTTTGGATGTTTATGGGCTTTATTATACACTTTTATATTAGTTTTGGGACTAACCTATTAACCCAGAGCCCAATGCCAGTTTCTGTTTTTTTTTGCCTATTTTAGGGTTTCAAAGAAAAGGAAAATCAAACGGAGTCCAATTGACCTGAAACTTCACGGAACTCATTTTTGGAAGGAAAGCAACCCGGGAGACTTGGAGTCTATGTCAAGGAAGCTTCAAGGAGGCCACGAGGTAGGGGGCGCGCCCTCCACCCTCGTGGGCCCCTCGTGGCCCCCCTGACGTACTTCTTCCGCCTATATATCTCCATATACCCTAAAACGATCGGGGAGCATAATAGATCGGGAGTTCCGCCGCCAAAAGCCTCTGTAGCCACCGAAAACCAATCTAGACCCGTTCTGGCACCCTGCCAGAGGGGGCAATCCCTCTCCGGTGGCCATCTTCATCATCCCGGTGCTCTCCATGACGAGGAGGGAGTAGTTCTCCCTCGGGGCTGAGGGTATGTACCAGTAGCTATGTGTTTGATCTCTCTCTCTCTCATGTTTCTTGAGGTGATACGATCTTGATGTATGGCGAGCTTTGCTATTATATTTGGATCCTATGATGTTTTCTGCCCCCTCTACTCTCTTGTAATGGATTGAGTTTTCCCTCTGAAGTTATCTTATCGGATTGAGTCTTTAAAGATTTGAGAACACTTGATGTATGTCTTGCCGTGCGTATCTGTGGTGACAATGGGATACCACGTGATTCACTTGATGTATGTTTTGGTGATCAACTTGCGGGTTCCTCCCATGAACCTATGCATAGGGGTTGGCACACGTTTTCGTCGTGATTCTCCGGTAGGAACTTTGGGGCACTATTGGAGGTTCTATGTGTTGGTTGAATAGATGAATATGAGATTGTGTGATGCATATCGTATAATCATACCCACGGATACATAGCTACTGGTACATACCCTCGGCCCCGAGGGAGAACTACTCCCTCCTCGTCATGGAGAGCGCCGGGATGATGAAGATGGCCATCGGAGAGGGATTCCCCCTCCGGCAGGTTGCCGGAACGGGTCTAGATTGGTTTTCGGTGGCTACGGAGGCTTCTAGCGGCGGAACTCCCGATCTATTCTCGTCTTTGATAGTTTTAGGGTATATGGATATATATAGGCGGAAGAAATACATCAGGGGAGCCACAAGGGGCCCACGAGGGTGGAGGGCGCGCCCAGGGGGTGGGCGCGCCCCCCTGCCTCATGCCTTCCTCATTGCTTCCCTTACGTGCACACCAAGTCTGCTGGATTGCTTCCGCTCCAAAAATAAGTTCCGTGAAGTTTCAGGTCAATTGGACTCCATTTGATTTTCCTTTTCTGCGATACTCTAAAACAAGGAAAAACAGAAACTGGCACTGGGTTCTGGGTTAATAGATTAGTCCCAAAAATAGTATAAAAGTGCATAATAAAGCCCATAAACATCCAAAACAGATAATATAATAGCATGGAACGATCGAAAATTATAGATACGTTAGAGACGTATCAGTCCACGGTCCCTGCCGAACTTGCGTAACACTACATTGTTAGTTTGGGTACGATGACCTGCTTACCTCTTCTTAATTAGTTTGCATATTGTATGTTGCATCTAGTTGCTAACCCTTTCTTTTTCGTGTTGCTCTAGTATATTTTGTTGCATATGATTGTACATCCTCTTGATGAAGATGCATCGCTAACATGTACCTAGTTTCTTGATGGCGAGATGGCAGTGCTATGTCGTGTACAAAGGGAAGGATCTGGGGGTGTACAACGAGTGGCCTGAGTGTCAGGCGCAAGTGAATGGGGTCTCGGGTGCCAGCCATAAAGGCTTCAAAAGCAGACAAGAAGGAGAAGCTAGTTACTTGAGGTTCACGCTAGCGCGAGAGAGGACTAGTAACCGCCGCCTCATGTACTGCATAGTTCCGCTCTCACTCATAGTGATAGCTCTTCTTGCGTATAACATTGTTTAGATTGATGACGTTGTAGTCGCAAGTATTCGAGACTTGCATGTATCGCTATTTTCGAGATGATGAAGAGATACAACTTTGTGTTGGATGATGATTATGATGAGACTATTTGTATGTATATGCTATGATTACATTTCTGGTCTCGGAGCCATTTGTATGTGTATCATGATGACATTTGTATCTGGTAAAGAGTCTTGTATAAATCCTGTTCAAATACAAAACAAATATGCAGAAAAAATCAAAAACTACTAAAATTAGTAGTAGCGAGTGGAGAAAAGTTAGCAGCAGCATGACAGTAGCCGTGGTGCGTGCAGCCAAAGCGCACTAGAGCTATTAGCACTAGCGAGCTTCCACGCAGCATGTTGCTGCTACACTTGTATAGCAATAGCGCGGGCGTGCACGTGTTGCTGCTACGGGTTAGCTGTAGCGCCTTATTAGTACCGCCGGTCCCCGCGCTACTGATATACCTAGAACCCGTGCTTCTGCTAGGCTTTTCCCTAGTAGTGCATACTGGATAGCGGTCGATGTGTGGACTAATAGTAGTAGATGCAGAACTTGTATCACCATCTCTTCGCCGAACTAGTGCGCCTATACAATTTACCATTGTATTGGGTGTGTTGGGGACCCAAGAGACTCTTTGTTATTTGGTTGCAGGGTTGCTTGAGAGAGACCATCTTCATCCTACGCCTCCGACGGATTGATAAACCTTAGGTCATCCACTTGAGGGAAATTTGCTACTGTCCTACAAACCTCCGCACTTGGAGGCCCAATAACGTCTACAACAAGAAGGTTGTGTAGTAGACATCACCCGACTCCACCTCTCCGCCGTGGCGCGCTGCTCTTCTCACAAGCCTCCTCGTAGCATCTCGGCGGCACCGACGTGACGGAGGCCGACATGAACAACATCATCACGACCGGATCCTCCCACGCTAGAGGACGACACCGCCGTTTGATGCATTGCCTACGCGTCCTTTCTTTTTGCACGCTGAACTTTTCATTTGATCACCGAACTATGGCAAGGTGATCGCCGAACTATGGCGCTGGTCGCCTGACTTGTTGCATTTTTGGGAGCAGGAATGGGCCAAGTTTGAATTTGTGACGCCTTGGGGAGGCACATGGGGGCAGCACATGGGGGTTTGGCTGGGACCTAGATCGCCCGCAGGGCCTAAAAATCGTCGGGCGAGCGCCCAAAAGAGCGTCGGCCTATGCGCTGGGGGGCCGAACGAGTGGAGATGCTCTTACTAAAAACCCCTAATAATAGGAGCATGACTAGTTAGTAGGCTATGTTTATCCAGCCATGGCCGCCCGACGCGGGCGGATCCTCTTCATCGCTAGCGATCCATCCCCCACCGGACGGATAGGTTGTCTTGTTGTCGCCGACGACTTGCGCTTCGCCACCAGTTTCTCTTGCGGTGGCGCTGCCGAGAGGAAAGGTGGGGCAGGTGAGATCATTAGGAGCGGATCACGGCGACACCGTAGATGGCGAAATCCGGCAGGAAGGGTCAAGATCGGGGCAATGGGAGGTCCAATTCACCGACCTGAGGGATTCCAGCAACTGGATCATGGGTCGTCTCTGATTCACTCCAGCGTCGCGTTGGATGGTTTTGTTGGATATGGAGAACGACGTACGCCGACGACTATCTGCCGAACGACGCTCGGATCAAGGTAGTGTTCCGTTTGATGATTGATGATTATGATGTAGTTGTTGGTCATCGCGTGCAGGTAGATCAGGTCCCGGAGATGACGAATCTCATTGATCTGACGATGACACAAAAACTAGGAAGACCGGGAGGATGTTTCTGGCTCCTCATTGAGAGTGATGACGAAGAGGAGGTCGAGATCGAGCATGCCCCAAGGGATATTCTCACGGTTTTGAGGGATACGGGGCCAGAGGGGCCGCCGGAGTATATACCTACACTTGATCATCGGTCCAAGGTTCAGAGCTCGAAGCCGATCATGAAACCATGGATCGGGCCGATCCCGAAGTTATCTCGCGTACCCATTACATTGTCAGATTTCATTCCGGATACATGGACGTTAGTTACTAAAAAGGGGAAAGGAAAGAAAGGCCGGCCGTCGGGGCCATCGCCGCTGCGGTCGCCGGTGGTGAGGACGGCTAGCGCAATTCGAGTGGCCAGAAGGGCACGCTTGAATTCACTGCTAGGCCGCGATAACGGATCAGAAACGGTGATGGTCGTGGGCTCTCTGGACATTGAGCATGAGGCCCAGTCGGAAGCCCAAGCCACGCACGCGATCGTTTCTACGTCTCTGCATGAGGCGTCGATGCTCGAGTCGTCTCTATGTGTTGTTGCGGCTAGGGTTTTTCGGCCACC
Organism: Triticum urartu; assembly: GCF_056163025.1. Lineage (NCBI taxonomy): Eukaryota > Viridiplantae > Streptophyta > Magnoliopsida > Poales > Poaceae > Triticum > Triticum urartu. Next base: position 580,409,484 of record NC_141878.1, on the reverse strand, counting down.
GGGATTTCCTTCACTTGGCGCTGGGAGAGCCGTCAGAATCTCCGCTGGCGCCGGCGTGATGGCTGGGCACGGAGGACCGCCGCCTTCTAGGCAAGGGCCACCATCCGCCGCTGGGTCCGGTCATGGTGCTCCGCCTCCTGTGAGGCAGGGGCCGCCGCTGCCCGCTATGGGTCTACATGCCTCGGGACCTCCGGCGAGAGCTGCTAACAGCCGGCCTAACGCGTGGCAGCAGGAGGAGCCGGCATAGCCGCCGGCGGCAAAAGCACAGGCCGAGGGACGAGGCCGAGGGACGAGGTCGCGGTGCTGGCCCGGGCTAGGATGGACAAGGCGGATATGGCAGAGAGGGCCAGCAATACAACCGGTACGGACAGTGGGCCGATGATGGCTATGACATGTATGGCGAGGGACAAAAACGTGGGTTGATACGTCTCCAACGTATCTATAATTTTTGATTGTTCCATGCTATTATATTATCTGTTTTGGACGATAACAGGCTTTATTTTACACTTCTATATTATTTTTGGGACTAACCTATCAACCGGAGGCCCAACCCAAATTGCTATTTTTTTGCCTATTCTAGTGTTACGTAGAAAAGGAATATCAAACGGAGTCCAAACGGAATGAAACCTTTGGGAACATGATTTTTGGAACAAACGTGATCCAGAGGACTTGGAGTGGACGTCAAGCAATCAACGAGGCGGCCACGAGGCAGGGGGCGCGCCCACCCTCCCTGGGCGCGCCCTCCACCCTCGTGGGCCCCTCGTTGCTCTATCGACCTACTTCTTCCTCCTATATATATCCAGGTACCCCGCAAACATCCAGGAGCACCACAAAACCCTATTTCCACTGCCGCAACCTTCTGTACCCAAGGGATCCCATCTTGGGGCCTTTTCCGGATCTACGCTGGAGGGGGCATTGATCACGGAGGGCCTCTACATCAACTCCATGGCCCCTCCCATGATGTGTGAGTAGCTTACTTCAGACCTTCGGGTCCATAGCTAGTAGTTAGATGGCTTCTTCTCTATCTTTGGATCTCAATACAAAGTTCTCCTCGATTCTCTTGGCGATTGCTACCTCTTGAGCTTGCGTTGGTTTTCCCCGAAGAGGAAGGGATGATGCAGCAAAGTAGCGTAAGTATTTCCCTCAGTTTTTGAGAACCAAGGTATCAATCCAGTAGGAGGCCACGCTCAAGTCCCTCGTACCTGCACAAAACGATAGCTACTCGCAACCAACGCGATTAGTGTCGTGGTTCTAAGTCTGACAGTAATGTAGTGGGGTAAGTATGGAGAGGCAAGATCTTAGCTATGGAGAAGTTGTAAGCACACGAGGTTTACGAGTTCAGGCCCTTCTCAGAGGAAGTAATAGCCCTACGTCTCGGAGCCCGGAGGCGGTCGACTGGATTATGCGTATATGGTTTACAGGGGTGCGAACCCTTTACACTGAGGAGGGGGTGGCTTATATAGAGTTCGCCGGACCCCTCCGGCCCTCAGTTATGCAGGGTTTTAAATACATTAAGGTCGGGCGTTACTGGTAATGCCCCTAATAAAGTGCTATGATGACCATAAAGGCTACTTAATAACCGACCGTTAGCATGCGGAGTGCCTTTAGGTCTCCTGGCCGTCGAGTGGTTTGGTCTTGGTCGAGTGTCTTCGAGTCTGTTGAGTGGAACACCTCCAAGTCGATTGAAAGGTGATTTCTTCTAGAGATGTCCTTGGGTAGGGCAGTTTGGACAGGTCCATGACCCTACCCTAGGTACATAGCTTCGTCATTAGCCCCCGAATGGATCGAGGTTTGAGTGGGGAAGGAGTTGAGGATTTTCCTGACTCATTTTTCATGCCATGAGCATATCTGGTTTCGGATCAATGAACCTGAGTGATGACATCAACTTCCTTTTCAGTCGCCTTGATCCATTCTTAGCTTTTTGTCGAGTGAGTTTCTTTACTTGAAAGGCTCCGAGTGATGGTGCGGAGGAGATCTTCGGTCTAACAAGTTGTTCTGCTGCCCACAGATTTCGCGGGATCCGAATTTTGGGAAGCGCGCAGGACGGGGGAGGCCGCAGTAATCGGATGGGATAGAGCGGAGCCGCCTCGATCCCCGCTCCACCTTTTTCGCCACGTATCACGCGTGCGATTGTTACGGGATTTGACAGGGCCGCCCGGGCCTACCAGTCAGCCACTCGGAAGCGGCCTCATATAAGGCGTCGGACCGGGGCCTCTTTGACCAGTGCGTCCCCATTATCTCTTCTCCTCTTCACGCTCCCTCGCCGCGCTGGCTCTCGCCCCAGCGCCACCGCTCCGTACGCGTTTCGCCGACGATGATGGGGAAGGAGAAGACGGCGGCTCTAGAGCGGGCGAAGAAGGCGACGGTGAGGTCGAAGGGGAAGGCGATCAGTCGGGGCGGATCCTCCTCGCGAACCGGCCTACCGAAGGGCTGGATCCAGGGCGACTGGATCCGCTCAATGATCACCCAAGAAGACCTCGACGACCTAGCCGAAGGAGGGCTGATCCCCTATGAATCGGCTTGGCTTCCGGGGAAGGAATCCGAGCCACAACCTCGGGAGGGTGAGCGCGTTCTCCTTGCCACCCACGTCGACCGTGGATTTTCCTTGCCTCCTCACCCTTTCTTTCAGGGATTTATGAACTTCTTTGGGGCACAACTCCACCACTTCACTCCCAACAAAATTGTTTATCTCGCCGCTTTTGTTTCTTTGTGTGAGAATTTCCTGGGTTGTCGGCCTCACTGGGGCCTTTTTAAGCACATTTTCACTTATCTTTCCCAGACGGTGAAAAAGGCTAATCCGAGTGACGAGAGGACTCAAGTGATTCAGATGTGTGGGGGTCTTGGTGTCCAGATGAGAGGGAAAAGCTCCTTTCCGGCCATGATTCTTCCCGACTCAGTTCGCGGATGGCAGTCGACCTGGTTTTACTGCAAAGACCAGTCGACACCAGGGCAGTCGACTGGCCTCCCTCCTTTCACCATGGACCGAGTGAGGAAACCCTCCCCTTTGAAGGTGCGCCCGGAGGAGAAGGCGCTGGTGAGGGTGCTGGCAGAGCGAGTGGTCTAGCTTATCCGTGACGGGGTCACCGGTATGGATCTCTTGGAGGTCTTCCTTCAGCGGCGCATCCAGCCTCTTCAAGCCCGAGACCATCCGATGTGGATGTATTCAGGTCTGGAAGACTCCACTCGGATTCACCCGGAGGAGGTCGATGACGACACACTGGAGAAGTGGCTGTTGGGCATGACCAGGAACAAGGACAACCCCAAGGGAGCCAGGAAAGTTCCTCCATTCGACCAGTCTCATGTACCAGAGAAGGTCCAATTCTGAGCTTTTGTTTGTAATCTGAATTCACTCGCGCAGCTGCCTATACTGAGTCGACTGACTTTGTTCTTCCTGCTTTCTTTCAGGCCATTATTCAAATGTATTCAATGCCCAACGGAGAGCAAGAGCAGGACCCGGAAGGAGAAGCGAGCGGCGGCAACAGTGGCGAATGGGAGTCTGACGGTGGAAGGGGACGAAGAAAGCGACGATCCAAGTACGAAGAAGAAGTCGAGTCGCCTCCTCGCAGGAAGAGGTGGTCCAAACTTGACCAAGAACGACCGAGCGCCCGTGAAAAGGCGATTGCTCAAGCTGGTCAGTCTTCAAAGCGTCCTCGGACCTCTTCGCCAACTCCGACTGAAAAAGCGTCAAAGCATCCCAAAGTCGTAGAGCCGAAGCTTCGGAAGGCATTGCCAAAGATTAAGATTGACATCCCCATCGCTTCCGCGTGACTGTCTCCCACTCGACGCCCTATGCTGTTTGTTTTTCTTGTTTTAAGCGGACGAACTTTGGAACTGTCAGCGCTGCTACTTCTGGGACCTCAGCTTACAGGGACGATGATGAGGTGATGGAGGATGCGGTCACTTCTAATCTGGGTATGATTTCTGCCATATTGTCTTTATTTTGGTCGATTCAACTGCAATGTGTACCATTGGGTGATGTGATTTTGTTGATTGAACTTTGAACAGCCCCTAACATTAATGACCTCCCTGATGATGATGATGAAGAGCCCGAGAGGCCTTTGACGAGGAAAAATAGGCAAGCTCCTGCGAGCGAGGTGCCACAATCGACGCCGAGGGCGGAGCCAGTCGTTCAGGACGCTGGCGATGCCAATCGGGGTTCTGTTACCATCGTCGTGCCATTGTCGAGTGCCTTGCCTTCCTCGTCGACTGCTCAGGCCCCTGTCGACCCGCCTTCAGTTTTTGCGACCCATCATGTCCCAGAGGACGAGGTAAATGCTGCCAGGGAAGACATACGGCAGGCGGGCATTATGATGGAGAAGATGAAGACGGTGCGGGACGCCAGCCAAGCCGCCGACGATGCCAGCTCGGCTCTCCGGAGCAACGTTCGGGTTAGTTGGTCGTCGCTTGTTCTGTTAGGATATGCTATCTGAAGACTCTTTCCGAAAATCTTTGCATCTGTACACCCACTAGGTGCGTCGATTAAATTTTTGAACTAGTGGGGGCACGCTGAGTTCACCCACTGGGTGTAGTCCCCGAGACTAGGGTGGACTGCTGGCAGTCGACTGTAGTCTTTGTATTTTGTCGAGTGTAAACCGAACTGGTAGTTTATCTCTTCCACTCGATCTGGTCGAGTGGGATCAGAACCGATGGGGGCACGCCAAGTGCACCCACTGGGTGTAGTCCCCGAGACCGCGGTCGACTGCTGGCAGTCGACTGTGGTCTGAGTTCTACTTTCTCTCCTTTTTTTACTCCCTACACTCGACTCCGGCGGGCCGGTTGAGTGGGATCAGAACCGGTGGGGGCACGCAAAGTGCAACCACTGGGTGTAGTCCCCGAGACTATGGTGGACTGCGGGCAGTCGACCGTAGTCTTAGTACTTAATGTCTGTCGTTTTTCGCTGTAAAATAACTTATCCCCTTTGATTTCAAAAATCTTGTGATCTTGGAGCTCGCTTTGCTGACTTGGAGAAACAACAGATTCAACTGAACTTTGACTTGGAGCTGGCCAAGACAGAGCTGCAAAAGGTCAAGGACGGCGCCACTGGTAAGACGAGTTTGTCGACTGGTCTGTCTTAGGCTTGAGTACCCTTCCGCTCTTTCTGAATCAAGCATCGTTTCTTTGCAGAAAAACTGAGAGAAGCTCTGGCGAAGAAGGATCAGGATTTGGCTGCTGCTCGAAAGGAAGCTGACGACAGAACCGCCCTGGCTGAACAGAAACTGGCTTCGGTCGGCCAGTTGGAAGAAGAGAATACCAAGCTGAAATCTGCTCTGAACAAAGCCAACAAGGAGTGCTCACGTTGGAAGAAGGAGAACCTCAACCTGGGCGAGAAGATGGAAGGCATCGCTCGCAGGAGGGACGATCTGGAGAGATATCTGAGGAGCCTTGCCAAGAAGTTGTTCATCAAGCTTGAAGGTGCACATTTTGTTCTGACTGATTTTTTTGTGTCGACTTAGCATATGAAAATTGACTTATTTTTGGATCGTGAATGTAGAGTTTTGCCAGAACTTCGAGGAGGAGACTGGGCGGATCGAACCAGGTTTGGATCCAACACTACTGGAATCAGCTAGTTTGCCATCTGCCAGTTCTTTGCCGTCCGCTAGCGGACGGCAAAGAAGCTCTTTGCCATCAGCTTCCAAAAGGCAGACGGCAAAGAACTGGCTGATGGCAAACTTGGTCTTTGCCATCAGCCAGTTCTTTGCCGTCTGCTAGCGTACGGCAAAGAGGGAGGGGCCCCACTGACGAGCTGCAAAAAAAACCTAACGGGCCCCCTCTTTGCCGTCCGCTAGCGGACGGCAAAGAGCAAGAAGGCGGACGGCAAAGAGGGAGGCCCCACGTAACGTTAACGGGGCCGCGCCCCACACCCCCTCTCTCTCTTTCTCTCCCACCTCCACCACCCCGTCGCACCATGCCCCGCAGCCGCCCCAGCGCCCCCCCGCCCCGTCGCCCCCGCCGCCCCCACCGCCCTGCCGTCTGGGCGCCGCCACGCCCCGGCGCCCCGGCACCTCCGCGCCCCGCCGCCCCGACCGGGCCCGGCGCCGCCGCCCCAGGCCGCCCCGCCCCCCTCCTCCGCCGCCTCAGGCCGTACCGCCCCCCTCCTCCACCCTGCAGGTGATCTTCTTCCTTTTTTTCCTTTTTTCTGTTTTTTTAGTTTTAGGTTTATGTTTAGTTTAGATTTAGTTTTAGTTTTAGGATTAGTTTTAGGTTTATAGGTTTAGTTTTAGTTTACTTTTAGGTTTAGATTTAGTTTTTTTTTCTTTTTCTGTTTTTTTAGTTTTAGTTTTAGGTTTAGTTTAGTTTTAGGAAAGAAGAAAAAGAGAAAAAGAGGAGATCAGGAGAAGAAGAAGAGGAGGAGGAGGAGAAGAAAAAAGAAGTGGAGGAAGAAGAAGAAGAAGAAAAAAGAGGAGAGGAGGAGAAGAAGAAGAGGAAAAAGGGAAGGAGGAAGAAGAAGAAGAAGAAAAAAGAGGAGAGGAGGAGAAGAAGAAGAGGAAAAAGGAAAGGAGGAAGAAGAAGAAGAAGAAGAAGAAGAAGAAGAAGAAGGAAAAAAAGGACGAAGAGGAAAAAGAGGAAGAAGAAGAAAAGGAAAAAAACCTGACCCGACACGGTACCCTGACCCCGACCCGGCACCCCGATACGACACCCCGACCCCGAGACCCCGACCCCAACCCCGAGACCCCGACCCCGACTCCGACCCCGACCCCAACACCCGACCCCGACACCCCGACCCCCCAAGCCTGACCCGACACCCCGACCCCGACACCCCGACCCCGACACCCCGACCCCGACCCGACACGGTACCCAGACCCCGACCCGACACCCCGACCCCGACCCCGAGACCCCGACCCCGACACCCCGACCCCGACCCCGACCCCGACCCCGACCCCGACACCTCGACCCCGACACCCCGACCCCCCAAGCCTGACCCGACACCCCGACCCCGACCCCGACACCCCGACCCCCCGAGCCTGACCCGACACCCCGACCCCGAGCCTAACCCGACACCCTGACCCCGACGCCACACCCCGACCCCGAAACAACACCCCGACACCGACACGGCACTACCCCGACATCGACACGACACCCCGACCCCCCGACCCCGAAACAGCACCCCGACCCCGACACGGCACCCCGACACCGACAGGACACCCCGACCACTGACACCTCCCGAAAAGGTGTTCTTTGGCCTTCCAGAGGCCGACGGGGTCATATATTTGTGAATTATTAGTTAGGTCATATATTTTTCGATTTTGTTATGAAAAACATCATATATAATTGTGTTGATCGTGTAGTTTTAAATGTGCAGTTGTTTCATCGCTGCGAGGTTTGGTGTTCGACGACCTCGCCGTGCGTTTGACGAGCTCTGCCCCTTCGTTCATGGGTGAGCACAAATGACAAGTCCTCCTCCCCCATTAATTATTTGATCTATTCCGATGAAACTTGATAGCTAGCTATATATGTGTCTTGAATCATCAGTATGCGTAACCAATATGTGTCTCCCGTTCGAAAGCGTCATAGTTATAAATATGCATGCATTTGCATATTTATAACCTTGATTCTTTCGAATTGTCCAACGCTATCCATGGACAGCCCGAGTATGTGTAGATTGGGTTCGTTTTCCCATATGCTTTGCTCCGGATCCGACGCATATATTTCGTCAGTGCCTCCCCTGTTGTTCTCCGGGTACACATCCTCTCTGTTTATTGCAGAGACGTGTATCAGGAGAACAGCGGGGAGGTGCTGCCAAAATTTTGCATCGGATCCGGAGCATAGCATGGGAAAATAAACCCAATCTACACATACACGGGTGGGATTAGGACCTATCATTACCTATTAGAGTGTAGGTTGCATGGACGTAATAAAATTGACAAAGTAGATCAACTGATGAATATATACATGGTGAATTACATATATAATTGTTGTGTGTCCGGTAGCTCTGAAAGTCAAGATGAGTGACCGTGCTTGGATGTATACCGGTCACACTGGTCAGAACAAATGGAGCGCTGAATGGTTCACAAAAACTAAGGGGTTTGTGCAAGCCGCATTTGCAAATGGCCAAAAGAAAACCTGGTGCCCCTGTTTCCGGTGCGGCAATTGGGAAAAGAAGACAGAGGCTGAAATGGGCAAACACCTGCAGAAGAGTGGTTTTACGCCCGATTATACGGTGTGGACATTTCATGGTGAGTCTGCCCAACGTGACCGAGCTGAGGTGGATCGTCGTTGCACCGACGAGCATGGTACCGGGATGGAAAACATGGTGCAAGGCTATGATGATGCTCGGGATTCGGACGAGGAGATGGAGGAATCTGCAAAGGCCTTCAATGAAATGTTGGAGTCTTCAAAATGTCCGCTCCACGAGCACACTGAGCTTTGTCAGTTGGATGCCATCTCACAAGTAATGGCTCTGAAGGCCATGTAATTATGACAGTATTTGGACGCTTTCTACCCAAAGGCCATGTAATGCCTGCAAACCTGTACCAGTCGAACAAAATCCTCCGTGCACTGAAGATGCCCTATGAGAAGATACATGCCTGTGAGAAAGGATGTGCCTTATTTAGGCTTGACTATGCGGACTTGAACTATTGTCCCATTTGCAAGTCTTCCAGGTATATTGTGGTAGACAACGGTATGGGTGAGAAGACACAGACCAAAATCCCCATTAGTGTTCTTCGGTATATGCCAAGCGTACCAAGACTTCAACGTCTTTTCATGGTCGAAGAGACGGCCAGACAGATGACATGGCACAAAACAAGCAAAAGAACCGAACTAGATGCAGATGGGAATCTGATGATGGTACACACATCGGATGGTGTTGCGTGGAAAAAGTTTGATGAATTACATGCTGACAAAGCGGCAGATCCGAGGCATCCTCGAGTCGGCATCAGCACGGATGGGTTCAGTGTGTTTGGTATGACGGCAGCCCAATACAGTTGTTGGCCCGTATTTGTCTTTCCACTCAATCTCCCCCCCGGACAGATTATGCAAAGAAAGAACATTTTCCTGACGTTGATAATTCCAGGACCCAACTATCCGGGCAAAAATATGAATGTGTACATGCAGCCGCTTAAGGACGAATTGCAAGAAGCCTGGGATAATGGGTTCAAGACATACGACGCCTTTAGCAAACGGAACTTCATAATGCGTGTCTAGTACATGTACTCGACGCATGACTTGCCGGCGTATGCGCTATTCGTTGGCTGGTGTGTGCATGGAAGGTTCCCGTGCCCCACATGCAAGGGAGCTCTTGAGTTTCGTTGGCTTCAGGCCGGTCGCAAGTTTTCTTGCTTCGACATGCATAGACAGTTCCTGGATCCTCGCCATAAGTTTAGGAAAGACAAGAAGAACTTCATCAGGGGTAGAGTTGTCAAAAACTCTGCACCACCTGCATTGACAGGCCAACAGACCCTGGATCAGTTAAACGCTCTCGAGCCAGATCCACAACGTCCAGGGTACTTCAAGGGGTATAATACTAAGCACGCGTGGACTCAGAAAACATGCTTATGGGATCTGCCTTACTTCAAAGACCTCCTTTGCCCACACAACATCGACGTGATGCACACTGAGAAGAATATCGCCGAGGCACTTTTTGGTACATTGTTCGGCATAGATGGGAAGTCAAAGGATAATACTAAGGCTAGAGTCGATCTGGAGGCGCTATGTGATAGGCCGTTACAAAACATGAAAGAACCGAAAGGAAAGCAGAATTGGACGAAGCCAAAGGCATGGTTCAATCTTGGAAGGCCAGCTATGAGGGAAATTCTCTTGTGGGTGCAACAGCAGTTGATGTTCCCCGATGGGTATGCAGCGAATCTAAAGAGGGGAGCGAATCTTGATAAACTGAAGATATTTGGTCTCAAGAGTCATGATTGGCACATATGGATTGAGCGGGTAATGCCGGTGATGTTGCGTGGCTTCATCCCTGAGGATGAATGGCTAGTACTGGCAGAACTCAGCTATTTCTTCCGTGTTCTTTGTGCGAAAGAACTATCGCCTGGCGTGCTAGAAGAAATGGAAGAGTTGGCACCGGAGTTGATCTGCAAGTTAGAGAAGATCTTTCCACCGGGCTTCTTTAATCCAATGCAGCATTTGATTTTGCATCTCCTGACCGAGGCAAGATTAGGGGGGCCCGTGCAAAATCGTTGGTGCTACCCAACTGAGAGGATGCAGAAGACGCTTTGAGAAAAATGTAAAAATAAACGTAGAATTGAAGCATCGATGGCTGAGGCATTCATCACAGAGGAGGCGGCAAACTTCGTAACAGCGCACTACAAAGCCAAAAATTGTCATTTGCATAATCCGAAGCCTCGGTACAATGCTGACGAGCCTAAAAAGGGTGGATCCAACCTCAGCCTATTCAAAGGGAATCTCGCACCAGCTAATGTTTCACATCCAGTATCTTTGGATAACGAAGAATGGCGGACCATTTCGTTGTATATCTTCAACAACCTGATAGAAGTGCGGCCGTACATCGAGTAAGTTCTCGGGACATTGTTTCGCAACTTCTATTTCCTTTGAACTACTCTTATTCCTGGATATGTCATACAGTCGATACGTCACCATATTCTCGTATGGAGCGGAGATCCAAAAGGATTCTGTCGAAGAGTATGAGCTTCTCGCAAAGCAAGGAGGTGGCTATCCCGGTTTCATCTCTTGGTTCAAACAAACGGTAATTTCTATTAGACAATTTCATTTCATTCGCTAATTTGTGCATAATGCAACAATCCTTTCATATTAAACTTGTAGGCTAATTCAGAGTCTATGGACGCCGAATCGGGAGCGTGGTCTGAGGTCTTCCATTCCAGACGCACCTCTCCGCCGAGCGTTGCTGGACAGTATGGCCACACCGTCGGGCCCTTCTTCGTCGACCGCGGTGCCCAGCAGGGGACGAGGTAGGAAGAGAGGAGGTGGGGCACGTGGTCATGGGAAAGGAGGTAGGGTGACTGCTACGGCGCCTTCCTCGCCGCCACCCCCAGCTGTTTCACCCGAGCACGTGACTGCTAGGGTGGACTCGTCCGAGGAGGAGGCTACACAGACTCCGGTCCACGAGCCTCCGGTCCACGGGTCTTGGGCCCACGAGCCTCGGGTCGACTGGCCTTCGGCCCACGAGAGTTCGGCCCACGTGACCCCGGAGGAGCACACGTCCGGATGGGGTACCTGGCCGGATCAGCCCGAGGAGCCGAGTGGCCATGCTGATGATGGCAGGGAGCCGACTGATCTTGAGGAGGAGGGGGGCACCGTCTACCAGCGTGGTGCTACACGGCTCCCGTCCGTGCCGGTGACCCGCGAGCAGAGGTGGTTGATTTTCCCTGATGGGGAGAGGTACGTAAGTGCATTTAATATTTTTGTACCTTGTGCATTCACGTTTTTTCAAATAACTAATGCGTTGGCCTTGTCATGCTGCAGGGGTTGGGACCACCATCATAGTGTCCGCCGGCCCAACTCCGTCCTTGGAGTTCTTTGCCGGCAAAACTTCCCGGGGTTTGTCACGTTGCCTGGTGAGGGTCAGCTTCCAGAGCTTGGATTGAGCTGGGAGCACTACGTGGCTGCCCCGGCCCCGCCGGATGAGATTATCGACAGTGTCGTGTGCGACACGAGGGCAGACATGGTGATCAGAAAGTTTTGGGTAATTTCTCCTTTACACATTTAAAAATCTTCAACTAGCTAGTTATTAATTGTACTAATCAATATTGTCTCATTTGATTGCAGACATTCTACAGGTGTGAGGAGGGATACGAGGAGGACGCGGCACATGTTATCGAGAACGTCTTCAAGCGCCTACTCCCGAACTTACGGCACGAGGCTCGGGTGCAGGCTGTTCGAGACTACTACGCCTTGCGTGGTATCAAGAAGACCAAGCCGGCGTGCCGCGATAAGTTCTTGAGCAAGGAGCAGTACATGAAGGTAATTCTTAAGGCCTTCTCTACTTAAGTTCCTTCATTTAGTAATTCTTAGCCGTAGCGCTCAAGTTTCTATTTGCTAACTTAGGCGCCTCCGAGATGGTGTGCGGATCGGATGGATTGTTGGGAGGTGTTGGTCGATGAGTGGTGCTCAAAACAATGGCTAGCCCTCCACAATGAGGCCAAGGACAAACGTGCCCAAATGGAAGGTGTGCCACACCATCAAGGCAACTCCAACTTATATCAGTTTGGGCGCAACTGGGTATGTGGTTTGCTTCATGATTCATGCAATTCATTCATCATGCTAGCTTGAGCCCTTTAATTACTAATTTTCATTGTTTCTCTCTTTCAGGAACGCTACAATAAGGCGGATAAGGTGCTAGAGGTGTACGACCTGTATGCCATGGCCCACACTGCCTCTTTCAAGAAAGTCAAGGCTTTCTCTCAGTCTGACCTCGATGATGCAAACAACTTCACCAACATCTCCTCCCACAACAAGCTCGTGAGATATAGAGATGAGGGGAAGGCGAGGAAAGGGGAGGACTTTAACCCGAGCCAGGGTCCCATTGATCCAGAGCTATTGATGATATCTGGTGGCGGGAGGTCCCATGGCTCCATAGCCATTGGAGATGGACTTATCCGTTGTCCTAGCACTCTCCCGGAGATCAAGGCGCGCCAGTCGAGCTCCGCTCCTGAGATAAGGCCTCGTGAACGGCCAGTGCAACTCGCCATCAAGGTTAGTGATACGTACTCAGTTATCTTTCTCCATTACATTGTGTGCGCTTCCATCAATGATTACAAATGGTCATGTGAGTGGTGTTGCAGGCTGCTATACAGAGTGAGAGAGATAGAACGGAGAAACTTCTGGCAGAGGCGGCGGAGAGGCAGCGGGAGTTGGAGGAGAGGACGACAAAGATGATGGAGGAGGAGAGGGCACGGAATGACATGCAGGCAAGGGCCATGTACGAGCTCCTTGTGGTAAGTTTCTTCTGCAGATTAGCCAAAACATTCATGTAGTGTTTGTCTCACTACTAACTAGTATGACTGAGTCGTCAAAACCAAATGTGCAGTCTGTGTGCGAGAAGACAGGTCAGACCGCTCCGCCGATGCCAGTGATTGCTCCTGGGACCACGGTGAGTTTTATTTGAATGGACATTACTTGCTAGTCTTAACATTTGAGTGTCATCATGCTAATAAGACATTGGAAATGATCTTTGGTGCAGCGTAACTCCAGACAAGCATCGCACGATCCTTCTCCAGCTACCGACATGAGCCACCCCGCTCCTACACCTCCTGGATCTTGGTAAGTTTATCTAGTGTTTTGCTTAACACATGCATAAAGACCTAGACTTAGCTTTATTTCCTCCAATGCTTACCATAATGACCTAGACTTAGCTTCTTCACCTCCAAAATGACTTAATAAGCTTACTGACCTCCAAAACCATCCATTTTACCTAAGTTAGCTCTAAAATGATCTGTACTTAGCTTACTTATGTCAAAAATTGCATAATTAGCTTAGTTAGCTCATAGACGATCCATTTTACCTAAGTTAGCTCTAAAATGACCCATTTTACCTAGGTTAGCTTATAAATGATCCAGTTCATTCAAGTTAGCTCAAAAATGACCCATTTTACCTAGATTAGCTCCTAAATGATCCATTTTACCTACGTTAGCTTTAAAATGACCCATTTCACCTAGGTTAACTCCAAAATGACCAATCTTACCTAGGTTATCTCATAAACGATCCATTTCAACTAATTTAGCACATAAACGATCCATTTCACCAAGTTAGCTAAAAAACGATCCATTTCACCTAAATTAGCTCTTAAATGATCCATTACACCTAAGTTAGCTCAAAAAGATCCATTTCAACTAAATTAGCTCATAAATGATCCATTTCACCTAAGTTAGCTCAAAAACGATCCATTTCAACTAAGTTAGCTCATAAATGATCCATTTCACCTAAGTTAGCTAAAAACGATCCATTTCACCTTAGTTACCTAAAAAACGACCCATTTGACCTTAGTTAGCTCATAAACGACCCATTTCAACTAAGTTAGCTCATAAATGATCCATTTCACCTTAGCTAGCTCATAAACGACCCATTTCAACTTAGTTACTCATATATGATCCATTTCACGTAAGTTGGCTCATAAATGACATACTCTTCTTGTTCTAGTCTTCTTCTTGTTCTACTCTTCTTCTTGTTCTACTCTTCTTGTTCTAACTTTCTTATTTTTCATTTTGCAGATTTCATTCACTTGACGAAAGCTTGCATAGATGGAGTGCTCCTTATCCCTTTCTCTGTTTCTTTTGTATCGTTGAACTATGCATGTATCGTTGGATGAAACTATTGTAATATATATGGTTGGATGCCTCTATGTTGAACTTGTTATGTATGATGGAACTATGCATGTAATATATATGGTTGGATGATGAAGTTATGTGTTGGATATCTTATATGTTTGCTCTGTAATGGCCTTTTGAAATATATCTATATATGTCATATATATTTGTGATGAAAATTGTTGGATTTAATAAAAAACAGATAAAGAACCAATATGCAGGCTCTTTGCCATCTGCCACCGACAGCAACGCGCTCTTTGCCGTCTGCCACAGACGGCAAAGAAGACACGTGGCATCCAGCTGTGCTTCCTGGGAGCTGACCCATTTGGTCAGTTTGCCTACAGTGGCAGACGGCAAAGACTTTGCCATCAGTGGCAGACGGCAAAGAACCTGCACTTTGCCATCAGTGGCAGACGGCAAAGAACCTACCATGTAGTGACGTGTAGATGACATCATACGGCGGACGGCAAAGACCCTAGCAATTTTGCCGTCAGCGGCGGACGGCAAAGGCCTGCCGTTAGCCACTTAACGGACTGACAGCGCAATTATTGCCGTCCGCTCTCTTTGCCGTCCGCCGCGGACGGCACAGGGCCTTTGCCGTCCGCCGCCAGAAAGCAGACGGCAAAGTAGCTGTTTACCGTAGCTTACTTTGCCGAAGCCTTTTTCCGTCCGCGGCTGACGGCAAAGGCCTTTGCCGTCCGCTGTTCACGCCTTTGCCGTCCGCCGTGGCAGACGGCAAAGTAGCTGATTCCTGTAGTGCAACCAATTCTCCCGTGAAAGATGAAACTGCCATGAATCTGCTCCAACTGGAATCCCGCATCGACGGCGTCGTGGACTACTTGGCTCGACTGAAGGTCGCCATGTCACGGATCGACCCGGCACTTTGGCCAGAGGCCACGCTCCAAAATGATCTTGAGTCCGTGATGACTCGACTTAAATCCCTGACCGAGTGCAGGAGTGGAAGAAGTCTTCTGCCCGGTGTGGCGCTGATGTGGCTCTGTCTTTGGTTCACGTCCATTGCAAGGAGGTGCGACAAGATAAGCTGGTAGGAATCAAGGTCGCCAACACCCAGAAGCATGACTTCCGATCTTTTATGGAGACTTGCATCGTTGCAGCCACTCGGATCGTCGACGGCGTCGATTTAGACGAGTTCGTCGAGCCTGCTAGTCCTCCTCCTGTGGAGTGAACAAACTTTTATGCCTCACCTTAAATTTGCCTCGGAATGCCGAGTGGTTTTAGTAACCGTTAAACTCTTTCGGGCTGAATGCCTGAGCACTTCGATCCATGGTCCGGAACCTTTAGGATTTATCTAAACTTGGTTTATCGTTGAATATCTTCATGAATCCCCAGCTGAGTGAACCCGTTCTTTATTCGAGACAACTTTTGTATTTGTAGCGCAGCTCCGAAGGAGAAGGAAGCAGTCGACCCGCGCCTTGTTGCCCTTGCGGGTCAGCGATGGAGTGCGTATTGTATTTGTGGCGAAGCTCCTCAAGAGAAGGTGACAGTCGACCCGCACCTCGTTACTGCAGAGTGGGATGGAGCGCACATTGTATTTGTGGCGAAGCTCCCCAGGAGAAGGTGGCAGTCGACCTGCACCTCGTTGTCCTTGTGGATTGAGATGTGTTTCGTACTTACGCGAGTACTGGACTGCAGCTAAGCCCCCGAGTGGGAGGTTTGCTCTCCACTCGGTAGGATTTTTTCCAACTTAGGCGAGTCCTGGACTGCAGCTAAGCCCCCGATTGGGAGGTTTTCTCTCCACTCGGTAGGATTTTTTCAAACTTAGGCGAGTACTGGACTGCAGCTAAGCCCCTGAGTGGGAGGTTTGCTCACCACTCGGTAGGATTTTCAAATACTTAGGCGAGTACTGGACTGCAGCTAAGTCTCCGAGTGAGAAAACTTAGGCGAGTACTGGACTGCAGCTAAGCCCCCGAGTGGGAGGATTGCTCTCCACTCGGTAGGATTTTCAAATACTTAGGCGAGTACCGGACTACAGCTAAGTCTCCGAGTGAGAGAACTTAGGCGAGTACTGGACTGCAGCTAAGCCCCCGAGTGAGAGGATTGCTCTCCACTCGGTAGGATTTTTTCAAACTTAGGCGAGTGCCGGACTGCAACTAAGTCTCCGAGTGAGAAGACTTAGGCGAGTACTGGACTACAGCTAAGCCCCCAAGTGGGAGCATTGCTCTCCACTCGACAGGATTTTTTCAAACTTAGGCGAGCGCCGGACTGTAGCTAAGTCTTCGAGTGAGAAAACTTAGGCGAGTACTGGGCTGCAGCTAAGCCCCCGAGTGGGAGGATTGCTCTCCACTCGACAGGATTTTTTTCAAACTTAGGCGAGCGTCGGACTGCAGCTAAGTCTTCGAGTGAGAAAACTTAGGCGAGTACTAGGCTGCAGCTAAGCCCCCGAGTGGGAGGATTGCTCTCCACTCGACAGGATTTTTTTCAAACTTAGGCGAGCGCCGGACTGTAGCTAAGTGTCTGAGTGAGAAAACTTAGGCGAGTACTGGGCTGCAGCTAAGTCCCCGAGTGGGAGGATTGCTCTCCACTCGACAGGATTTTTTCAAACTTAGGCGAGTGCCGGACTGCAGCTAAGTCTCCGAGTGAGAAGACTTAGGCGAGTACTGGACTGCAGCTAAGCCCCCGAGTGGGAGGATTGCTCTCCACTCGACAAGATTTTTTCAAACTTAGGCGAGTGCCAGACTGCAGCTAAGTCTCGGAGTGAGAAGACTTAGGCGAGTACTGGACTGCAGCTAAGCCCCCGAGTGGGAGGATTGCTCTCCATTCGGTAGGATTTTTAAATACTTAGGCGAAACGGGTTCGCAGCTAAGCCCCCGAGTGGGAGGATTGCTCTCCACTCGGTAGGATTTTATTTTTACAAACTTAGGCGAAGCGGATTCGCAGCTAAGCCACCCACTGGGGGATTTCTTACGCAAACAAAAATAATAACAATCACTGGGAAAATTATAACGCTCTTGTCTTTGATAAATAAACTACAGGAGTTTTTTCTTATTACATCTCATCCGAGTGAGAATTCAAGTATAAAAGGGGTGGAGTAGCTCCGCATTCCAGGCTCGTGGCTCATCAATCTGGCGATCGACATTGTTGAGGGGGTACGCTCCATTTCGGAGGACTCTGGTGACTATGAAGGGGCCTTCCCAAGTAGGAGCGAGTTTGTGTGGTTTTTGCTGATCCACGCGGAGGACTAAGTCTCCTTCTTGGAAGGCTTGACTCTTCACATTTCTGGCATGGAATCGACGCAAGTCTTGCTGATAGATGGTCGATCGGATCATGGCCATTTCTCTTTCTTCTTCCAGGAGGTCGACTGCGTCCTGCCGGGCTTGTTCTGCTTCTTCTTCAGAGTAGAGCTCGACTCGAGGGGCGTTGTGAAGCATGTCACTCGGCAAGACTGCTTCGGCTCTGTAGACCAGAAAGAATGTGGTTCTTCCGGTCGATCGGTTCGGGGTCGTCCTCAATCCCCAAAGAACTGATGGAAGCTCGTCGACCCATGAACCTGCTGCGTGCTTGAGATCGCGCATCAATCGAGGTTTCAGTCCTTTGAGAATTAGGCCGTTTGCTCTTTCCGCATGTCCATTCGACTGAGGGTGAGCGACCGAAGCATAGTCGACTCGTGTGCCCTGAGAGGCGCAAAAGGCCCTGAATTTGTCGGAATCGAAGTTTGACCCCATTGTCAGTGATGATGCTGTGCGGAACTCCATATCTAAATATCAACTCTCTGATGAAACTGATAGCAGTGCAAGCATCAAGATTCTTGATAGCAGTGAAACCATTAGCTTCAATCCATTTGGTGAACTTGTCGACTGCTACTAGCACATGAGTGAAGCCGCTCCTGCCCGTTTTCAGTGGTCCAACCATGTCCAGCCCCCAAACAGCGAAGGGCCAGACAAGTGGAATGGTTTTCAGAGCTGATGCGGGCTTGTGCGACATATTGGAGTAATACTGACATCCTTCACATTTGTCGACTATCTCTTTTGCCATTTCAATGGCCCTTGGCCAGTAAAACCCCGCTCGGTATGCTTTAGCCACAATGGTCCGAGAGGACGCATGATGACCACAGGTCCCCAAGTGGATATCGTCAAGGATCATCTGACCTTCTTCTGGTGTTATACACTTCTGACTGACTCCAGTCGCGCTTTCTCTATACAACTGTCCCTTTATGACTGTAAAGGCCTTGGATCGATGGACGATCTGTCGAGCCTCTTCTTCATCCTCTGGGAGTTCTTTCCTTAGAATGTACGCGACGTACGGTACTGTCCAGTCGGGAGTGATGACCAAGACTTCCATGATCAGGTCGACCACAGCTGGAATTTCAACTTCAGTCAGATCCGTGGCACTTTTTGGCTGCGGGGCCTCTTCAGTGAAGGGATCCTCCTGAACTGATGGTGTGTGGATGTGTTCCAAAAACACATTGCTGGGAATGGCTTCTCTTTTGGAACGTATTTTTGCCAAATCATCAGCCGCTTGATTTTTCAGTCGGGGTATGTGATGAAGCTTTAACCCCTCGAATTTCTTCTCCATCTTTCTCACTGCATTGCAATAACCAGTCATGGCTGGGCTTCTGACGTCCCATTCCTTCATCACCTGATTAACCACCAAATCTGAGTCACCATAGACCATGAGGCGACGGACGCCGAGTGAAATGGCCATGCGCAACCCATATAAAAGTGCTTCATATTCCGCCTCGTTATTGGAGGAATCAAAGTGGATTTGAAGAACATATCTGAGCTTATCTCCTCGGGGGAAGATCAACACCACCCCGGCACCGGAACCATTCAGCATTTTGGAACCGTCGAAGAACATGGTCCAATGCTCCGAGTGAACCTGAGTCGGCAGTTGCTGTTCAATCCACTCGGCGACAAAATCTTCTATTGCCTGGGACTTGATAGCCTTCTTTGCCTCAAACTTGATATCTAGAGGAAGGAGTTCAATCGCCCATTTTGCCACTCGACCAGTTGCATCTCTGTTGTGAAGGATCTCTGTCAATGGAGCGTCGCTGACGACTGTAATGGAATGATCAGAGAAGTAGTGAGCAACTTTCTTTGTGGTCATATAAATCCCATATACAAGCTTCTGATAATGAGGATATCTTTGCTTCGACGGGGTCAAAACTTCAGAAATATAATATACTGGGCGCTGAACTTTGAAGGTTTTTCCTTCTTCTTCCCGCTCGACCGTAAGTACCATACTGACGACTTGTCCCGTGGCTGCGATGTAAAGCAGCAAAGGCTCCTTGCTGATTGGGGCAGCAACCACCGGCTGGGTGGAGAGCAGAGCTTTGAGCTCTGCAAACGCTGCATCAGCTTCGGGAGTCCACTCGAACTTGTCGGACTTCTTCATCAATCGGTAAAGAGGCAATGCCTTTTCACCAAGACGAGATATGAATCGACTTAAAGCGGCCAAGCAACCAGTAAGCTTCTGGACGTCGTGCACTCGCACAGGACTTTTCATTCGGAGTATAGTACCAACTTTTTCTGGATTGGCGTCGATTCCCCGTTCCGAAAAGAGAAAACCGAGTAATTTTCCGCCAGGAACTCCGAATGTGCACTTTGATGGATTAAGCTTGATATCATACCTCCTGAGGTGGCAAAGGTTTCAGCAAGGTCAGCCAGCAGGTCGGAACCCTTCCGTGACTTGACCACAATGTCATCCATGTATGCTTCCACATTCTGACTGATTTCAGTGAGCAAATACTTCTAAATCATCCTCATGAATCTGGCTCCGGCATTCTTGAGGCCGAACGGCATGGTAACATAACAGAAGCACCCGAATAGAGTGATGAAAGCTGTTTTGATCTCGTTAGGTCCATACAGACGGATCTGATGGTGCCAGAATAGGCGTCTAAAAAAGACAGTCGCTCACATCCCGCAGTCGAGTCAACTATCTGATCGATGCGGGGGAGAGGAAAATGATCTTTCGGGTAGGCCCGATTGATATGTTTAAAGTCAATGCACATGCGAAGTGACTTGTCCTTCTTGGGGACCATGACAACGTTGGCGAGCCACTCAGAGTGGTAGATTTCTCGGATGAACTCCGCTGCTAAGAGCCGAGCCACCTCCTCGCCAATGGCCTTTCTCTTCTGGATGGCGGACCGTCGGAGATGTTCCTTGACAGGTTTTACTTTTGAGTCAACTCTTAGGCGGTGCTCAGCTAGTTCCCTGGGAACACCCGGCATGTCAGAAGGTTTCCATGCGAAAATGTCCTGATCTCACGGAGGAACTGGATGAGCGCTTCTTCCTATTTGGAGTCGAGTGTTGTTGAGATATGAGTTGGAGCAGCGCTGGGATCGGTCGGGTGGATGTGAGCTGTCTTCATTTCGCCAGACGACTGAAAAGCTGATTTTGTAGCGGGCTTCTTGGCTCGCAACAAATGACTCGGGTCTGCAGTCTTCTGGTATTCCTACAGCTCCACCACTGCCATCTGAGCATCAGCGATCTTTGAACCTTTCTAAAAACATTCTTCCGCTTTCTTCCGATTGCCCGTAATAGTGATCACACCTTTGGGGCCAGGCATCTTCAATTTGAGATACACGTAACATGGTCGGGCCATGAAGCGTGCATAAGCCGGCCTGCCCAAAATAGTGTGATAGGCACTCTAGAAGTCTACAACTTCAAACGTCAACTTTTCTTTGTGGTAATTCTTGGAATCACCGAAAACCACATTAAGAGCAATCTGGCCGAGTGATTCAGCCTTGTTCCCAGGAATGACTCCATGGAAACTCATGTTGCTGGTACTGAGTCTGGACATCGGAATGCCCATCCCTTTCAATGTCTCAGCATATAATATGTTCAAACCACTGCCACCATCCATCAAGACTTTGGTCAGTCGAGTGCCTTCAACAACTGGGTTGACCACCAAAGCTTGCCTCCCAAGGGTGGCGATGTGCGTTGGGTGATCGGACCGGTCGAATGTTATGGCAGTCTGAAACCACTTCAGATAACTGGGTGTCGCCGGAGCAACCATATTCACCTCTTGGTTGATAACTTTCAGTCGACTTTTGCTTTCAACATCAGCAAAAATCATTAGGGTGGAATTGGCCTAGGGGTATCCATCGTCACTATCTTCCTTGTCCTCAACTTTGTCAGACTCCTTTTCCTTATCTTTGGGCTGCTTGCCTTGGAACTGCTGGATCAAGAGTCGACACTGTCGAGTGGTATGTTTCAGGTAAATAAAATCACCCTCTTCATCTTTCTTGGTGTGGACGAGACATGGCAAGTCCAACACATCATTTCCGTCCTGATCTTTAACTTTCTTGGGGTTCCAAGGTCCTTTGGGTTTCCCTTTAAACTTTCCTTGGGTTACGGCCAAGGCTTCCCCAGGAGCAGCTGGCTCGGCTTTCCGCTTCTGTTTTCGATTGGAATTTCCTCTGGTTTCTTGAGCGACTGACTTGAGCTTGCCACTCCTGAGTCGATCCTCATCTTCACCATTAGCGTACTTGCTGGCAATCTCCATCATCCGATTCAGAGACATATCTCCGGTCCGACCGAATTTCAGATTCAGTTCTCTGTACTTGACGCCTTCTTTGAAGGCACAGACTGCTTGGTGGTCAGTCACATTCTCTACCGTGTGATGTAACGTGATCCATCTCTGGATGTAATCCCTCAAAGTTTCATTCGGCTTCTGCATGCAAGACCGCAATTCCGTCAGCCCTGCCGGTCGCTTGCATGTTCCTTCAAATGGGGTGAAAAACACTCAGGCGAGATCTTCCCAAGTGTAAATGCTGCTGGGTGCTAACTGGTTTAGCCACGCTCTGGCCGAGCCCTCCAACATGAGAGGCAGGTTCTTCATGGCCACTTCATCATTGCCGCCGCCAATCTGGACGGCCACTCGGTAGTCTTCAAGCCAAGTATCGGGCTTGGACTCACCAGTGAACTTGCTGACTCCAGTCGCCAACCTGAAGTTGGGAGGAATCACAGTGGCCCTGATGGCTCTACTAAAGCACTCTGGCCCTGAAACATGTGCTCTGCTGCTGGTAGGTGCATCTCTGTCGTGACCTTCTCGGTGAGCTCTATTCTTGTCGACCAAACCTTGAACAAGAATGGATCTCGCATCAAAGCCTGGCTCCCTGGAGTCGACTGGAATCCTTCGCCCAACACTACGAGGGCGCCTGTCATCCTGCTGTCGAGGCGCATATGACCCGCTCGTCAGGGGAGGGGTGGGCACTCGACGTCGATCATTACGATCGAATCGGTGATCATATTGCTCATGGTTCCCATACTGATTACGCCGGTCCCCACGTCCCTCACGCCTCGGGGGCGATCTTGGGCTATGAGCCGACTGGACTGTGTCCGCAACAACGGATCTGCTGTGAATCCTGTTCCGCGACTGAGAAACAACGGAATTCTGGTCTCCTGCTGTCCGGAGTAACGCTCTGATCTGCAACAAGCCTCTGCCAGCCTCCGACTGGGAAGGCTGAATCGACTCTGCTATACGGGCCGCAGCTGCTAAGTTCTGAATCGGAGTTCGATATACCTGCGGGGGCGGGAAGAGCTGACGTTGACTGGATTCGGGAACCCATTGTCGCGCACGCTCGTCGAGTGCTTGCTGGAGGTTCTCCAGTCGAGTGCGCTTGGCCAAGTTTGCCAGGCGCGCGTCCTCCAAGGCACGTGCCTCGGGGGTTTCTCCGACGATAGGAGTGTGCAGCGCATCCATGTTCCGGTGACGAAGTTCTTCTCTCTGCAACGACGTGAGAGGCTCGGGGAGATATTCCTCATGGGGACGCGACGGGTTGCCTCCACCCGCGCCCCTGTCGGTGCGGGGAAAACCGGGAGGACTGGGTGGTCCATCGACCATCAGAACCTCCGCCGCCGGATCACTGCTGTCGCACTCGGATGCGGTCTCTGTAGAGCCAGTCGACAGATCGAACAGGCCGTAGAGGGATTCGTCGGGCTCGATCGCCGCGACTTGAGGGGTGGCCGACTGGCGTGCCACCGCGTGTCTCACCCACCGCTGAAGTCTCGACCGACAGGAGCGCTTGCGTCGGCGGGAAATAGGGAGGGAGGACAGCACAGGAGCCGACAGATAGTGGGTCAACGGTTGTCGCAAAAGGATGCCGCGGGAGCACGTGCGAAAGTGCGTCGCCCCACGGACAAGGAGCGCGTCCACGTCGAGCGGAGCCTCCTGAAGCGAAGCGGAGTCGTCGGCGATGAACGTGAGCGCGCCGAGACGGATCTCGCGGCCCTCCACCAAAACTCCGCCAGAAACCATGATGATTCAGATCGGAAAAGATCGCAACTCCTCCAACAAATCGCTAAAACACCTGCCCCAAGGTGGGCGCCAACTGTCGTGGTTCTAAGTCTGGCCGTAATGTAGGGGGGTAAGTATGGAGAGGAAAGATCTTAGCTATGGAGAAGTTGTAAGCACACGAGGTTTACGAGTTCAGGCCCTTCTCGGAGGAAGTAATAGCCCTACGTCTCGGAGCCCGGAGGCGGTCGACTGGATTATGCATATATGGTTTACAGGGGTGCGAACCCTTTACACTGAGGAGGGGGGTGGCTTATATAGAGTTTGCCGGACCCCTCCAGCCCTCAGTTATGCAGGGTTTTAAATACATTAAGGTCGGGCGTTACTGGTAACGCCCCTAATAAAGTGCTATGATGACCATAAATGCTACTTAATAACCGACCGTTAGCATGCGGAGTCCCTTTAGGTCTCCTGGCCGTCGAGTGGTTTGGTCTTGGTCGAGTGATCGCTTCTTGGTCGAGTGTCTTCGAGTCTGTCAAGTGGAACACCTCCAAGTCGATTGAACGGTGATTTCTTCTAGAGATGTCCTTGGGTAGGGCAGTTTGGACAGGTCCATGACCCTACCCTAGGTACATAGCTTCGTCAATTAGGGGTTGTCAATCCCTTCACTGTCACTTATGAGAGTGAGATCTGATAGATATAATATTTTTGGTATTTTTGGTATAGAGATGCAAAGTAAAAAGTAAAGGCAAAGTAAAAAAGCAAAACAAGATTAAAGTGATGGAGATTGATATGATGAGAATAGACCCGGGGGCCATAGGTTTCACTAGTGGCTTCTCTAAAGAGCATAAGTATTCTACGGTGGGTGAACAAATTACTGTTGAGCAATTGACAGAATTGAGCATAGTTATGAGAATATCTAGGCATGATCATGTATATAGGCATCACGTCCGTGACAAGTAGACCGAAACGATTCTGCATCTACTACTATTACTCCACTCATCGACCGCTATCCAGCATGCATCTAGAGTATTAAGTTAAAAACAGAGTAACGCCTTAAGCAAGATGACATGATGTAGAGAGATAAATTCATGCAATATGAAATAAACCCCATCTTGTTGTCCTCTTTGGCAACAATACAATACGTGCCTTGCTGCCCCTTCTGTCACTGGGAAAGGACACAGCAAGATCGAACCCAAAGCTAAGCACTTCTCCCATGGCAAGAACTACCAATCTAGTTGGCCAAACCAAACGGATAATTCGAAGAGACTTGCAAAGATAACCAATCATACATAAAAGAATTCAAAGAAGATTCAAATATTATTCATAGATAGACTTGATCATAAACCCACAATTCATCGGTCTCAACAAACACCCCGCAAAAAGAAGATTACATCGAATAGATCTTCACAAGAGAGGGGGAGAACTTTGTATTGAGATCCAAAAAGAGAGAAGAAGCCATCTAGCTACTAACTATGGACCCGAAGGTCTGAGGTAAACTACTCACACTTCATCGGAGAGGCTATGATCATGTAGAAGCCCTCCGTGATGAGGGCCCTCTCCGGCGGAGCTCCGGAACAGGCTCAAAGATGGGATCTCGTGGATAAAGAAAGTAGCTGTGGTGGAATTAGGTTTTTGGCTCCGTCTCTGTTCGTTTGGGGGTACGTAGGTATATATAGGAGGAAGGAGTACGTTGGTGGAGCATCGAGGGGCCCACGAGGCAGGGGGCGCGCCCTAGGGGGGCGTGCCCCCACCCTCGTGACCGCCTCTTTGACTCCTTGGAGTAGGGTCCAAGTCTCATGGATCACGTTCGGTGAGAAAATCACGTTCCCAAAGCTTTTATTCCGTTTGGACTCCGTTTGATATTCCGTTTCTTCGAAACACTGAAATAGGCAAAAAAACAGCAATTCTGGGCTGGGCCTCCGGTTAATAGGTTAGTCCCAAAAATAATATAAAAGTGGAAAATAAAGCCCAATATAGTCCAAAACAGTAGATAATATAGCATGGAGCAATCAAAAATTATAGATACATTGGAGACGTATCAGGCATCCCCAAGCTTAATTCCTGCTCGTCCTCGAGTAGGTAAATGATAAAAAGAGAATTTTTGATGCGGAGTGCTACTTGGCATAATTTCAATGCAAATATTCTTAATTGTGATATGAATATTGAGATTCGAAAGATTCAAGACAAAATTTTATATTGACATAAAAATAATAATACTTCAAGCATACTAACAAAGCAATTATGTCTTCTCAAAATAACATGGCCAAAGAAAGTTATCCCTACAAAATCAAATAGTCTGGCTATGCTCTATCTTCACCACACAAAGTATTTAAATCATGCACAACCCTGATGACAAGCCAAGCAATTGTTTCATACTCTAACTTTTTCAAAACTTTTTCAATCTTCACGCAATACATGAGCGTGAGCCATGGATATAGCACTATAGGTGGAATAGAATGGTGGTTGTGGAGGAGACAAAAAGGAGGGGAAGATAGTCTCACATCAACTAGGCGTATCAACGGGCTATGGAGATGCCCATCAATAGATATCAACGCGAGTGAGTAGGGATTTCCATGCAACGGATGCACTAGAGCTATAAGTATATGAAAGCTCAAAAAGAAACTAAGTGGGTATGCATCCAACTTGCTTGCTCATGAAGACCTAGGGCAATTTGAGGAAGCCCATCATTGGAATATACAAGCCAAGTTCTATAATGTAAAATTCCCACTAGTATATGAAAGTGATAACATGAGAGACTCTCTACTATGAAGATCATGGTGCTACTTTGAAGCACAAGTGTGGTAAAAGGATAGTAGCATTGCCCCTTTTTATTTATTTTCTCTTTTTTTGGGCCTTTTTTTTTCTTTGGCCTTTCTCCCTTTTTTTGGGACAATGCTCTATTAAATGATGATCATCACACTTTTATTTATTTACAACTCAATGATTACAACTCGATTCTGAAACAAAGTATGACTCTATATGGATGCCTCTGGCGGTGTACCAGGATATGCAATGAATCAAGAGTGACAAGTATGAAAAAATTATGAACGGTGGATTTGCCACAAATACTATGTCAACTACATGATCATGCTAAGCACTATGACAATGATGAATGTGTCATGATGAACTAGATGGTGGAAAGTTGCATGGCAATATATCTCGGAATGGCTATGGAAATGCCATAATAGGTAGGTATGGTGGCTGTTTTGAGGAAGGTATATGGTAGGTGTATGATACCGGCGAAAGGTGTGCGGTATTAGAGAGGTTAGCAAAGGTGGGAGGGTGAGAGTGCGTATGATCCATGGACTCAACATTAGTCATAAAGAACTCATATACTTATTGCAAAAATCTAGAAGTTATCAAAGCAAAGTATTACGCACATGCTCCTAGGGGGATAGATTGGTAGGAAAAGACCATCGCTCGTCCCCGACCGCCACTCATAAGGAAGACAATCAATAAATAAATCATGCTCCGACTTCATCACATAACGGTTCACCATACGTGCATGCTATGGGAATCACAAACTTTAACACAAGTATTCTTTAAATTCACAACTACTCAACTAGCATGACTTTAATATTATCACCTCCATATCTCAAAACAATTATCATGCTTCAATCTTTTCTTAGTATTCAACACACTCAAAAGAAAGTTTCACAAATGTTGAATACCAAGCATATTATTATTAAGCAAATTACCATGCTATTAAGACTCTCAAAATAATTTAAGTGAAGCATGAGAGATCAATAGTTTCTTTAAAAAAATCCACCACCGTGCTCTAAAAGATCTAAGTGAAGCACATAGAGAAAAATTATAACGCTCAAAAGATATAAACGAAGCACATAGAGCAAAACTACTTGGATCAAAAGATATAAGTGAAGCACATAGAGTATTCTATCAAATTTTAATTCATGTATGGCTCTCTCAAAAGGTGTGTACACCAAGGATGATTGTAGCATACTAAGACACAAAGAAACAAATAATAGAAGACGCTCCAAGCAAAACACATATCATGTTGGTGAATAAAAATATAGCTCCAAGTAAATTACCGATGGAAGTGGACGAAAGAGGGGATGCCTTCCGGGGCATCCCCAAGCTTTGACTTATTGGTGTCCTTGGATTATCTTGGGGGTGCCATGGGCATACCCAAGCTTAGGCTCTTGCCACTCCTTGTTCCATAATCCATCAAAAGAATTCACCCAAAACTTGAAAACTTCACAACACAAAACTTAAAGTAGAAAACTCGTGAGCTCCATTAGCGAAAGGAAACAAAAGACCACTTCAAGGTACTGTAATGAACTCATTCTTTATTTATATGGGTGTTAAACCTACTAAATTCCAACTTCTCTATGGATTCTAAACTATTTTACTAAACATAGATTCATCAAAATAAGCAAACAACACACGAAAAACAGAATCTGTCAAAAACAGAACAATCTGTAGTAATCTGTAGCTAGCGCAAGATCTGGAACCCCAAAAATTCTAAAATAAATTGTTGGACGTGAGGAATTTATCTATTAATCATATGCAAAAATAATTAACTAAATATCACTCTTCAAATAAAAATGGTAGCAGTTCTCGTGAGCGCTAGAGTTTCTGTTTTTTACAGCAAGTTCAACAAGACTTTCCCCAAGTCTTCCCAATGGTTCTACTTGGCACAAACACTAATTAAACACAAAAAACACGACCAAAACAGAGGCTAAATAATTTATTTATTACTAAGCAGGAGCAAAAAGGAAGGAATAAAAATAAAATTGGGTTGCCTCCCAACAAGCGCTATCGTTTAACGCCCCTAGCTAGGCATAAAAGCGAGGATAGATCTAGGTATTGCCATCTTTGGTAGGCAATCCATAAGTGGCTCTCATGATAGTTTCATATGGTAATTTTATTTTATTTCTTGTATAGTGTTCCATGCCCTTTTTTAATGGAAATTGAAATCTAATATTCCCTTCCTTTATATCAATAATCGCACCAACCGTTCTAAGAAAAGGTCTACCAAGAATAATAGGGCAAGAAGGATTGCAATCTATATCAAGAACAATGAAATATACAGGCACATAATTTCTATTTGAAATAATAAGAACATCATTAATCCTTCCCATAGGTTTCTTAATAGTATAATCCGTGAGATGCAAGTTTAGAGAGCCATCATCAAAATTGCGGAAATCTAGCAAATCACACAAAGTTTTGGGGATAGTGGAGACACTAGCACCCAAATCACACAAAGCATTAAACTCATGATCTTTAATTTTAATTTTAATAGTTGGTTCCCACTCATCATAGAGTTTTCTAGGGATAGAAACTTACAACTCAAGTTTTTCTTCATAAGATTGCATCAAGGCATCAACAATATGTTTGGTGAAGGCTTTATGTTGACTATAAGCATGTGGAGAATTTAGCACGGATTGCAACAAGGAAATACAATCAATTAAAGAGCAACTTTCATAATTAAATTCCTTGAAATCCAATATGGTGGGTTTAGCAACATCTAGATTTTTATTTCTTTCAATCCCACTTTCATCAATTTCATCATAAAGATCTAAATACTCCGAATTTTTAGAACGCCTTCTAGGTAAAGGAAGATCATATTCAGTTTCATCAAGATTCATATTGCAAAACAAAGATTTAATAGGTGACACATCAATAACTTTTAGATCTTCATCTTGATTTTCATAGGAATTGGAAGAACACGCTTTAATAAAGGCATCTTTGGAAGCATGCATCCTAGCGGTCTTTCCTTGCACTCATCAATGGAAATTCGCATGGCTTTGAGAGACTCATTGATATCATGCTTAGGAGGAATAGATCTAATCTTTAAAGAATCAATCTCAAGAGAAATTCTATCAACGTTTCTAGCCAAATCATCAACTTTAAGCAATTTCTCTTCAAGCAAAGCATTAAATTCTTTTGTGAATTCATAAACTCTTTAACACTATTCTCAAATTCAGAGGGCATATTATTATAATTTCCATAAGAGTTGTTGTATGAATTCCCATAATTATTAGAAGGATTACTAGGATATGGCCTAGGATTAAAATTCCCTCTATAAGCGTTGTTACCAAAATTATTCCTACCAACAAAATTCACATCCATAGATTCATTGTTATTCTCAATCAAAGTAGACAAAGGAATATCATTAGGATCAGAAGAAACACTCTTAGTAGCAAATAATTTCATAAGTTCATCCATCTTTCCACTCAAAACATTGATTTCTTCTATCGCATGCACTTTTTTATTAGAAGATCTTTCAGTATGCCATTGAAAATAATTAACCATAATATTATCTAGGAGTTTAGTAGCATCTCCTAAAGTGATTTCCATAAAAGTGCCTCCCGGGGCCGTATCTAAAAGATTTCTAGAAGCAAAATTCAATCCGGCATAAATTTTTTGTATAATCATCCACAAATTCAAACCATGAGTAGGGCAATTATGTGTCATTAATTTCATTCTCTCCCAAGCTTGTGCAACATGTTCATGATCAAGTTGCTTAAAGTTCATAATATCATTTCTAAGAGAGATGATCTTAGCGGGAGGGAAATACTTAGAGATAAAAGCATCTTTGCACTTATTCCAAGAATCAATACTATTTTTAGGCAAAGACGAAAACCAAGCTTTAGCACGATCTCTAAGCGAAAAAGGAAATAGCTTCAATTTAACGACATTATTATCGACATCTTTTTTCTTTCGCATATCACATAAATCAACGAAGCTATTCAGATGAGTAGCGGCATCTTCACTAGGAAGGCCAGCGAATTGATATTTCATAACAAGATTCAACAAAGCAGTATTAATTTCACAAGATTCAGCATCGGTAAGAGGAGCAATCGGAGTGCTAATAAAATCATTGTTGTTGGTATTGGTGAAGTCACACAATTTAGTATTATCTTGAGCCATCGCGACAAACAAGAAAACTAGCACACGAGCAGACAAGAGCAAACGGGCAAAAGAGGTAAATAGAGAGGGAGGATAGAGAGAGAGAGGGCAAATAAAATGGCAAGGGTGAAGTGGGGGAGAGGAAAATGAGAGGCAAATGGCAAATAATGTAATGCGAGAGATAGGGATTGTGATGGGTACTTGGTATGTTCACTTTTTGCGTAGACTCCCCGGCAACGGCGCCAGAAATCCTTCTTGCTACCTCTTGAGCTTGCGTTGGTTTTCCCCCGAAGAGGAAGGGATGATGGAGCAAAGTAGCGTAAGTATTTCCCTCAGTTTTTGAGAACCAAGGTATCAATCCAGTAGGAGGCCACGCTCAAGTCCCTCATACCTGCACAAAACGATAGCTACTCGCAACCAACGCGATTAGGGGTTGTCAATCCCTTCACGGTCACTTACGAGAGTGAGATCTGATAGATATAATATTTTTGGTATTTTTGGTATAAAGATGCAAAGTAAAAAGTAAAGGAAAAGTAAAAAAGCAAAACAAGATTAAAGTGATGGAGATTGATATGATGAGAATAGACCCGGGGGCCATAGGTTTCACTAGTGGCTTCTCTAAAGAGCATAAGTATTCTACGGTGGGTGAACAAATTACTGTTGAGCAATTGACAGAATTGAGCATAGTTATGAGAATATCTAGGCATGATCATGTATATAGGCATCACGTCCGTGACAAGTAGACCGAAACGATTCTGCATCTACTACTATTACTCCACTCATCGACCGCTATCCAGCATGCATCTAGAGTATTAAGTTAAAAACAGAGTAACGCCTTAAGCAAGATGACATGATGTAGAGAGATAAATTCATGCAATATGAAATAAACCCCATCTTGTTGTCCTCGATGGCAACAATACAATACGTGCCTTGCTGCCCCTTCTGTCACTGGGAAAGGACACAGCAAGATCGAACCCAAAGCTAAGCACTTCTCCCATGGCAAGAACTACCAATCTAGTTGGCCAAACCAAACGGATAATTCGAAGAGACTTGCAAAGATAACCAATCATACATAAAATAGTTCAGAGAAGATTCAAATATTATTCATAGATAGACTTGATCATAAACCCACAATTCATCGGTCTCAACAAACACCCCGCAAAAAGAAGATTACATCGAATAGATCTTCACAAGAGAGGGGGAGAACTTTGTATTGAGATCCAAAAAGAGAGAAGAAGCCATCTAGCTACTAACTATGGACCCGAAGGTCTGAGGTAAACTACTCACACTTCATCGGAGAGGCTATGATGATGTAGAAGCCCTCCGTGATGAGGGCCCTCTCCGGCGGAGCTCCGGAACAGGCTCAAAGATGGGATCTCGTGGATAAAGAAAGTAGCTGTGGTGGAATTAGGTTTTTGGCTCTGTCTCTGTTCGTTTGGGGGTACGTAGGTATATATAGGAGGAAGGTGTACGTCGGTGGAGCATCGAGGGGCCCACGAGGCAGGGGGCGCGCCCTAGGGGGGCGCGCCCCCCACCCTTGTGACCGCCTCTTTGACTCCTTGTAGTAGGGTCCAAGTCTCCTGGATCACGTTCGGTGAGAAAATCATGTTCCCGAAGGTTTTATTCCGTTTGGACTCCGTTTGATATTCCGTTTCTTCGAAACACTGAAATAGGCAAAAAACAGCAATTCTGGGCTGGGCCTCCGGTTAATAGGTTAGTACCAAAAATAATATAAAAGTGGAAAATAAACCCCAATATAGTCCAAAACAGTACATAATATAGCATGGAGCAATCAAAAATTATAGATACATTGGAGACGTATCAGCGATCTATTCGATGTAACTCTTCTTTTTGCGCTGTGTTTGTCGAGATCCTATGAATTGTGGGTTTATAATCAAGTTTGTATATGAACAATATTTGAATCGTCTCTGAATTATTTTATGTATGATTGGTTTATCTTTGCAAGTCTCTTCGAATTATCAGTTTGGTTTGGCCTACTAGATTGATATTTCTTGCAATGGGAGAAGTGCTTAGCTTTGGGTTCAATCTTGCAGTGCTCGATCCCAGTGACAGAAAGGGAAATGACACATATTGTATTGTTGCCATCGAGGATAAGAAGATGGGGTTTACATCATATTGCATGAGTTTATCCCTCTACATCATGTCATCTTGCTTAAGGCATTACTCTGTTCTTATGAACTTAAATACTCTAGATGCATGCTGGATAGCGGTCGATGTGTGGAGTAATAGTAGTAGATGCATGCAGGAGTCGGTCTACTTATCATGGACGTGATGCCTATATACATGATCATGCCTAGATATTCTCATAATTATTCGCTTTTCTATCAATTGCTCGACAGTAATTTGTTCACCCACCGTAATACGTATGCTCTCTTGAGAGAAGCCACTAGTGAAACCTATGGCCCCCGGGTCTATTTTCCATCATACAAGTTTCCAATCTATTTTATTTTGCAATCTTTTACTTTCAATCTATATCAAAAAAATACCAAAAATATTTATCTTATTATTATCATCTCTATCAGATCTCACTCTTGCAAGTGGCCGTGAAGGGATTGACAACCCCTTTATCGCGTTGGTTGCGTGGTTCTTATTTGTGTGTGTAGGTACGAGGTGACTCGCGCGTGGTCTCCTACTGGATTGATACCTTGGTTCTCAAAAACTGAGGGAAATACTTACGCTGCTTTACTACACCGCCCTTTCCTCTTCAAGGGAAAACAAACGCAATGCTCAAGAGTAGCATGGGTCATCTTCTGATGGCGGCCGAGGATGCGGCGGCCTAGGACGTGGCTTCCAGGGACCGCCCGGATATTTTGTTGAAGGAGTCGCCGGCCCCAATGACCGTTTTCGGGGTGGACATCGTCGCGGTGGGAGAGGGGGTGGGAGGCTCCCACCTCCACCGCGCCCACCTCCACCACCACCACCACCGACTGTTGACACGACACACACGCCCCAGGTGGCAGTGATGGATACCACAGCAGCGGCGGCTGCAGCTATACCTGCTTTGCTCGCGGTGGCTATAGACACAGTCCAGGCCCTGGCAGCGGTCACTATTCCGGCGGCCACTGGAGCTGCTAAGTTAGGTGATGGTGGGGCGGACAAAGGTTCGAACAAAGTAGATGGTGAAAAGCTTTCAAATTGGGCCATTAAGAAGAAGAAGCTACCTCGCTATAGATGTGGCGAGCCGGGACACTTTGTCGCAGAGTGTACTAATGAGCTATGTGACTACTACCCCAGATCGCAGCATGTGCCCGATGACTGCCTGCTCCTTTCCGTTCCTAAGCCAGGGGTTAATATTTTCGGAGTGTGCTGCAAGGAGTTGATGTTCTTTGAGTCACCTGATGTGGCACCTTTGACCTAGGTGGTGGAGAGCTCTTTCCCAGCAGTGGTTAAGGTTACCAATGGGTATATGACAGAGACTCGAATTGTGAGGCAGTTGCGAGAGTTGGTACCAGGCAATTATCAGTGGCATCTTAACAAGTTGGAGAACCAGACTTACAAGATGGATTTTCCCACTAAAGAGGATCAATTGCATATTCTTAAGTTTGGTATGTGCAGAGTTCCGAGTACTAACATTATCATGGCATTCGATGAGTGGAAGCAGCAACAACCCGAGGGTACACCTTTAGAGAAGGTCTGGGTACGTTTCTGTGGTGCATCATCCAAACCGCTTAATCAATTTCTGGTAGCTTGGAGCCTGGGAGCTCTTATTGGTAAGACAAAACAGGTTGACATGCCTTTCACTCGTGCACAAGGAGCCGCGAGGTTACTTGTTAGTGTAGTCGGTGTTGAGTTCGTGCCGGATGTGGTCAAGTGGACACATGTCGGGGTCACATACATCCTAGAGATTGAGATTAATGATACACCGATTCCTTAGGAGGGGAATGAGCATCAGGATATGGACACGACTGAGGGGGGTGGAGCCCCCGGGAATAAGGAAAAGGGGGTCGAGAATATGCCACGGGAGTCGGCTAAGGGACCGAATTCACAACCGGATAAGGCAGATAAGTCTGCCAAGGAGGTGGCATCGTCCACGACTCCGATGAATACAATTCGGCTTGGTACTTTTGGAGCGAGGTCAGCACCTAGTCGGTTATGGAGCAACCGAGTTGAGGCGGATGATCCGGCGGAACTTGAGTTACCACCGGTAATGCTCCCTGACTGTGTGTCCCGGAAGGTTCTTTCTTCTCAGCAGGCAGACTCCAGGTTGACGGTCACGCCGAGACTTGAGGCGATGGTCATCGGAGAGCCGGTCGCACAGGAGGCACGGCACGAACCTTCTGGTGCTAGCCTGGGCACAGTGGAGAGGAGTGCTCTAGTGACCTCCACGGTTGTTGGTTCGAACGACATTGGTTTGCCAATCGCGAGTGGGGGGGTCGTGGGCAGGAGGCCCGCAGCGCCCACTCACCGGCGACGGCCTCGAGCTACTTTAGGGAGGGGCACGGGCCGGAGGCCCGCAGCACCCTCCCACCTTCGGCGGTTCTGAGCAACCTTGGGGAGGGCCGCGGGCAGGAGGCCAGCGGCACCTCCTCACCGCGCGAGATCGCCGGGCAGCACGGACGGGGGCCATGCCGCGTTGACGGTTTGGGGGGGAGTGGGACTATCGAGCAGGTGGATCCACGGTCTCCTTCTCCCATTAATACCATTGGATATGCCTGCTCGACCACGCCTTACCCTTCTTCACCGGCAACAAGGGAAAGGGCGTGCGAGCAGGGAGCACACGCCTCAGGAGAGGACTACGGAGAAGCTTATCGCTTTCGGTGGGATCTCGGATCCGGTGACGGTTGGCAGGCGTGTCAGCAACCGGGTCCAGGGACAGCCAGATACCGATGACCTGCAGCTAGGGCGCGCCAAGAGGGCAGCGAAGCTTCGAGATGTCGAGGCAACTACAGGTATGCCTTTCGATAAGAGTTGTTCAATTCTGCATTTCACCGAGCATGAAATTGTTGATAAGGCAAACGACTTAGGTATATCTTTGGGTTCAAATAAGAAGGAGGTTGTGAAATCTGTAAATGATCTTTTAGATTTAGAAGCAGAGCAGGCTTCTGAAATAATTCGGAATCTCGCATCAGTCGAACCTATGAATGACGATGACATGAAGAATTTAGGAATGATTGCTCTTGAAAACATATGTAATAATCTCTTGCCTAGTGCGGAGGCCGAAGATGGGGATGGGTCAGATACTATGGACACTGTAGAGCCTCTAATGATGGAGGGCACTATCTCATGTTCTGTCGATCCTACGTTCCCAAAGGGTGATGGGGAGAAGCCCAAGCGACCCTGGAAACGGAAAATTTATCCTACTTCAGCGGTTCGTAGAAGTGCTAGGGTTAAGCTTAAGAAAAAATTCCATGATGTCTTATGAAAGGAATCTTTTGAAATAGCAGAGGTCTAGCTGACTTGGCTAAATGATGGTTCTTGGCAGAGACAACGATAGAGCAAAAATTAGATTTTATTGTGCTACTGGAAACACGATGGGATAATTTCACCTCACAGTTCCTTCAAACTTTATCCGAAGGAATTGATTTTCATTGGCACGTCTTACCTCCTAGAGGAAGATCTGGTGGGATATTACTAGGGGTTCGGTGTGAAACGCTTGAGGTGCTTAACGTGGTTCGGGGAGATTTTGCGGTCAAGTTTAGGGTGAGATCAAAATTGGATGGCTTCCGATGGTCTCTAGTTGCTGTATATGGGGCAGCACAACCTGAACTCCAACCAGATTTTTTAGCCGACTTGGTGCGAATCTGTGGAGATGAGACTCTGCCAATCCTAGTCAAAGGGGACTTTAACATAATTCGGAGGAGAGATGAAAAGAACAATGACAATTTTGATGGACGTTGGTCTATGATGTTTAACATGATTGTTGAGAGTCTTAGTTTGAGAGAAATTGAGCTCCCCGGTGGACAATTTACATGGGCCAATTCATTGCCCACTCCGACTTATGAGAAGTTAGATAGGGTGCTCGCTAGTGTGGAATGGGAACAAAAGTACCCAGTAGTGTCGATTCATGTGATGCAGAGGGCGATCTCAGAACACACACCACATCTTGTAGACTTGGAAGAGGCTACACATATTGCGAACAAGAATGCTTTCTCTTTTGAACTAGGTTTGTTCGAGAAATAAAACTTTTTGGAGATCATTGCACGCGAATGGGCAAAGCATGTTAGTGGACGAACTAGTATTGAGAGATGGCAAAATAAAATCATACGTCTAAGATAGTTTTTGTGAGGTTGGGCCAAAAACGAGAGCGGGATATACAGACAAGAAAAAGAGCGACTCACCCAATTAATTGAAGCGCTAGATTTAAAAGCTGAAGTTAACCTTCTTACGATTGATGAGCAAAGCTCCAAGTCCGAAGCTAGGCAAGGCTTACGAGCCCTTCTTAGAGAAGAGGAGCTCAAGTGGGCATTGCGTGCCAAAGTGCTTAAGGTTGTCCAAGGGGGTGACAATACACAATTCCTCCATATGATCACGAATGGTAAACATATGAAGAAGAAAATAATGCAGCTTGAATAGGACGAGGGGACAATTGTGGGGCATGAGAATCTGAAAGCTTATATCTCTAATTATTATAAACAACTTTTTGGTCCTCCGGAAGCAAGCACGGTGTCCCTAAATGAATCTGTTATTGGAGATATCCCTCAGCTGCGGGCAAAGGAGAATGATATTTTATCTGCACCATTTACTGAGAAAGAGGTTCTGCATGCAATCTCGCAAATGAAACCGAATAAAGCACTGGGACCAGATGGGTTTCCAGCTGGATTCTATAGGAAATGTTGGCATCTTATTAAGGATGATCTTATGCCTATGTTTCATGATTTTTTAGCGGTCATTTAGAGATGTTTCATCTTAACTTTGGTATGATTACGCTGTTGCCAAAGAAAGAAGAGGTAGTTCGGATTGAACAATTCAGGCCAATATGTCTTCCTAACGTGAGTTTCAAAATATTCACGAAAGTGGGTACCAATAGATTGACACAGATTGCTCACTCAGTGGTACAACCGAGTCAGACAGCATTCATGCCAAGGCGACACATACTTGAAGGGGTGGTCGCTCTGCATGAAATGCTTCATGAAATTCATTCGAAGAAGCTAGATGGGGTTATCTTCAAAAATGGATTTTGAGAAGGCATATGATAACGTTAAGTGGCCTTTCCTTCAGCAGGCAATGTGCATGAAAGGATTTAGTGAGGCCTGGCGGAACCAAGTGGGTTCTCAAGTCCAGAAGGGTAGTGTTGGAATCAAGGTTAAGATGATATTGGTCACTACTTTCAGACAGACAAGGGATTGAGACAAGGGGATTCCATGTCTCCTCTCCTTTTTAATATAGTGGTCGATATGTTGACCATTCTAGTTGGTAGGGCCAAGCAAAACGGTCAAGTGGAAGGGTTAGTCCCTCGTCTGGTCGATGGGGGAGTCTCCATTTTACAGTACACTGACGACAGTATCTTATTCATGGAACATGACATTGCAAAAGCGCGCAATATGAAACTCATATTATGTCTCTTCGAATAATTGTCTGGATTAAAGATAAACTTCCACAAGAGCGAGTTGTTCTACTTTGGGAAGGCCAAAGAAGAGCAAGACACTTATAGACAATTGTTCGGCTGTGAATTAGGTTCTTTGCCATTCAGTTATTTGGGCATACCGATTCATCACCATGGAAGTGCATCGAAGATCAAATTGAAAAAAGCTTAGTTAAGCTTATGTCGTATGGAGGTCGGTTTGTACTGATTAACTCAGTACTGACTAGTATGTCGATGGTCCTATTATCGTTCTTCGAGGTACCGAAAGGGGTGCGAAAGCGACTTGATTTCTTCAGATCTCGATTCTTCTGGCAGTCAGATGAGGCCAAGAGGAAATATCGCATCGCGCGATGGGATATTCTTTGCCAACCCAAGGATCAGGGGGGTATTGGCATTGAGAACTTAGAAATTAAGAATAAATGCCTTATGAGTAAATGGCTCTACAGGTTAGAGACAGAGCCGTAAGGTATGTGGGCACAGATTCTGCGCAATAAGTATTTGCAGTCGAAAACGCTTGCCCAGGTTACCATGAGACCAACTGGCTCGCCATTCTGGAAGGGACTCATGAGAACGAAGGACTTGTTCTTTCGTACGGTCAAATTCTTGGTTGGCAATGGGATGTCAACAAGATTTTGAGAGAATACGTGGTTAGAGAGACGCCCCTAGCCGTACAATATCCCACCCTTTATAACATTGTGCAACGTAAAGAGGATTACGTAGGCACAGTTTTTCAGACGACTCCCATGAATATTCAGTTCAGACGTGCGTTAGTTGGTGAGCGATGGACTGCCTGGATGCACTTGCTTAGGAGATTGATAGATGTTTAATTAGCCGACCAACCGGATTCGACGCACTGGAAGTTAGCTAGAAATGAGGTATTTACATTGAAATCTTTCTACATGGATTTGATTAATTCTGGCCCAATCTCAACATCGTTACACATTTGGAAGGTTAAGGTTCCCTTGCATGTTAAATTTTTTATGTGGTTCGTCCACAATCAAGTAATACTCACCAAGGATAACTTAATAAAGAGGCGATGGGCAGGTAGTTCGCGTTGTTGTTTTCGTGATCATGATGAAACAATACAATATCTATTCCTTGAGTGCCCACTCGCCAAATTGCTTTGCAAAATGATTCATATAGCCTTTAACATTACTCCTTCAGTTGACATTGACTCGTTGTACGTGGTTAGCTGGAGTTGAGCATATTACTGCGGCTCGTATTCGGATTGGAATATGTGCTCTTCTTTGGGTTATATGGAACTGTAGGAATGATATGATTTTTAATAGACAACACACTTTAACTTTCTTGCAGGTCATCTTCAGAGCTACCGCATGGATCCGTACGTGATCCTTACTCACTCCTATCGACTCCATGGAGCCTTTGGTTACTGGGTGCAACCAGTGAAAGATGGTAGCACGGGCTATATTCAACCGGTTCGGATGGCGGTTGCATAACAGGATACGAGTCTAGGGAGCTTATCCTTTACATTGCTTTACCGGTTGCGATTTTGAGCATGTACTTTTCATTTCTTTGTTTCGCCCCGCTTGCGAACTGTAACACTTTTATGACTTTATGCTACTTCGAGGATTTTTAATAAGATGGTTGCATGCATCATTATGATGCAGAGGCCGGAGGTACGCCTCCATTTCCAAAAAAATTAGGCTATATGCCTAGCAGCGACCACCAGCCGGTAAAAACTATGGCGCCAAGTGGCAGTCGTAGTACGACAGTGCCAACATCACGATGCTCGGAATATTGTGTGAATAGGAACAAAAAAAATTCATCGTCAAGGGATCAATCCAGACTGGACAAGGGATGAGGCACGCGATAGTGCGTGGTTGGGGGAGACCTCGTTGTGGCCTCGATATGGAGGTGGGAGGGAGATGGGGTGCGACGGAGGTGCATGGTCGACGACGATCTCATCATGGCCTCGATCCGCACTAGGGAAGGAGGACACTCGTGATATATGGTTGGTGGGAGATGATGGCGTCATCGCGGCCTTGATTTAGACCGGGGCGAGGTGCACGACAGAGCTGCATGGTCAACGACAACCTCATTATGGCGTCAATCCGGAATGGGGGAGGAGGGAGCGTCGGGGCACAGAGGCGTGAGGCGGTGGGAGAGATGTATCAACGATGCTTTGGGGAGGGGCCATGGCGGCGGGACCTTACCAGCTCATGGTCATCCATTGTTAGGATCTCCCGTCCGTCATCGGGCCGAACGATGTACTCCCTCCGTTCTGAATTACTTGTCGCGGGTATGGATGTATCTAAATGTATTTTAGTTCTAGATACATCCATTTCTTCGACGAGTAATTTGGAACGGAGGGAGTAACATCTAGTACATGTGTCAAATGGATGTAGTTCATTTATGTGTGTCCTCTTGATGTTTTCATTTACCTTTGCAGTAATTTAGCGATTGGAGTCGCCCGGTACAGAGACGTAGTCGGAGACGTTCAACTCCCTGGGCCACACATGAAGTTGATAGGTAGATTCTGTAAACCGATAGACCCCTGGGTGAACGGTTGTCCATAGAAATTGTTTCCTTTGGTCCGGTCTTTGTGAATTCTATATCTTTCGTTAGCTGATGCATGTATGACGAGAAGTAGAACAATTGACTTGTCTCAGTATGACTCACCATAATTAGATTGCTCGATCAACGCAAGGTGACATTGCACATGTGAGCGCCGTCGTCCACAGTCACAGGGTGCTACTAACCTCCACTATTTCTCCTTAGTTTGTTTCTTTGCTTAGTTTAGTATTTATTTTCCGTTCAGTTTACTACATAGTTAGACTCCCTTTTTATTGTTCCTCCTAGCAATTGATCAGAGTTATCTATTTCCAATTTGGGTGTGGGCGTAGTTACGTCTGTGATAGCATAGCAGCATGATTGGTAGTGAATTATGGGTTCGACAATTAAACATGCAAATACTTCAAGTGAATTATGCTTGAAAAAAACTCTGTGCACTTGAAGACATTAGGGATACCTTTGGCTCCACGGATTGATATCTTCATTTATCACTGAGGGAAATCTTGCTTCTTACTAAAAAACCTGATATTGGGAGCCCAACTAGTTGTTAAGACCTCTTCCAATGCAAAGGTGCTTACATGAGGTGCTAAGTGCATTAAATACCTTAGCAACTCATCTTCCCAATGCATAGGTGCTTAACTTGTTGTTGCTAAGCACACTTTATTTAATGAGTTAGTACCTAAAGTCTTTCATGCATTAGTCAAGTTGTTTCATTTAAATGGTTTTTCTAGGTTCTCGTGCTTGGCATTGATTCTTTCTGAGGTCACCAAAGTGCTCTCTCCCCTCATTAAATGATGTGCCATGTCATTTTTTTGCTTATGTGACATGCTTAGCACCTATCCACCGTGGAGCACTGGGAAGGGCCTAAGCTATATACCTAGCAGCGATCACCAACCGACGAAACGACAATGCCACGTGGCAGTCGTAGTATGCCGAATGCCAAAATCACGATCCTTGGCATAGTGTATGCCTGAGTACCAAAAACCAGGTGCTTGGCATACTGCATGAACAGAAACAAAAAAAGGTCGTAGTTGACCCTATCATGGTTGGTGGTAGACAATGGCATCACCGTGGCCTTGATTCAGACCAAGGGGGAGGCATACAACAGAGGTGCATTGTCGACGGCGGTCTTACTATGGCATCGATCTACAACGGTGGGGGAGGAGGCGCATGGCGGTGGGAGAGAGGGTGCAAAGATGCTTTGGGGAGAGAGAGAGAGAGAGAGAGAGAGAGAGAGAGAGAGAAGAGGACGGTAAGAGAGAAGTGAGAGGGGAGAATGGATACGCATCGTTGAATGATGGATCTAGATTTATGACCATGAGGCA
Organism: Triticum urartu; assembly: GCF_056163025.1. Taxonomy (NCBI): domain Eukaryota; kingdom Viridiplantae; phylum Streptophyta; class Magnoliopsida; order Poales; family Poaceae; genus Triticum; species Triticum urartu. Next base: position 580,367,776 of record NC_141878.1, on the reverse strand, counting down.
CGATCTGCGGGAGTCTGGCATTGACCAATCAAAATGCAAGAACTGCTTTACCAAGTGTTACACTTAGCAAACTGTATTTCTATGACTTCCCAAAATCAATACGTGTACACACAATACATTTATTATTTTGTATACCTCAATACATTTTTTATATTTAATATACAACGAATAATTTATTATGTAGGAGTTTCCATAAATTTTATATTGACTTAATATTTTCAAAAGTTTAAATGCCTAGAGATGCACTTGGTGACTTCAATATAGTAAATGGCCCTGAAAAAATGCCAAATTTTGACATGTAATTTGTAATGTTCTATACTGGGTGTAGAGACAATTTCAAGGCCAACAGATGAAGAAGCCGTCGTTGCGCATGCAAACCTAACACGTTCCTCCTCAAAATCTAGATTCTTCCTCAGAGATGATTTGGTCTCTAAGCAGTCTATGTGATGACTTCTGCAAAAGATTCTGAAATTTTCACCACATCCTCTAGGGGTGATATCATGAAACCATGGCAAGTTTCATGTTTTCTTGCTTCGTTCAAAATTCACATAATTAATAAGTACCAAGCTCCATGTTGATGCCCAAGTCTCGGCCCTGGTGTTTCTCACTCCAGTTATTTAATGGTATAAGGGCTAATAAGCATAGACTAAAGACCAGTTATAATATTTTTCAACCCATTTCTGACAATTATGAATTCATGTACCTGCAGTTAAAATTTGAATTATATACATTAAATGCCTAGGAATTCATTTAATGTATTAAGTATGGCAGACAAGCTCTAAAAATGCCAAATTTTAACATGAAATATGTAGTTTTGTATGTTGAGTGTAAAAAAATTATGAAGGCCAACAAATGAATTGGTGACCAGTTCGCATAAAACATGATCCGTTCCCTCTGGAAACCTAGATCTTTCCTGGGAGATGGTCTAGTCTATGTGCAATCTCTGAGAAGACTTACGCGTAAAGCTCTCAAATTTTTACCACAGCCTCCAGGGGCATATAACAACATCCTGCCAGGTCCCATGAATTTTTGACTTCGTATGAATTTTCGTGGATTGAAACCATAGCAGTCCGCATGTTGACGGCCTAGCCATGAGCCCCCTGGGCCCTGGCCTCCCTCTCTTTGGTTGCACATGGCCTGGGCATGGGACAAAGACCGCAAATAGGAATTTTCAATCCATTTCTGGTGATGTCTTCATGTCATCGCAGCAGATCTAGAATTTCTAGCGTTAAAACCTTAGAAATGCAATAAATGACCTGGATAAAGTAGACGACCCCGGGAAAGGGCCAGTGTCTGGCATGTGTCAGTTCAGTGCAGAAAAAGTTTCAAGGCCGTGAGAGGAACGAGACCAGCACCTGCTTGATAAACCCAACGCTTTGTCGCCATGATTTCATGTAATTTGGTCCGTTTTCAATATTAATAATAAACATATAAACTAACAAATGAAGAAAAGGAAATACAATGAAAATATGGAAGAAAGGGAAATGGAAGAAAGAAAGAAAAATTTAGAAAAAATAAAATAAAAGGAAAACAGAAGAAAGAATGTGTACAATGAAAAGAACAAAGAAAATAATATAGTGGAGTAGAAAGTAAAGGCTGTGAAAAGAAGAAATATAGAAAATAGAAGAAAGAAACGGACAATAAAAAGAACAAATAATAGAGGATATAGATTAAAAAAATGTCAAGTGCTTTTTTGGGTACTCGGCATACATTTAGCGTATAATGTTTGTCGAGTACCTCACAAGAGGCACTGAGCATACTACACCCACAGTAGCAGATCCGTCAACAACAACCGAAGGAGACACGAGGTGAAACATTTGCCCAGCAACTTGTGTATGCGTGCCCAGTGTTTCTTTTCTTTTTGTGTTTGCCTAATACCAAGTGTGTGTCGAGTGTATTTTAAGATGCTCGACATATTGGTTCATGGGTTGTATGCCAAGTACCGTATATATGCGTAGTGTTTTGTGACGGTGCTCGACATACTGGCCTGTAAGCCGAGCACCCCATGAAACAACACTTGGCAAACAGCCGACTACTCGGCATAGACAGATTCTCCTGTAGTTTACAAAATAAATTTCTCAGGAAACTTCAGATGGGCAACAATACTGGCACCTGCACTATACACTGCAGATACATGGTTTATGCCTCATATTATCAACACGTTGATATAACAGAACAAAGGCATCGCATACCCCGCATGCGGGAATCTAGAGCCCTGCATACCCTCCAGAAAGGTTGTACGAATATTAAAGCTTGCATGACTCATGCACGAGCCATGCGTGGCTGCATCTAGACCACCTCGACAGAGCGGGCAAAGTCCACCGCCATCACTTGCTGCCTCGGCGCCGCCGCCTCAGCAACGCATCTCCTGGGGACGTCCACGGCGCTAGCCATCTCAGTGACCGGGCGCACCTCAGCGCACGAGCTCTTGTCGGCCTTGCCGACGTTGATCACGACGACTTGGTCCTCTGCAGGCACCTTCCATGCCTCCTTCACCTCCTTCACATCGCTTGTCACCACGGGCGTCGCGTTCATGTAGAACATGTAGAGGACCATCTGGATCATCCCGAAGGTGAAGCCAAGGATGTTTGGGAGCTGGAAACAGAAAGTTGATCGTCAGTGCTCATGCTTGAGAATTGTATGCGTATATGTATCGACCAATATAAGGGTTGTATAGTTACCGCGACGTATTTGTCCTTGATGAGCAGACCGTAGAGGAACCAGACGATGGCGCTGAGGGTGAGCGTGAGGGAGAGGGAGAAGGGCATGTACTCCACACTCTTGGTCTTGATGACACGACCCTTTGGAATGGACAGAACAAATAGTGAGTTAACACATACGAAGGTCGCACCATGAGCAACAATATATACAACTAAGTTTATCAGTCGAGGGCTCACGATGATGCTGAGCGGCGCGACGAAGACACAGACGGAGAAGCCGACGCAGATCCAGCCAAGCGAGACGACGCGGGTCTCGCCTTGGAAGGCGAAGACAGTGAGGAGAAAGATGAGCCCAAAGCCGGCGATGTTGAGTAGGAGGACGATCTTGGCTGTGAAAATCTTGGCCTTCCTGGGGGCGTAGACGAGGTACATGACGATGTAGACGGTCTCGATGACGCAGCCGGCAGCGTTGATGGTGATGAGGAGGCCCTCACCGGTCTTCACCAGCGCGTAAAAGATCCACAGCATCGCGCTGAACAGGGCCACGACGTAGGGCACCGACTGGAACCCCTCCGTGGATTTGCTCTTGAAGATCCGGTAGAATGTTGGTCTAATATTTTAGGTTTGTGTGTACATTAGTTATGAGAGAACTTATTGACATGATCAATCAAATGAAAACCAGAAATGACAGAGACAGTTGCTTACATCGGGGCCAGGAGGCTCGTGAAAGAGATGATGTTGCCTGCACAGCACAAAGTTCGCGAAGTTAGCAACGAGTTGTGATAATTGCAGGACACATTTACATCTTTTTATGCGCTTTATTGTTTGCAAAAAAAAAACATAGGCAAATTTGCTTTGTTGTTGTTTCTTGATGGGCTCTTGGTGCACCGAGCTAGATGTCACTAGTGCTAGTACTAGACTACATCAGTTATTCAATCAGTGGCAAAGATAACATATATAGATAGATGTTGTGAAAGGCTGATCTTAAATGACACAAAGTAGCCTACTAGTACTGCACTAGCAAATAGCAGCTGTAATAAGAAACTATCATAATACAAGGGGTAATTTGAGGACATCTTTTGTTCGTGTTGAGAATAATATACCTAGTAGGCCGAAGGCGAATGCCCAAGGGTGCTCCATGGATAGGCCAGCCATTGTGATACGAAGATATTGAAGGTAAATGAGATAGATATGAAGTTGACAACAAGCCTGCTGGCAAATTAAATCAACAGTGGGGCTAGAGGTTGTTTTTGCTCTTCGCTCACTCTTTCTGTCTAACCCTAGACTCCTGGCGGAGAGAAGGGAGAGGTCTTAAGAGGAGAGCTCTCTGTGTTGGTTGGAACTCTTGGCCCGAATTGTAAGGTTGGTAATGGGGTGCTTTATATAGGCAGAAGATGACATGACTGCCTTGGTGTATGCAAGCTCTCCGGTCACAGATATGCCACACAAAATTAATGATTGGCTTTCTAGAAAGGGAAAAGGTTTCCAACGATGCATAATTGAGCTTATCTAACATGCTATGCTTTTTCCCGCGAAAAATCTAATGTGCTACGCTTGATAGAGATAATGATGAAAAAATTCTAAAGTTGTTGCTTTGGTGTACACTTTAGCTTTAGTGTGCATACATCTGCTCCTAAATTGTTGTAACCCGAATTGTGTTATGCTACGTCATTCTTCCAACCTTCCCAGCCTAGATCTTTGGAGTGTGGTAATAGCCCAATTGAGAGGACTCTAGTGTCCAGTAGCTGAATTAATTTAGCGGCACTTTTGCATTAAAAAAATCTAAGCAAAGAGTTATTAAATGAATATGCTGACATCCTCGTACTTTTTAGTGATGAATGCACAAATACAATTTTCATCTTACAGACGTTGTATAAAGTTAAAGAGGTACATGGCATTGCACATACATTCAAATAGTGTTTCTCATCTTAAACTCATCCAAATATAGCTACCATAGACCTCAAAAGATTAGTTTCAAGGGAATACAATCCAAATGAGTTCACTTTAGGCCTCTGTGTGACTAAGATATACACAGCCAACAGAACCACACAAACTAGCAAAAACAAAGTCATACAAGACCAATACAAGGCCTAAGAGCATCTCCAGCCGCGTCCCCAACAGCCCCCCTCCCCCCAGGCGATTTTTTAGCGCCGACGCCTAAAAATCGGCCTAGTCACGCCCCCTGGAGCCTATTTTTCACTGGTTTGGGCCGAAACTGGCGCTGACTGATCCAGGCCGAACCCGGCGCGCTGGGGGGGGGGGGGGGCCGGGGGCGCCGAGGCAAGTGATTTTGGCGGGAACGAACTGCAGGCCCGCCGAGTCAGCGACCCCCGCCTCGTCGTCCTCACAACGCCTGGGTTTCCCGCGGGGAATCTATGCCAAGGCTGCCGCTGGTCAACCTTTCCATTGATTCCTCACGGGCGGCGCGGCGGCGCCCCCCCCCCCCTCCCGCCACGCGTACACACGGCGCCCATCCCCGGCCGCTATAAAGCAGCGCCTCCCCTCGCCTGTGGCCGCACCCCGCCCACAGCCGCCGAGCTCTTCCTCCCTCTCCCTGTGCGCAGCTGCCGCCGACGTTCCTCCCCTCTTTCCTCGGGCCTAGCCGTGACGATGGGCGAGAGGTTCCCCAGCGATGGTGCGGCAGCCAATGGCTTCGGCCACCTCTTGTTGCACGAGTGGGAAGCCCACTTGCTGTTCGAGGCCAACGTCCCAGCGTCTCCCGACATGCGCGCGTCCGGGCGGTGCAAGCTCAGCGCCAATGGCGTCCCCATCCCCCAGCTGCCCGACGTCACCACGCGCGCCGACTACTTCGTCGACGAGGTCGACCGCGTACGGGCCCTCCCGCAGTACACCACCAGCAACCACGAGGCGTGGGTGGCGTACTTCCAGCGCCGGCAGGCGCAATGGCTGGCCTCCATCAACAACGCGCCGGTGGTGCGGGGGACCAAGAACAGTGATGGCCGCCACCTGTGGTGGGGCGCCCCCGGCCGCACGCTCCACGTCGTCCTCCAGCACCTCGTGGGTGGTAACGAGTCGTCGTTGACGTACCCTGCCACCCCGGTCCCCCGCCGGAGCGGCGTCCAATGGATGCTGAGGAGGGCCGGCTCCTCTTCTTCCTCCTCGCGCTCCTCCTCCCACTCCTCCGGGTCGACGGCGCTGTTCAGCATCAAGGCCGAGCCCGAGCCCGCGGCGACGCCCCCTTGGCCGGCGCACCCGCAGCGCCGGTATCGTCATCAACGAGGGCGGACGCGCCTCCTCCTCGGCTACTCCCCACGTCGTCAAGCCAAAGACGGAGCTGGGTCTCGCCGCCGTCAAGACGGAGCTCAACGACGCGGCGGCATTGAAGTGGGCGCGCGAAGACTGGGCGCGGACGGAGCTGGAGCGCCAGCGCCTCGCCCTAGAGTAGTTCGCCGCTCGGCGTCGTGGCCGCGACGAGGGAGGCGTCATCGTCCTCAACGACGATAGCGACGACAACGCGGCGTCACCGGTCCGCCAGGGCGACCCTGGGCAGGGGTCCAGCGGGGGCGGCCGCGTGAAGGAGGAGAAGCACGACGAGGACAACGGCGGCGACTTCGCCTCTCTCAGCGCGTTATTCAGCATGTAGTCGCGGCCTCTTGTGTATTTTTTTCTAAGTATTTTATCTATGTAAAAACTATTTCAGTTCGCCGAAGTATACTGTTTCGCAGAATATTTTGTCCCGTTCACCGAATTTTAGTCGAATTAATGTTCAAAAAAGTTTAAAACAGAAGCCTACGGCCGACCCCGGGGGCATCGGCTGGGAACCCGATCGCCCCCAGGCCGATTTTAGCGCCGGTTTGTCCCCAGGCGGCGGTTTTTGGAGCCACCTGGGGTCCAACGGCTGGAGATGCTCTAAGGCGGGGGGGGGGGGGGGGGGGGGGAGGGATACTCAAACTGATGGGTACAAACATTATTGTCCACATGGTACAACCGCATAAACATCACTGTAATTAATTTTTAGTGTTCACGTGGCTTAAGAATAGACCACGAAAGGAGCCAATGCGTACACTGATAGAAATCCAGCAACTTAGAGAATTTTTTCGATAAAGAACACTTTATTACTTAAAAGGTTTAAGCATTACACCTGGCCTCTGCATAACTAAGATGCACACGGCAATAAACAAGCCTAACTTCTAAAAAAAGAGAAAAAGGCGGAATACAAGTAATCATGTGAAGACTGTATAACGCCTAAGACGTAGGAGGGCCAATCCGAAGATCATGCTGCCATCCATGTTGGGTAAAGGTATCCCTCGTCATGGCCTCCATAAGCAGGTCTCGATTCTCAATGTTGTAGAGACGACCATAAACGTAGCATGCCGGTACATCTGTAGAACCTGCATAAGAGAAGAGAAGAATTGCAATGGAGAGAAAAATGGCCTACAATTATGTAGTTTCAGTAGATTATAAAATAAATTAGCACACCATACATAATTTAGGAACCATAACTACGCATTTGCTTTCCAGTCTTCATCTATGAGCGCAACCAGGTCAGCGGTCCTTTGGCGATGATACGAAGGATGACCATGCTACCTTGTTTTCGTTGAAACGGGCTTTCGTGCCGCTTTATATATAAAGCAACACAGTCAAACCGATAGATGGTGATGAGGAGATACTCTTACAAAGAAGATAAAGAAACATGAATACAAGAGAGTCAACACCCTACCAAAAAGCAACCAAGACTACCGACAAGGATGGGGACTCGCCGCCAAAGGAAATCGCCGCCCCATGTTGCGCCCTTGCGCCGCTCACACCAAGAGAAACATCAGTTATTACATTGTAATTTCAGCAACTTGAAACAAGATAGCCACCAAACGCAAGAACTTCCCCTGCCCCTGTGTTGTCCCTCGATATAGGTTCTTAAATGTTTGGGTGACATGAATATTACTCCCTCCGTTCACTATCATAAGATGTTTTGAATATTTCAATATGCATTACATATGGACAGAATGAGTGAACGAACACATTAAAATGTGCTTACATACGTCCGATTCAGAAAAAGTTCAGAACATCTTATAATAGTGAACTGAGGGAGTACCTCCTAAGTGGTAGTAGATCATTAATACCCTACCAAATGTTACTGTAGGCAGTTTACGTCATGCAATTCGGTAGAAAATTTCGGGAATCATTGTATCCATTTTAAGCCTCGCACATACGAGGAAAACCACATGCATGGTAATTATGCATGCTTTAATTTTGTATTTGTCATTATTATGTTCGAGCTTTGCATCATAGATGTACTTCAAATGTTACAAAAATATCGATAGTGTTTGTTTCTAGAAAAAAGAGTCCAAAAAATTTCCATGGATGACAAAAATTATTGTGATGATCAAATTAAGTAATATATGCTCTAGTGACTTTCGCATTTACACTTACTTTTTGTCAGACTGGAAAAACATGAAGTAATATTAAATGTACAGTCTAATTTTTGTTATTCTATATTATTTTTCATGTTGTTGTAGTTGTACTACAGAATTTTGTTAGTATCTTCAATTTGCATACGTTTCTTGACTTGGTGCAACCGTGTTTGATTGTATTAGGGAGTAATTAGTGGTATATTCTATATCATCAAACTTCCTAAATAGAGTTTTTTTCAACACAGTACACACGCTCATACATACACACATACATTCATCCCTATGAGCGCACGCACGCACGCACATCCTACCCCTGTGAGCATCCCGAGAGACTGAGCCGGCACATCATCTTGAGATTGATGAAGTCGCCACAGACGTCTTGGTAGTCGACGGAAAAGTCTCCTTCCACTTAACGCACATCGCCGAAAGGGCTGAAATAAATCCAGAAAAATGTGAACACTAATGTCAAGTCTAGACTTGAAGTATGCTAGACTAGGGATACCACTATCCTACTAACCATCCAACCACAAATTGGTTCACACTTTTTTTAAATTGCCAAATCAAATTTTACGGAGTTCAAATGATGCACTTTTGCCCCGGACGGCCAAGATTAAAAGTATGTCACCTCTAGGCAGGTATGGTGGTGCACCCTAAAAGAACTCAAAAACTATACCCGTGGTGCTGTTTAGTTGAGAATTCCGTACGAGTATAGAGTTAGTAAATCAATAAGCCTAGCAAGATTCTTCACCTTGCATGCTCACTACACTATTAGTACTGACATCCTGATTTCTGCAAGCGAAAAAACAGGGGAAGAAGTTAGCATGCATGCATCGATTCTGAATCTTGATAGATTTTGACGACACGAACCCATGATTGGAATTGGACGCAGACGAAAGTTGTTGATTAACAATTGGTTGGGTAGCAAAGAATGGATGCAGTTGCTCTGTCTTTTGGAAAGCCGGCCCAGATGTGACCAGGTCCACTGAAATTTGATCACCTTTCTGGGTTTTGTCACAGATATACACCTTCGTCACAAAGCGTGTGTTTTCCACGTGGCGATATTTCCCCCAGTGATTCCTCAAAAAAACTAATCGCCTTTGTGGCTCTGTCACAGATTTACACGTTCACAAAGCGTGTGTTTTCCCGATGGGGATCCTTGCCCCGTGATTCCTCAAATATTAAAGCGTGTGTTTCATAATTCATATGATATTCATGGTAAATATCGTTTCTTCATGCAAACCAACCTATGATTCGATAGTTAGAGGAACAGTTGTATTTCCAGCCCATTAAGATTCAAATCCTGATGTCCACATTATTTCTAAGGATGAGTGTATGCACGTATATATGAACGCTTGCATCTGTACTGTGTTTGAAAAATAATGTTTCTCCATCTAGTCAAACCATCAAAGGCTCATAACCATCATAACTCTTGAGAAGAAAATGTTACGCCCATGTTGAAATGTATGAATAGAAATGTTTTTTGATTCGTCATGGCATGCCCAACGGCCTACCCTAAATCGAACACACTAAACGATAGTGGAAAAGGATATGGGAGCCGATCATCAAATCTCGTGCATCAAATAAAAGCGTACATGATACTTTTCTTAATATAGTGAAAAAATACATAACAAAAATTGCCCTATTTTAAATCTTTGCTGGACGTGGGCATGTCACTACTAGAAAAAACTTTATACACAGAACCTTAACAATAGCGCTGGATAAAATGTGGCATTACTGCTACTTAGCAGTATCGCGTGTCCAAAGAAGACGCTACTGCTATATACAACAAAGAGCGCTACTACTAAAATTGCTCCATCGTTGCCGCCAGGCTATGTGAAGTAGTAGCGCTTTCCTTTGAAACACGCTACTGCTAGGTAGTTTAGCAGTAGCGATTTTCCCTAACACGCGCTACGGTTAAACCCATCCTATCTTCTTCATCGTCCGCCCCACACTCTCCCCTCTCCACTCCCACTCTCACTCCCCACGTACCCCGTCGTCCGTCACCGCCGACATCGTCCCCACGCACCACTTGTCCCCGCTCGCCGCCGCCGATGCTCCTACTCCTCCTCCACCGAGGTAGTTCCTCGATCGACCCCTCCTCCTTCCACCTCCCTCCCCTCCTCGTCCCTCTCCCGACCCCTCCGTCCTTCCCTCTCCCTCCTCACTCCCGCCTCCTCCCTCCCACCTCCCTCCCTGCCTCGTCCGTCCTCTCCTCTCCCTACCTCATCCGTCCTCCTCCTCCCTGCCTCATCCGTCTGCCTCCTCCCTTCCACCCTCACTCACCCCTCCCTTCGTTCCTACTCCCTCCACTTCCCTCTGTTTTGAAATTTTAAGAATAGAAATTTTTAGGTATTAAATTTAGTAATAGGAGTAAGAAAATTTAGGGTAGAACTAGAGTAATAAAAAACTTAGTAAGTGTTTAATAAACATAGTTTATTTAGTAAGTGGTTAATAGAACTAGTTTATTTATAGTAAGTGCTTAATAGAACTAGTTTATAGTAAGTGGTTAATAGAACTAGTTTATTTAGTAAGTGCTTAATAGAACTAGTTTAGAGAGAGAGACCTATATTGGCAAATTTAGTTATGTTAGGATTATATATAAGATATTTTGAAATGTTTTTGTTCATATTTTCAACCATTGAAATGCAATGACCATCAAGTTTCAATGCTCATATGATGTAGATTTAAACATGTATATCTAGTGTTGCTCAAATAGGATATGTGCTTGCCCAAGTGGACATGTTTGCATGGAACACTGATACGTCTCCAACGTATCTATAATTTTTGATTGTTCCATGCTATTATATTATCAACCTTGGATGTTTTATATGCATTTATATGCTATTTTATATGATTTTTGGGACTAACCTATTAACCTAGAGCCCAGTGCCAGTTTCAGTTTTTTCCTTGTTTTTGAGTATCACAGAAAACGAAATTCAAACGGAGTCCAATTGACCTGAAACTTCACGGAACTTATTTTCGGACCAGAAGAAGCCCACTGAGTATCGGAGATGGACCAGGAGAGTCCTGGGCTGCCCACGAGGGTAGGAGGCGCGCCGACCCCCCCCCCCCCCCCCGAGCGCGCCCCCTGCCTCGTGGACAACATGGAGGTCCACCGACGTACTTCTTCCTCCCATATATACCCATATACCCTAAAAACTTCGGGGAGCACAATAGATCGGGAGTTCCGCCGCCAGAAGCCTCTGTAGCCACCGAAAACCTATCTAGACCCGTTTCGGCACCCTGCCGGAGGGGGAATCCCTCTCCGGTGGCCATCTTCATCATCCCGGTGCTCTCCATGATGAGGAGGGAGTAGTTCTCCCTCGGGGCTGAGGGTATGTACTAGTAGCTATGTGTTTGATCTCTCTCTCTCTCTCGTGTTCTTGAGGTGGTACGATCTTGATGTATCGCGAGCTTTGCTATTATAGTTGGATCTTATGATGTTTCTCCCCCTCTACTCTCTTGTAATGGATTGAGTTTTCCCTTTGAAGTTATCTTATCAGATTGAGTCCTTAAGGATTTGAGAACACTTGATGCATGTCTTGCGTGGGATACCCGTGGTGACAATGGGGTATTCTATTGATCCACTTGATGTATGTTTTGGTGATCAATTTGCGGGTTCCGCCCATGAACCTATGCAAAGGGGTTGGCACATGTTTTCGTCTTGACTCTCCAGTAGAAACCTTAGGGCACTCTTTGAAGTACTTTGTGTTGGTTTGAATAGATGAATCTGAGATTGTGTGATGCATATCGTATAATCATACCCACGGATACTTGAGGTGTCATTAGAGTATCTAGGTGACATTAGGGTTTTGGTTCATTTGTGTCTTAAGGTGTTATTCTAGTACGAACTCTAGGGATGTTTGTGACACTTATAGGAATAGCCCAACGGATTGATTGGAGAGAATAACTTTGAGGTGGTTTCGTACCCTACCATAATCTCTTCGTTTGTTCTCCGCTATTAGTGACTTTGGAGTGACTCTTTGTTGCATGTTGAGGGACAGTTATGTGATCCAATTATGTTATTATTGTTGAGAGGACTTGCACTAGTGAAAGTATGAACCCTAGGCCTTGTTTCAACGCATTGCAATACCGTTTACGCTCACTTTTATCACTTGCTACCTTGTTGTTTTTATATTTTCAGATTACAAAAACTATTATCTACCATCCATATACCACTTGTATCATCATCTCTTCGCCGAACTAGTGCACCTATACAATTTACCATTGTATTGGCTGTGTTGGGGACACAAGAGACTCTTTGTTATTTGGTTGCAGGATTGCTTGAGAGAGACCGTCTTCATCCTACGCCTCCCACGGATTGATAAACCTTAGGTCATCCACTTGAGGGAAATTTGCTACTGTCCTACAAACCTCTGCACTTGGAGGCCCAACAACGTCTACAAGAAGAAGGTTGTGTAGTAGACATCAAGCTCCTTTCTGGCGCCGTTGCCGGGGAGGATAGCGCTTGAAGGTATATCTTTAGATCTTGCAATCGAGTCTTTTAGTTTCTTGTTTTATCACTAGTTTAGTCTATAAAATAAAACAAAAAATGGAATTAAGTTTGCCTCATATGCTTCATCACTTTAATATCTTTCGTGAGTATGATGGAAAGGAAAATTGTGCCAAAGTGTTAGAAGAAGAATGCATTAAAATGTTTGGCACTAAATCTTTGAATGATGAGCATGATTGCAATGTTGTTAGTATGAATTCCTTGAATATCCATGATGCTAATGATATGCAAAGCCACAAGCTTGGGGAAGCTATGTTTGATGAAGATGATATTTTTTTGTCCCCCAAGTTTTGATGAGCAAATTTATTATGATGAAAGCATGCCTCCTATTTATGATGATTATATTGATGAAAGTGGATTTGGAGAGGCCATGACTTTACTTTGTGATGAATCCACTATTCCGAAAGAGGTTCAAATTGATTATGAGAACAAAGTTGCTATCTATGATGATTATTGTGATGACTTGTATGCTATAAAGAATAATGATATCCATGAAACTTGTCATCATGATTTTAGTTTTCAATTGGATTATGCCTCACATGATAATTATTTGTTGAGTTTTCTCCCACTATTATTCATGAGAAGAATTTTGCTTATGTGGAGAGTAGTAAATTTTATATGCTTGTAGATCAAGAAAAGAATGCTTTAGGTGATAGTTATATTGTTGAATTCATTCATGATGCTACTGAAAATTATTATGAGGGAGGAACATATGCTTGTAGGAATTGCAATAATATCAAGTTTCCTCTCTATGTGCTTAAAGTTTTGAAGTTATGCTTGTTTTGCCTTCCTATGCTAGTTTATTATTGTTCCCATAAGTTGTTTGATCACTAAATCCCTATGCATAGGAAGAGGGTTAGGCTTAAATGTTCTAGTCATATTCTTCATGATGCTCTCTTTATGTTTCAATTCTTATCCTTTATGTGAGCATCGTTGAAATCATCATGCTTAGCTAGGGCTGTTAAACGTTAGCGCTTGTTGGGAGGCAACCCAACTTTATTTTTGTTCCTTTCTTTTTGCTCCTGTTTAGCAATAAATAATTTATCTAGACTCTGTTATGATTGAGTTTTTACGTTTTAATTAGTGTTTGTGCCAAGTAGAACCGTTGGGAAGACTTGGGGAAAGTCTTGTTGATCTTGCTGTAAAAAACAGAAACTTTAGCGCTCACGAGAATTGCTGCCATTTTTATTTGGATAGTGATATTTAGTTAATTATTTTTGAAGATGACTAATAGATAAATTCCTCACGTCCATAAATTTATTTTAGAATTTTGGGGGTTCTATAAGTTTGCTTTAGCTACAGATTACTACAGACTGTTCTGTTTTTGACAGATTCTGTTTTTCGTGTGTTGTTTGCTTATTTTAATGAATCTATGGCTAGTAAAATAGTTTATAAACCATAGAGAAGTTGGAATACAGTAGGTTTAACACCAATATAAATAAATAATGAGTTCATTACAGTACCTTGAAGTGGTGTTTTGTTTTCTTTCGCTAATGGAGCTTACGAGTTTTCTGTTAAGTTTTGTGTTGTGAAGTTTTCAAGTTTTGGGTGAAGATTCGATGGACTATGGAATAAGGAGTGGAAAGAGCCTAAGCTTGGGGATGCCCAAGTCACCCCAAGTTAATATTAAAGGACAACCAAAATCCTAAGCTTGGGGATGCCACGGAAGGCATCCCCTCTTTCGTCTTCGTTTATCGGTAATTTTACTTGGAGCTATATTTTTGTTTACCACATGATATGTGTTTTGCTTGGAGGGTGATTCCATTTTATTTTGTTTTGCTTGCTGTTTCAATAAAATACCAAGATCTGAAATTATTAAATGTTAGAGAGTATTCACATAGTTGCATAATTATTCAACTACTCATTGATCTTCACTTATATCTTTCGGAGTAGTTTGTCGTTGCTCTAGTGCTTCACTTATATCCTTTTAGAGCACGGTGGTGGCTTTATTTTATACAAATAATTGATCTCTCATGCTTCACTTATATTATTTTGAGAGTTTTTAGAACAGCATGGTAGTTTGCTTTGGTTATGAAACTAGTCCTAATATGATAGGCATCCAAGTGAGATATAATAAAAAAAACTTTCATATAAAGTGCATTGAATACTATGAGAAGTTTGATTCCTTATGATTGTTTTGAGATATGGAGATGGTGATATTAGAGTCATGCTACTTGAGTAGTTGTGAATTTGAGAAATACTTGTGTTAAAGTTTGTGATTCCCGTAGCATGCACGTATGGTGAACCGTTATGTGATGAACTCGGAGCATGATTTATTTATTGATTGTCTTCCTTATGAGTGGCGGTCGGGGACGAGCGATGGTCTTTTCCTACCAATATATCCCCCTAGGAGCATGCGCGTAGTACTTTGTTTTGATAACTAATAGATTTTTGCAATAAGTATGTGAGTTCTTTATGACTAATGTTGAGTCCATGGATTATACGCACTCTCACCCTTCCAACATTGCTAGCCTCTCTAGTATCGCGCAACTTTCGCCGGTACCTTAAACCCACCATATATCTTCCTCAAAACAGCCACCATTCATAATTCTTTCATACATGTCACTCATGAGTCATTGCACATCCCGGCACACCGCCGGAGGCATTCATATAGAGTCATATCTTGTCCTAAGTATCGAGTTGTAATTCTTGAGTTGTAAGAAAATAAAAGTGTGATGATCATCATTATTAGAGCATTGTCCCAGTGAGGAAAGGATGATGGAGACTATGATTTCCCCACAAGTCGGGATGAGACTCCAGACGAAAAAAAGCGGCCAAAGAAGCCCAAATAAAAAAAGGCCATAAAAAGAGAAGGCCCAAATAAAAAAAATAATAAATAAATAAAAATGAGAGAAAAACAGAGAAGGGGCAATGCTACTATCCTTTTACCACACTTGTTAGCACCATGATCTTCATGATATAGAGTCTCCTATGTTGTCACTTTCATATACTAGTAGGAATCTTTCATTATAGAACTTGGCTTGTATATTCCAATGATGGGCTTCCTCAAAATGCCCTAGGTCTTCGTGAGCAAGCGAGTTGGATGCACACCCACTTAGTTTCTTTTTGAGATTTCATACACTTATAGCTCTAGTGCATCCGTTGCATGGCAATCCCTACTCACTCACATTGATATCTATTGATGGGCATCTCCATAGCCTGTTGATACGCCTAGTTGATGTGAGACTATCTTCTCCTTTTTGTCTTCTCCACAACCACCATTCTATTCCACCTATAGTGCTATGTCCATGGCTCATGCTCATGTATTGCGTGAAGATTGAAAAAGTTTGAGAACATCAAGAGTATGAAACAATTGCTTGGCTTGTCATCGGGGTGGTGCATGATTTAAATATTTTGTGTGGTGAAGATAGAGCATAGCCATACTATATGATTTTATAGGGATAGCTTTCTTTGGCCATGTTATTTTGAGAAGACGTGATTACTTGGTTAGTATGCTTGAAGTATTATTATTTTTATGTCAATATTAAATTTTTGTCTTGAATCTTATGGATCTGAATATTCTTGCCACAATAAAGAGAACTACATTGATAAATATGTTAGGTAGCATTCCACATCAAAAATTCTGTTTTTATCATTTACCTACTCGAGGACAAGCAGGAATTAAGCTTGGGGATGCTGATGCATCTCCAACGTATCTACAATTTTTGATTGTTCCATGCTATTATATTATCAACCTTGGATGTTTTATATGCATTTATATGCTATTTTATATGATTTTTGGGACTAACCTATTAACCTACAGCCCAGTGCCAGTTTCAGTTTTTTCCTTGTTTTAGAGTATCGCAGAAAAGGAAAATCAAACGGAGTCCAATTGACCTGAAACTTCACGGAACTTATTTTTGGACCAGAAGAAGCCCACGGAGTATCGGAAATGGACCAGGAGAGTCCCGGGCTGCCCACGAGGGTGGGGGGTGCGCCCACCCCCCCCTCCCCTGGGCGCGCCCCCTGCCTCGTGGACAGCCCAGAGGTCCACCGATGTACTTCTTCCTCCCATATATACCCATATAGACTAAAAACTTCGGGGAGCACAATAGATCGGGAGTTCCGCCGCTAGAAGCCTACGTAGCCACTGAAAACCAATCTAGACCCGTTCCGGCACCCTGCCGGAGGGGGAATCCCTCTCCGGTGGCCATCTTCATCATCCTGGTGCTCTCTGTGACGAGGAGGGAGTAGTTCTCCCTCGGGGCTGAGGGTATGTACCAGTAGCTATGTGTTTGATCTCTCTCTCTCTTGTGTTCTTGAGGTGGTACGATCTTGATGTATCGCGAGCTTTGCTATTATATTTGGATCTTATGATGTTTCTCCCCCTCTACTCTCTTGTAATGGATTGAGTTTTCCCTTTGAAGTTATCTTATCGGATTGAGTCTTTAAGGATTTGAGAACACTTGATGTATGTCTTGCGTGCGATACCCGTGGTGACAATGGGGTATTCTATTGATCCACTTGATGTATGTTTTGTTGACCAACTTGCGGGTTCCGCCCATGAACCTATGCATAGGGGTTGGCACACGTTTTCGTCTTGACTCTCCGGTAGAAACTTTAGGGCACTCTTTGAATTACTTTGTGTTGGTTTGAATAGATGAATCTGAGATTGTGTGATGCATATCGTAAAGTCATACCTACGGATACTTGAGGTGACATTGGAGTATCTCGGTGACATTAGGGTTTTGGTTGATTTGTGTCTTAAGGCGTTATTCTAGTACGAACTCTAGGGATTTTTGTGACACTTATAGGAATATCCCAACGGATTGATTGGAAAGAATAACTTTGAGGTGGTTTCGTTCCCTACCATAATCTCTTTGTTTGTTCTCCGCTATTAGTGACTTTGGAGTGACTCTTTGTTGCATGTTGAGGGATAGTTATGTGATCCAATTGTGTTATTATTGTTGAGAGGACTTGCACTAGTGAAAGTATGAACCCTAGGCCTTGTTTCAACGCATTGCAATACCGTTTACGCTCACTTTTATCACTTTCTACCTTGTTGTTTTTATATTTTTAGATTACAAAAACTATTATCTACCATCCATATACCACTTGTATCTGTTGGAAATATGACCTAGAGGCAATAATAAAATGGTTATTATTATATTTCCTTGTTCATGATAATTGTCTATTGTTCATGCTATAATTGTGTTATCCGGTAATTGTAATACATGTGTGAATACATAGACCACAACATGTCCCTAGTGAGCATCAAGTTGACTAGCTCGTTGATCAATAGATGGTTACAGTTTCCTGACCATGGACATTGGATGTCATTGATAACGGGATCACATCATTAGGAGAATGATGTGATGGACAAGACCCAATCCTAAGCATAGCACAAGATCGTGTAGTTCGTCTGCTAAAGCTTTTCTAATGTCAAGTATCTTTTCCTTAGAACATGAGATTGTGTAACTCCCGGATACTGTAGGAATGCTTTGGGTGTGCCAAACGTCACAACGTAACTGTGTGGCTATAAAGGTGCACTACGGTTATTCCCGAAAGTATCTGTTGGGTTGGCACGAATCAAGACTGGGATTTGTAACTCCGTATGACGGAGAGGTATCTCTGGGCCCACTCGGTAAGATATCATCGTAATGAGCTCTATGTGACTAAGGGGTTGGTCACGAGATGATGTGTTACGGAACGAGTAAAGAGACTTGCCATAACGAGATTGAACAAGGTATCGGTATACCGACGATCGTATCTCGGGCAAGTGCTATACCGGTTGACAAAGGGAATTGTATACGGGGTTGATTGACTCCTCGACATCGTTGTTCATCCGATGAGATCATCGTGGAACATGTGGGAGCCAACATGGGTATCCAGATCCTGCTGTTGGTTATTGGTTGGAGAGATGTCTCAGTCATGTCTGCATGATTCCCGAACCCGTAGGGTCTACACACTTAAGGTTCGATGATGCTAGGGTTATAGGGAAAGTTTGTATGTGGTTACCGAATGTTGTTCAGAGTCCCGGATGAGGTCCCGGACGTAACGAGGAGGTCCGGAATGGTCTGGGGACAAATATTTATATATGGGAAGTCCTTATTCGGTCGCCGGAAGTGTTTGGGGGTTTATCGGTATTGTACCGGGACCACCGAAAGGGTTCCGGGGGTCCACCGGGAGGGTCCACCTGCCCCGGAGGGCCCTATGGGCTGAATATGGAAGGGGAACCAGCCCCTAGATGGGCTGGGCGCCAAACCCCCTAGGGCCCATGTGCCTAGGGTTTGGGGGAACCCTAAAGGGGGGCGCCCCCCTTGGCTTGGGGGGCAAGCCTCCCCCCTTGGCCGCCGCCCCCCTCTAGATCCATCTGGAGGGGGCCAGCCCCCCTCTCCCTTGCCCCTATAAATAGAGGGGAGGTGGGAGGGCAGCCGCACCACATCCAAGGCATAGCGCTCCCCCTCCCCAACACCTCCTCCTCTTCCCGCGACGCTTGGCGAAGCCCTGCCGGAGTACCACGCTGCTCCAACACCACCATGCCGTCGTGCTGCTGCTGGACGGAGTCTTCCCCAACCTCTCCCTCTCTCCTTGCTGGATCAAGGCGTGGGAGACGTCACCGGGCTGCACGTGTGTTGAACACAGAGGCGCCGTTGTTCGGCGCTTGGATCAGAATCTACCGCGATCTGAATCACCACGAGTACGACTCCCTCATCCGCGTTCTTGTAACGCTTCCGTGCCGCGATCTTCAAGGGTATGAAGATGCACTCCCCTCTCTCTCGTTGCTAGTTTCTCCATAGATTGATCTTGGTGATGCTTAGAAAATTTTAAATTTCTGCAACGATCCCCAACAGTGGCACCATATGCTAGGTCTATGCGTAGTTTCTATGCACGAGTAGAACACAAGTTGTTGTGGGTGTCGATTTTATCAATTTACTTGCCGTTACTAGTCTTATCTTGATTCGGCGGCATCATGGTATGAAGCGGCCCGGACCGACCTTACACGTACTCTTACGTGAGACTGGTTCCACCGACTGACATGCACTAGTTGCATAAGGTGGCTAGCGTGTGTCGGTGTCAAAACCGGCCGATCTTGGGTAGGGGGTCCCAAACTATGCGTCTAAGGCGGATGGTAACAGGAGGCAGGGGACACGATGTTTTACCCAGGTTCGGGCCCTCTTGATGGAGGTAAAACCCTACGTCCTGCTTGATTTATTCCTGATGATATGAGTATTACAAGAGTTGATCTACCACGACATCGGAGAGGCTAAACCCTAGAAGCTAGCCTATGGTATGATTGTATGTTGCCCTACGGACTAAAACCCTCCGGTTTATATAGACACCGGAGGGGGCTAGGGTTACACAAGGTCGGTTACAAAGGATGAGATATACATATCCGTATTGCCTAGCTTGCCCTCCACGCCAAGTAGAGTCCCATCCGGACACGAGACGAAGTCTTCAATCTTGTATCTTCATAGTCCAACAGTCCGGCCAAAGGATATAGTCCGGCTGTCCGGAGACCCCCTCACTACTAGGAAAAGGGCTACTAATGGCGCACCGGTTTTGCCTACTAATGGCGCATCACTGGTGTGCCATTAGTATCACGCCACTAGTATTTTTTACTAATGGCGCACCACTGGTGCGCCATTAGTATCTGGTATACTAATGGCGCACCATTGGTGGGCCATTAGTATAGGCCACGGTGCGCCATTAGTATAGGCCACTGGTGCGCCATTAGTATAGGCCACTGGTGCGCCATTAGTATTTTTTGAATTTTGAAGGCGGGAAAATAGTAGTGGCGCACCGTCTAACCCCCACCGTGCGCCATTGCTATTTTTGAATTTTGAATTTGGATCTGGATCGTGATTTTTTTGCCCATTTTTTGCTCTTTTTTTGCTCGTTTTTTGGCACGATATTATTTCAAATTTTGTTCCTGTTTTTGGATCTTGTATGTTCTTTTGCCGTGTTCTTTTGCCGGAGAGGAGTTCGCCGGAGAGGAGGAGGAGGAGGTCACCGGAGAGGCGCTCGCCTACATCACCGGAGAGGAGGAGGAGGAGTTTGCCGGAGAGGAGGAGGAGGAGGTCGCTGGAGAGGAGTTCACCGGAGCATCGGAGAGGAGGAAGGAGAAACCATGAGGGGATGGGAGGAGAGGAGGGAGGAGGAGCTCACCGGAGAGGAGGGAGGAGGAGCTCATCGGAGAGGAGGGAGGAGAAACCATGAGGGGAGGGGAGGGGAGGGGAGGGGAGGAAAGGAGAGGAGGGAGGAGGAGGTCGCCGGAGAGGAGGAGGAGGAGGTCGCCGGAGAGGGGGTGCATATAAAAAACCTTATTTACATCCGAATTCAACTTTTTGAGTAGATGATTTTTCATATAAAAAACTTTTTCATTCGAGTTCGTACGCAAAAGTTATGCCCATTTTACAAATTCTCGAGAGATTTTGCAAATAAAGTCGAAATTCATATTTGTAAATTTTCACAACAACTAGACCACATATCACATGGGAAAATTATTTTCTTTTATTTTTTTGACATTTCCATCATTTTTTTATTTTTTTTAAAACTAAAAGGCAGTCCACGGGGGGGGGGGGGGGGTCCATTCGGTGGAAGTGGTGGCCAAGTTACTAATGGCGCACCACTCCCACGGTGCGCCATTAGTAGTTTGAAAAAATTTTAAAACAAAATTTTACTAATGGCACACGCCATTAGTGTCAATTCCATCTATAGCCCTTTTCCTAGTAGTGCCTAATCCAGGACTCCCTCAGTAGCCCCTGAATCAGGCTTCAATGACGATGAGTCCGGCGCGCAGTATTGTCTTCGGCATTGCAAGGCGGGTTCCTCCTCTGAATACACCACGGAAGAATTTGAATACAAGGATGGTGTCCGACCATGGAAAATAAGTTCCACATACCACCGTAGAGAGAATAATATTTCCACAAATCTAATTTGCTGACACGTTTTGGCAACCTGACATTACGCCATGACCCGGTGATTATTCGAACCGTTTCCTTTAACTAGCCCCGCACATAACGCGAGGCAGTTTCTTGACACGTCTTGTCAAAGCAGAGATCGTGTCCCCCTTATTACGGGATTCTCATCAATACGGGCGTGGGTAACCCAACCGTGCCATCGATTACGACGCTTGGGGGATAAGCGAGTTTTACCAGGCTAGTGGGGGTGCATAGTTTCGGCCAAGGTTTAAGCTTTTTCAACCCACGCCTTCTTCCTCCTTGCTCATCCATTCTTGCGCACTCGAGCTCCAACGCCCAAGTCCACATCCTTCCCCTCAACCTTCTCCAATCATGTCCGGAGCGGGAGGCAAATGGATGGCTTCCTCCGTTACGGAGGGACACATCAAGAAGCTGCGCGGAGCCGGATACTTAGCCACGAATATCGTGCATCGGCTGCCCGCTGCGGGGCAGATCGTCCCTACCCCTGAACCTCACGAGAGGGTAGTTTTCCTCCACCACTTCCTCTGCGGACTGGGGTTTCCCCTCCATCCATTAGTCCGTGGTCTCATGTTCTACTACGGGCTGGACTTCCATGATCTGGCCCCAAACTTCATCCTCAACATTTCGGCGTTCATCGTTGTGTGTGAGGCTTTCCTCCGCATCCGGCCCCACTTCGGCATGTGGTTAAAGACCTTCAATATCAAGCCGAAGGTGGTGGGAGGCCAACAAGCAGAATGCGGCGGAGCCATGGTAGGCAAGATGCCCAATGTTATATGGCTTGAAGGCTCCTTCGTGGAGACCATAAAGGGGTGGGAATCGGCGTGGTTCTACATCACTGAGCCGCGCGAGACCAACTGGGTGGCTGCCCCCAAGTTTCGATCCGGAATCCCCACGCAGCTCACCTCCTGGAAAGAGAAGGGCCTATCCTGGGGTTCATCGGTGGAGTTGGACGGACTCCAGAAATGTATCCAAAATATGGCAAGCAAGAAGCTCAAGCTTGTCAACATAGTCCAGGTCATGCTCATCCGCCGGATCCTCCCGTGTCAACAACGGGATTTCGACTTGTGGGAGTTCGACCCGACCCAGCACCAGACTCTGAGTGAGCTTTTCGACACGACGCATGAGGACGTCTGGAGGGTGTTGTTCAAGGGCGCCGAGGTCCCTCCCTCTCTCACCGAGGACCGCGGGCTAAGCGCGAAGCGCCGAGCACATTCGGTGAGTTCTATACATCTAGTAGGATATTTATTTCCCCTAGCTTAACCATGTGCAGGGTCTGAGCTCCATGCCTTTGACAGGACTGGGTCGGGGCAGATTAACTGTCCGACCCCTCTGCCCGAAGACACTGCGGACGCTCTCCTGACGGAGATGCTGACTCCGGCTCCTTACAAGGTGTCGGAGAAGACCAAGAAGGCCAAGGGAACCCGAAAGAGTTCCCGACTCCAGGTGTTATCGGACTCATCGTCCGATAACTCCGCGAAGTACTCCTCCCCCGAAGACGAGGAGGAAGATGAAGATGCTCCCCCTCCAGTCAGGGGAGACAAGAAAAGGAAGGCCGCCCCAACCGGGGGAGCCGAAGGGTCCAAGAAGGGAAGGACTCTCCTTCCGGACTACTTCACCACTGCCGCCGAAGGCAAAGACGAGTGGCTGCTCAGGGCCATGCCCCTGGCGAAGTCGTAAGTATTCGCATGCCAGAGTAACTCATATCATATCTTCGTCGCACTGCTTCTCCTAACGCCGAATTATGATTGTGCAGACCGCCACGAGCCCGTATCGACGTATCTTCGTCGGACGGCTCCCTGGGCTCGTCGGATATGGATAGCGATCCACTTTCGACCGCCACCTCCCCTTGCCCTACGGACAACTCCAAGGTATTGTCTCAAGAGGCACCGGGTCGAGGGGAGACAGTCCCAGAGGCGCCTCAAGGCGACCTTCCGGATTCCAGGAGCAGAGGGAGCAAGGCTCCCGAGGGCTCCGAGTTCGGCCCTCAGCCGAACACCGCGCCGGAACCTCCAGTGGTTCCGGACTCAGGCAGGCGGCCCCCCTCCAAAAGGGGCAAGACACCTGTGCCGGTGACCTCTGTCCATCCAGAGGCACCGTACAATCTGCTGGGAGCGCTTCGCAGCGCTTCCATCGACGAAGAGCACCGCACTATTATGAGTGCGGTGGTCCAGAAGGTCCAGTCCGCCAAGAGCAGACTGACTGAAGCTTGTGCCAGCCTTCTAACAGGCTTTGAGGTAAGTATTTGAAATCTAGGGAAAATATTACTGCATAGACAGTAGCCCCTGATGCTCTGTTCGGTGTTCATAAAGAAAAGCCGAACAGAGGATCAAACAATATCGCAGGAGTCTAATATAAGTATGTCTATATGCGTATGCAGGCTTCGCTGCTGGCCTCTGCCGCACTGACTGCAGAGGTAGACGCACTGAAGCAGGACCTCAGAGGGTCCAAGGAAGAGCTCGGCCTTGCCAAGAGGCAGCTCGAGGAGAACAAAGGTAAGTAGTACCTAGTCTATGGATATATATAAAAAGAATGTGATTGCAAAATGACAGGATCATCGTAAATTTGCCAGGGGCCACGACCGAGGTGGCGACCATGAAGCAAGCGCTATCCGAGGCCAAAAACAAAGCGGCCAAGGAGCGCACCGAGCGGGAAAGGAAGGAGGCTCGGGTGGGCGAGGTGCAGCAAGAGCTCCACGCTCTCGTGACAAAGCACGAGGCGTTGGAGCTTGACTTGAAGACGCGAGAGTCTGAGCTTGTCGCGGCCCTCGAGAGCGCAAAGAGTGCCAAGGCCGAAGCCCAAAAGGCCCTCCAGGAGAATGATGCGATGAAGAAGATAGCGGCGGGTAAGGCATTCTATATGCAAAGCAAGCATGTGAAAGTAAATTACTTGTTACTTACCCGAATCCGGAGCTCTCCAGGAGCATTCGCAGATTTGCCCCGCAGCCTGTCGGATGCCACATAGTTTTACCAGGCCGAGGAGGGAAGCTCAACGGAGAAGCTATTCTGGTCTCGGTATGCTAGGACCGAACACCCGATGCCTCTGAGCGACCAGCTGAAGCAACTGGTCGAGCTGCACAAGGTGGCTGAACAGGCTGAGGGAGTCCTAGATTAGGGGGTCTCCAGACAGCCGGACTATCTCCATTGGCCGGACTGTTAGACTGTGAAGATACAAGATTCAAGACTTCATCTCGTGTCCGGATGGAACTCTACTTGTCGTGGAAGGCAAGCTAGGCAATACATATATGGATATCTCCTCCTTTGTAACCGACCTTGTGTAACCCTAACCCTCTCTGGTGTCTATATAAACCGAAGGGTTTTAGTCCGTAGGACAACAATCACAACATACAATCATACCATAGGCTAGCTTCTAGGGTTTAGCCTCTCTGATCTAGTGGTAGATCTACTCTTGTACTACCCATATCATCAATATTAATCAAGCAGGACGTAGGGTTTTACCTCCATCAAGAGGGCCCGAACCTGGGTAAAACATCGTGTCCCTTGCCTGCTGTTACCATCCGGCCTAGACGCACAGTTCGGGACCCCCTACCCGAGATCCGCCGGTTTTGACACCGACATTGGTGCTTTCATTGAGAGTTCCTCTGTGTCGTCACAGTTGGGCTTGATGGCTCCTACTATCATCGATACCGATGCGGTCCAGGGCGAGACTTTTCTCCCCGGATAGATCTTCGTATTCGGCGGCTTTGCACTGCAGGCTAATTTGCTTGGCCATCTGGAGCAGATTGAAAGCTACGCCCCTGGCCATCAGGTCAGATATGGAAGTTTGAACTACACGACCGACATCCGCGGAGACTTGATCTTTGACGGATTCGAGCCACAGCCAGGCGCGCCGCACTGTCACGATGGGTATGACCTAGCTCTGCCGCCGAACAGTACCCCAGAAGCCGCGCCCACATCAGCTCCGACCCTTAGTTCGGAGCCAACTGCGCCAATCGAGGATGGGTGGTTAGAAACCGCCTCAGGGGCTGCAGTCTCAACGGCGATCGAGCCGAACACCAGCATAATCCTCTGCGCAGCCCATGAATCCAAGATGCCAGACTCTTTTTCTGACTCCGAACCGCCCGCACCCCTGCCAATCAAATCCGATAGGGCGCCGATCATGGAATTCGCTGTCGCGGATATCTTTCAGCACTCGCCCTTCGATGACATTCTGAATTCACTAAGGTCTCTCTCTTTGTCAGGAGAGCCCTGGCTGGATTATGGCCAACGGGATTGGGAATCGGACGACGAACAAATTCGACGCCCACCCACCACCCACTTAATAGCCACTGTCGATGACTCAACCGACATGCTCGACTTCAACTCCGAAGACATCGATGGTATGGACGACGATGCGGGAGGCGAAGAGGAACCACCGCCCACAGGGCGCTGGACGTCCACTTCATCATATGATGTATGCATGGTGGACACACCAAAAGAAGACGACGACGAGGAACGAAAGGACGCACTGAAGGCTTGTTCCCTTGAGAAGCGGTCAAAGCGGCGGCGCAAGCGGCACCCCAAATCCCGCCTCGGCAGAAATAACGATCATACAGACCCAGCGTTGGAGTAGGGCGAACCACTGCCGGACCACGACAATACGGAGAATCAAACCGAACAAACCAATTCTGTCAAAGATAATAGTCCGGACGACATAACGCCGGACAGGCACCCGGAGCAGCAGAATGCCCGTCAAAGGCTCGTTGCCACCGCGAGGAGTCTGAAAAAGCAGAAGCAAAGGCTCAAGGTTGCGCAAGACACACTCCAAATCAGATGGAGTAAAGTACTCAACACAGCAGCAAGGTACGGCGACAATCGCCCCACCAAGAGCTACCCAAAGCGGAAGTTGCTACCCAAATTCAATGAGGAGGCCTCAGACCCCCCACAACCAAAAATCAAAACAGCCACCTGGCCGGATAGATGACCTCACGGCCAACATCGAGTGGCAAACAACGCCACTCACAAGCCAATACGCGATCCACGTGAGGGCTCGCACCAAAAGGACAGCGCAACCAGATCCATCTATGGACCACGCAAGTGCGCCCCAGCATACAACGTAACACAACAAACATCCGAAAAATGCGGTACACCCAGATACAGGGGTGCCGCACACCCCCTATGTTTCACCGATGAGGTGCTGGACCATGAATTTCCAGAGGGATTCAAACCCGTAAGCATAGAGGCATACGACGGAACAACAGACCCTGGGGTCTGGATTGAGGATTATATCCTCCATATCCATATGGCTCGAGGAGATGATCTCCACGCCATCAAGTACTTACCCCTCAAGCTTAAAGGGCCAGCTCGTCATTGGCTTAAAGGCCTCCCCGAAAACTCCATAGGAAGCTGGGAAGAGCTCGAAGACGCTTTTCGGGCAAATTTTCAAGGAACTTATGTCCGACCTTAGGACGCGGACGATTTGAGCCATATAACTCAACAGCCCGGAGAGTCAGCCCGAAAACTTTGGAACAGGTTTCTTACTAAAAAGAACCAAATTGTCGATTGTCCGGACACCGAAGCCCTAGCAGCTTTTAAGCATAGCGTCTGTGACGAATGGCTCGCCAGACACCTCGGCCAAGAAAAGCCGAGAACAATGGCAGCATTAACAAGCCTCATGACCCGCTTTTGCGCGGGTGAGGATAGCTGGCTAGCCAGATGCAACACCAGCGACCCCAGTACATCTGAAGCTAGAGATGGAAACGGGAAATCATGGCACAACAGCAGTAACAAACGCCGAAACAAAGAAGACAGCACGAAGAGCACGGCAGTAAACGCCGGATTCAAAAGCTCTCGGCCAGGTCAGCAAAAGCCGCCCTCTAAAGGCGCCAGAGACGAACTGTCCAGCCTAAACAAAATTCTGGACCAAATATGTCAGATCCATAGCACCCCTGGTAAACCTGCTAATCATACCCACAGAGAATGTTGGGTCTTCAAGCATTCCAGTAAGATCAACGCCGTACACAAAGGGGAGGATACACCAAGCGAGGACGAGGATGAGCCTCTCAAGCAAGACACTGGGGAACAAAAGAAATTTCCACCAAAAGTCAAAACAGTAAACGTGTTACACGTGATCAAGGGAAGAAACAAAACGGCACTCCCAGAACAATATGCCCAAGGGCCTATCACCACGGAGTCCTGCCACTGGTCGTCTCAACCAATCACTTTCGACCATCGTGATTACTCAGCAAGTATCCGGCGTGCAGGATGGGCTGCCCTCGTATTAGACCCAATAATTGACGGATATAACTTCACACGAGTCCTGATGGACGGTGGCAGCAGTCTAAACCTGATATATCAGGATACAATCTGCGAAATGGAGATAGACCCAACAAAAATTTGCCATAGCAATACTACCTTTAAAGGAGTAACGCCAGGCCCAGGGGCTCATTGCACGGGCTCCCTGCTACTAAAAGTTATATTCGGCTCCCCCTATAACTTCCGTAGCGAACATTTAACCTTCCACATCGCTCCGTTCCAAAGTGGCTATCAAGCACTACTCGGACGCGAAGCTTTCGCTCGATTTAATGCAATACCGCACTACGCTTCCCTCACACTCAAGATGCCCGGACCACGTGGCATCATTACAGTAAATGGAGGTATTAAGCGATCTTTGCGCGTCGAAGAGAGTGTGGCTGCCTTGGCAGCCGCACACTAAAAACGGCCTCACCAACTAAAGCATTTAACAGGTCGTCAAGACCTCGGACACGGTTAGACGAGTCCGGCACAGGTATATGTAATTCATACCGGATCAATGGTCACACCCCTATACAAGGGGCTCAACGCGCGCAGACAAGTGGCAATTTGTACTCATCTTGAATTATACTTGGTTCCTTTAAAAACTATCCTTTTGCATGACAACGTTTTCACCTAAGTTCCTCTCTTTTACAGATGATCATCATGCTGCACCCATCCAGGATACGGCACAACGGAGACACAGGCGCAGACGTGCAGCAGGGACCCGATCCAAGGATTCTTTTTAGATTAAGACCCTGCGTAAACCTTTTTTACTGTCTCTTGTTGATACATATCCACCGAATTCTCAGCATAGTTGAGAAAGATGCTGACGTCTTGGCATGTGGCCACGTCAGAATAATGCACGTACCTGGACACAAGGGGCTTCTTACAAGGGGCGCTATTTAGGCCCGGTTTATACCATAAAGACCGAATACCTTAGGGAGTGTTCGGCGTCGCGAGTTTGGCCTTATATGCATCAGCTCCGAATCATTGTCTTTGGTCAAATGTTGGGTTTGCCCGGCTCCTGTGTTTTGGTGCCTTACGTTCCGCTTTACCGGCTAAGGTAGCGCCAGGAGAACTACTGCGATTGTGCCCTTATATGCATCAGCTCCGAATCATTGTCTTTGGTCAAATGTTGGGTTTGCCCGGCTCCTGTGTTTTGGTGCCTTACGTTCCGCTTTACCGGCTAAGGTAGCGCCAGGAGAACTACTGCGATTGTGCCCTGGTTCATCCGGACGAGCACCTCAGTAGAGAAAGCCGAAAACTGACTGTCATGATATAGCGTGAGACTGGTCAACCACTCGGTGACCTATCGGAATGTTAGAATTCCTCCGCCTTAACGAAGGGCCGTTTTCCGGCCAGGCATGTACGCACCCCGCGATCGGGAGAGTGCGGAGCCACCAGGGGCTATCTAGTAGCCCCACTGTCAAACTCCTATGGCTAAGTGAAAGTGTTAAAGCATTATAGTCTGGTTGACTCGCTCGCTACGCTATCACCTCCTTAATAGGACCAAGACGTTGGGTTAAGTGTGAACACGCGTTTTTTGCGAGCACCCCCGCATTCTATGCGTGGGGGTTGAAGCCGACGGCTGCAATCTTTCAGGTTATACACAGGTATACATAAACGGCCGCACAGGAGGCATCATACTACTTTCAGGCAAAAGTATAAAAATAACCTTATAAAAAATTCATAAAAGCATTGTGCTTACAATGAGAATACATATCAATCAAACATAATATTTTTCGAGCATTGGGCCTCTATCAAACGAGCACCCTCGAGAACCTCCTCGAAATAGTGCTCGGCAGCCACCCGGCCTATGGCCGAACCCTGCGCCGCAACAGTGGTAGCGTCCATCTCGGCCCAGTATGCTTTAACACGGGCAAGGGCCATCTGCGAGCCTTCTATGCACGCCGACCTCTTCATCGCATTAATGCGCGGCACCGCATCAAGGAACTGCTGCACTAAGCTGAAATAGCTATTCGACTTTGGCCTTTCCGACCATAGCTGATCCA
The DNA here is from genome assembly GCF_056163025.1 of Triticum urartu. Classification (NCBI taxonomy): domain Eukaryota; kingdom Viridiplantae; phylum Streptophyta; class Magnoliopsida; order Poales; family Poaceae; genus Triticum; species Triticum urartu. Next base: position 580,338,104 of record NC_141878.1, on the reverse strand, counting down.
CAACAGACCTCATGGCGAGTCCGGACAACCTATTCAGTTCGGCCCATTCGGCTAGTTGGTCAGTCAATGAAAGCGGATGCTCTGGAACGTGGAATTGTGTCCAGAACAGCTTGTCCACTTCATGATCTGTCTGACCTTGGAAGTACTTGGCCGCATCGGCAGCGCTCGCCGCCAAATCCATATACACATCTGCTGAACTCCACAGCCGATCCAGAGGGGCATACCGTGGATCTCCGAACTTCCTCTGTAACATGAAGGGTTTCCCAGCCGCAATATCCCCGGCTTCCCGCAGCTCCTCCTTCTTCGCTCTCATAGCAGAACGAGTGTCTTTCTCGGCCTCCGCGGCCTTATCAAGGTCCGTTGCCTTCCCTTGGTTTTCTTTCTCAAGGACCCGGCAACGGTCGGTAGTGTCTTTTAATTCTACGGCCATCTTGGCCATCTTCTCCTGGCTCTCACAATGTGCGGCCTTCTCGGCTTTCAACTCTTCGGCCGCCTTCAGAGCAGCCGCATTACTAATCCTCACTTGTTCCTTGGCTCGGGCAAGTTCTACCCGCAAGGCTTCCACGGTGGCAGCTCCATCTGCATTCACAGCATATTAAAGATACTGGCATTATGCTGCTCTTACTATGTGGCGTTCACCGGATAATAACACTTACCCTATGCCTCGTCAAGCCTCTTGTTAACAAGCTCGATGTCGGCGTCTGCCGGATCCAGTTGCCGTTTTAATTTGGCAAACTCACTAGTCCGGCTAGCCACCGGAGCTTCCACCACCTACACATAGGGGCAGTCTGGTTATTGCCTGGGAATATGATCCTCTGTTCGCCGCCGTTCTTGACGACAACCAGAGTCTCAGGGGCTACTATCTACATAGGGCACACTTAACATGTGCGGTACTATCACATATCATCTCACGTACCTCAAAGCCTGTCAGTAGACTCATAAAGGCTTCATGTGATCCGCTTTCGGCGGACGAGATTCTCTCCATCACCGTACCCATCAGCATATGGTGTTCTTCTGAGATGGCCGCTCGCCCCACCAACTCCCTCAGAACGTCCGACCGCACACCAGACGGTGCCGGTATCTTTTGTATGCTCTCTTCGGGAGCCGGACACTGGGGACTTCGGGGGTCTACGGGATTATCTTCTGGCCTCACCGGATCCGGAGAGGCCCTCCATGACGACACTTCGGGGTCGCCCGCTTCTGGAGCGGAGGAGTCCGGGGGAGGCGTTTTGCTCTCCATCATCTCTGGAAGAAGATCCCCTGAAGACGAGCTCATTTGAGAGGGGCTAAAGCCCGAACTGCAAGATACATGCGGTGGTTATTTTCTCAGAGGAAAAAGATAGCATACCTTTAATATTAAAGTATTTTGGATCACTTACGACTCGTTGGAGGGTTGATCCCCCCGCGGACTTTGTGCGGCAAAAGCACCCCTCGAGGCAGGACCCTCTGTGGGAGACTTCTTCTCCCGTTTGGAGGCTTCGGCTTCCGGATCCTCAGAAGCAGTCCTTTTCCTCCCCCGGTCATCCTCCTTCGTGGAGACGCTCGTTCTCTCGGTTGGAACGGGCGGCGATGGGGGCCCGCGTCCTCCCGTATTATCCCCCCCCCCCCCAGTATCTTCCTTCAAGGGCTCCGGGCAAGGTGCGACCTCGAGCATCTTTTCCAATACCGGATTTTCTAAGCCCTCAGGGAGGGGGGCCAAACACCGAATCATCTTCGCCTTTGTTAGCCAATCCTAGTCAAAAAGCAAACTCTCAGAAATAACTTCAAATAAAAGATAGTGTGTTTGGCTAGAGGGTTTCTTACTTGTTCGGCGGCGCGATTACTGCTCAGGCCCGCGTCCTCGGTAATATCCGGACATTCTACTTGAGGTCCAAAGAATGACTTGTACATCTTCTCGTGCGTCAGGCCGAGGAAACTTTGAATGGCATGTGGTCCCTCTGGGTTGAACTCCAACAAGCAAAGGGGCCGGCGTTTGCAAGGCTGGACTTGACGAACCAGCATAACTTGTATTACCGCAACCAAATTAAAATCTCCCTCGAAGAGATCTCGGATGCGGCTTTGCAGTATAGGCACGTCCTTGGCTGGACCCTAGTTCAGACCCCTGCTAATCCATGACATCAGTTGTGGTGGGGGGGCCGAGCGGAAAGCGGGGGCAGCCGCCCACTTGGCACTTCTGGGAGCCGTGACGTAAAACCACTCCCGTTGCCATAATTCGGACACCTCTGGAAAGGAACCTTTCGGCCATGGAGCTCCTCCCATCGTGCCTATTGATGCACCTCCGCACGCTGCATGTTGCCCCTCGATCATCTTCGGCTTTAATTCAAAGGTCTTGAGCCACAGGCCGAAGTGAGGGGTAACGCGGAGGAAGGCCTCACACACGACAATAAATGTCGTGATGTGGAGAACGGAGTCCGGAGCTAGATCGTGGAAATCTAGCCCGTAATAGAACATCAAGCCCCTAACAAAAGGATCCAGAGTGAGGCCTAGGCCTCGAAGGAAATGGGAGACGAGCACAACGTTCTCGTTGGGTTCGGGAGTAGGGACGATCTGCCCTCGAGCAGGCAGCCGATGCGAAACCTCGGCGGTCAGATATCTGGCCTCCCTCAACTTCATAATGTCCTCTTCCGTAACGTAGGAGGGCGTCCATCGGCCTTGAAGGCTGGATCCGGACATGGTTGAAGATCCGGAGCACCTAACCTGGGCTTTGGGTGCTAGAACTTGAGGCAGGGGAAGGGTTCGATTGAGCACGAGAGGGAAAAAGCGAAAACCTTGTCCCCTTATAAAGAGGGAGAATATCAAGCGTCCTCTCCGTAGCCGTTTGGGACTTGCCTATAATCTAGGAGTCCTAGACACGGTTGGGTTACGCACGACCGCATTAATGAGAATCCCGTAATTAGGGGAACACGATCTCCGCTTCGGCAAGACATGTCAAGAAACCGCCTCGCGTTATGTGTGGAGCTGGTTAAAAGAAACGGTTTGAATAATCACCGGGCCATGACATAACGTCATGCTGCCAAAACAAGCCAGCAAATTAGATCTGCGGAAAAATTATTCTCTATGCGGTGGAATGTGGAACTTATTTTGCAGGGTCGGACACTATCCTCGTATTCAAATTCTTCTGTGATGTATTCGGAGAAGGAACATGCCTTGCAATGCCGAAGACAATACTGCGCACCGGACTCATCGTCATTGAAGCCTGGTTCAGGGGCTACTGAGAGAGTCCTGGATTAGGGGGTCTCCGGACAGCCGGACTATCTCCATTGGCCGGACTGTTAGACTATGAAGATACAAGATTGAAGACTTCATCTCGTGTCCGGATGGAACTCTACTTGTCGTGGAAGGCAAGCTAGGCAATACGTATATGTATATCTCCTCCTTTGTAACCGACCTTGTGTAACCCTAACCCTAACCGAAGGGTTTTAGTCCGTAGGACAACAATCACAACATACAATCATACCATAGGCTAGCTTCTAGGGTTTAGCCTCTCTGATCTCGTGGTAGATCTACTCTTGTACTACCCATATCATTAATATTAATCAAGCAGGACGTAGGGTTTTACCTCCATCAAGAGGGCTCGAACCTGGATAAAACATCGTGTCCCTTGCCTCCTGTTACCATCCGGCCTAGACGCACAGTTCGGGACCCCCTACCCGAGATCCGCCGGTTTTGACACCGACACAGGCCATGAAGGGCTTTATAGTCCGGATGTGGCCTGGCGACGCCCTTCCCAACAGCTACTTCGGCCTGGTGAGGCGGCTTATAGATGCGTGCCCACGGCTGGAAGTCATCAAGCAGTCCGTCTGCATCGAGGGTGCACGCCGGGCTTTCGCCTGTGTGAAGGTGCAATGGGCCAAGATGGACGCCATGAAGCTGGTGAAGGAAGGGCCACCGGAGGGCAAGGAGCATCGCCACCCCGAGATGTACTATGAGGGTGTCCTGAAGGGTGCCCGTCTTGTAGCGGACGAGTGTGCAAAAGATGTAATATTTGAATGAACTTGCTCGTGTAATCCTGTGTTATGAAAAACTTGTCCATATGCGCTATGCAACGCTTGTCTGAAGTTAAAATATTGCCTTCTGTTTGGCTGTTTATCAAATCTGAGAGATGGCTAGTCGTCGGCTTCTGCCCCCACGCCACGAGTGATGGGGTGTTCGGGATAAACCTGAGCACTCTTGTTCCCATTGTTGGGTCCTTCGAGGGAGGTTCTCAGCACAAAGAACAAGGCAATCGGACTATAATGCGTTATCACTCTCACTTAGCCATATAATTCTATAATTTTAAATTTCGGCGAAGCCCCTAGTATTCGGAAGGCCGAATTTGGGGCGCGATACACACCTTAAGCCAGACAGGGCCGACTCCTCGCTCTAAGCGGCATAAGTCTTTAGGGACTCGAAACCTCTCGAACAGCGACCAGTCTCTCGCCTTATCATGACAGTCAGTTTTAGCTTTCTCTATTGAGGTGCTTAGCCCAGCAGAACCGGGGCACAATCACAGTAGTTCTCCCAGTGCTACCTTAGCCGATATAGCGGAACGTAAGGTACCAAAACATGGGAGCCGGGCAAACCCAACTATTGACCCAAGACATGATTTGGAGCTGATGCATATAATGCTATAAGTTCGGGGTGCCGCACTGTCGAAAATGTTCGGACTTCTCACGCCGTATTATGGGGTATGCTTAAGCCCCTAGCGTATTGGCCGTACTAGAGTGTCACTACTAGGGAAAACCCTATACACAGAATCTTAGCAGCAGCGCGGCTCAAAAAGGAGCGCTGCTGCTAATTAGCAGTAGCGCAGGTGTGGAAAACCCGCTACTGACAAGTGCTTAGCAGTAGCGCGCTCGGCGTAATCCGCGTTGCTACAAATATGGACCGACAGTGCCCACCCAACTCCATTTAGCAGCAGCACGGTGCCGCGAGCCGCGCTACTGCTATAGCTGTAGCAGTAGCGCGGTTTTTCTGAGGTCGCTGCTGCTAATTTTCAAATCTGGCACACTTTTGGTCCCGGTTAGCAGTAGCGCTTGTACCTAAAGCGCGCTACTGCTACTTTCTTAGCAGCAGCGCGGTTTACGTCCCACGCTACTGCTAACCCGCACCCACCACCTTTTCCCCACCCACCCTCCCCCTCCCCCTCCTCTCCCTTTCCCCTACCTCTCCCACTCTCACTCTTCTTCTTCCTCAATACTTCTCCCCCATTACTCTCCCTCTTATACCTACCTTTCTCTCTCTTCATTACTCCTACCTAACTACACCATCTCCATTAATGGATATCCTTTCTCTTTTTCCTTCCCCCTCCACTAGTTGAAGTTGTCTCCTCCCAAATTAGGTAGCTAGGTAGATGTAGTATTTAGTTAAGTGACCTATTTGCCCCCTAACTAGATCTATCTTTGTCAAGAAGAGCTTTGTGCACTTTTGATCTCCCTACATCATCATCTCCACCGTGTGCTCGATCTCGAGACACGCTTATTGGTCTCTGCAACTTTTTCGACGTCATCTCTCGAAAATCGATTAGTGTGAAGCAGCTCCGAAGGCTACAGGAAGAGATCGTTGTGATACTGAATGATCTTGAGATGTACTTGCCGCCCGCGTTCTTTGACGTGATGGTGCATCTGTGTGTCCATATTGTGGGTGACATAATAGACTAGGGCCGTCATTCCTGCACAACATGATGCCGTTTGAGAGGATGAATGGGATCATCAAAGGATTCGTTCATAACATGTCCCGTCCAGATGGAAGCATCGTCTAGGGCTATGTGACAAAAGAGTGCATCTCTTTCTGTGAGAATTTTCTATATGGCACAGACCAGCCTACTGGTGTTAGTGTTGGTTTGCCCGTTAACAAGCACGATGGGAGGCTCGAAGGAGAAGGTCACTACAACGGTCGCAGGGAACTGCACGTGGCATACTCAGATCGACACAGCGACTTTGACAGAGCAAACTTGGTAGTGCTATAACACCTAGAAGAGGTAGATCCTTTCATGGCACTGCACAAAGAAATTATCGCAAAGAAGTATCGTGACCAGGGGGTATGCAGGACGGACGCCGAAGTTACTAGAGAGCACAACTCCACTTTCCTGCATTGGTTCAAAGAGCATATTATTGCTAATCCCCCGGAGGAGGGCTCTAAGGACGGATTGCTCATATACGCCTTGGCACATGGCCCCTCGCCCAACCTCGTAACCTATCAGGCATATGATATCAACGGATACATGTTCTACACGGAGGCCAAAGATATGGACAGTGATGATCAGAACTCAGGGGTGACGATGGAATGCATGACCGGCAGCGACAATGGCGCAACTGAACGATTTTATGGAAGGGTCGAGGAGATCTGGGAGCTTGACTACTCTGGACTGCACAACACAACGATGTTCCGTGTCAGATGGGCTAAGAATGTCGAAAGAGAAAACCGGATTTTCACTACCATGACTATACCCGACGCCAAGAGCGCTATCGTGAACGCTATCGCCAAAAACGAGCCATGGGTACACGCTAAGCACGTGACACAATGCTTCTTCATAACCGACCCATGCAATCCCAGTCATGTTGTCGTGAGGAGAGGCAAAAGGAACATCATTGGAATGGATGGAGTCGCCAACGAGGAAGACTATGATCAGTACGGCAACCCAATGAGGGAAGATGACGATGATGATGAAGTATACGTCAAAAGAAGAATCAATACTACATTACCTAAGAAAAATCGTACTCCATGGAAAAGGCAAAGTCACAATGAGGGACTCAATTATTCTTCGATGAACAAGAAGGGAAAGAAGCTGACTCAAAAATGAAAACGTCAGCTCTGAGGAATATATGTTCCTATTTTGTGTGTTATCGGTCCAATGAAGTAATATATATGTTCCTACTTTGTATACATATTTAACCATCAAATGATGCAATATATATCGCCTTCCCTTCATTCATTGCTCTCGGGAAATAAAAGTGGGAGAAACAGCTACAGTCAAGCTAGCAGTAGTGATTTCCTTATAAAATAGCTACAGTCAAGCTAGCAGTAGCGATTTCCTTATAAAACCGCTACAGCTAGTGAAGGTAGTAGCAGCGCATTTTATCTAAACCGCTACAGCTAGTGAAGGTAGTAGCAGCGTGTTTTGTCTACACGCGCTACAGCTAGTGAAGGTAGTAGCAGCGCGTTTTGTCTAAACGCGCTACTGCTACGTCCACTTAACCCAAAATTCTTACTCTCCCTGCTTCATCCCGCCTCTTTTCCCCCAAATCCCCACTCTCTCCCCCGTCGCACCGCCGTGCCCCGGCGCTCGCCCCCGACCCGGCCCTCGCCCCCGACCCCGTCGCTCGCCCCCGACCCCGGCGCTAGGCCCCGAGCCGGCGCTCGCCCCCGACCCGTCGGCCCTCGCCTCCCTCCTCTGCTTCCTCCCCTCCCAACCTCGGCCATCGTCGGGCCCGCCTCCTCGCCCCTGCACCCTCTGTAACCCCCCCCCCTCTTTCTCTGCTAGCTAGGGTTCTTCGGTTAATTTACTTAGGTTTTAGTTAGGGCAGTAGGTTAATTAGGTTATCTATTTAGTTATGAATTTAGCAATTGTCCAAATCAACATCCCTTGTTAACGCAAATTTCGGTAGGCTAAATTTATATGCAAATTTGAACTAGACATGTGATATGTGGATATGTCATGTTTTGGACATGTCATGTTTGGAATTTGAACATGTCATTTGGACATGTGATGTTTTGGTTCAATTTTGGTAAATGATCCGAGTGGCCTATGTTACGCCGGAATGTTGATTCATTTCCGTTCCGGTGAATTTCAGGCGCTCGATATGTCCATCTTTTAGCAAAGGTCATGCCGAAATTTGCCGTGAATAAAGGCATGATTTGTGCTACATAGTTGGCATATCGAGTGCTGGCACATAGATTTCTTTTTTATGTCATTTCTCATTTATTCATAATTTTAGAAATAAACGAGGACACTTAATCATAGGAAACATGTCGAACAACGAAGAAACTGAGCCTTCTGACCAAGATGCAGCCGAGATGGATTATGAGGGTGAACAAGAGTACCTCGACTATTTGACTGCTAAGCAAGGTTTGCAGGTCGGCCTCGATGATGGTACTGACGCAAGTGGCAAGAATCTCAGGGGGAAGTGGATTATAAACTTAGATATGACTTCTTTCGCATCCAAAGCGACATTGCGACGATCATCATGAAAGAAGTCGTCGATGAGAAGGGGATGTTCCACCACGGCCCTATATCGCGAGCTGACGTCCAAACTCGCATAGGCATGCAACGTCTAGACCTCACGCCGTTCAAGAAGCTAGGGTCCATCCTCGATGATATGGAAGGATGGAACTTCTAGTGATTTATGATGCCAATGATGATGATATGTGTCGGTTGAACTTGTATACTTTTTGTAGCGATGAAACTTTGTGATGTCCACGCTCCCTGCCGAACTTGCGTAACGCTACTTTGTTAGTTTGCGTACGATGACCTGCGTACCTCTAGTTAATTAATTTGCGTACTGTATGTTGCATCTAGTTGCTAACCCTTTCTTTTTCGGTGTTGCTCTAGTATATTTTGTTGCATATATATGATTGTGCATCCTCTTCATGAACATGCATCTCTAACAGGTACCTAGTTTCTTGATGGCGAGATGGAAGTGCTATGTCGTGTACAAAGGGAAGGTTCCGGGGGTGTACAACGAGTGGCATGAGTGTCAGGCGCAATTGAATGGGTTCTCGGGCGCCAGCCATAAAGGCTTCAAAAGCAGACAAGAAGGAGAAGCTAGTTACTTGAGGTTCACGCTAGCACGAGAGAGGACTCGTAACCGCCACCTCATGTACTGCATAGTTCCGCTCTCACTCATAGTGATAGCTCTTCTCGCGTATACCTTTGTTTAGATGGATGACGTTGTAGTTGCAAGTATTCGAGACTTGCATGTATCGCTATTTTTTCGAGATGATGACAAGATACCACTTTGTGTTGGATGATGATTATGATGAGACTATTTGTATGTATATGCTATGATTACATTTGTGGTCTCGCGGGCATTTGTATGTGTATCATGATGACATTTGTATGTGCTAAAGATTCTTCTATAAAGCCTGTTCAAATACAAAACAAATATGCTGAAAAAAACAAAAAACTACTAAAATTAGCAGTAGCGAGTGGAGAACGGTTAGCAGCAGCGCGGTAGTAGCAGTAGCGCGCACAAGAGAAGCGCGCTATAGCTATTATCAGTAGCGAGCTTCCATTAAGCGCGCTGCTGCTACACTTGTGTAGCAGTAGCGCTGGTGAGCATGCGCTACTGCTACGTGTTAACTGTAGCGCCTTATTAGTAGCGCCGGTCACCGTGCTACTGATACACCTAAAACCCACGCTGCTGCTAGCCTTTTCCCTAGTAGTGTGTACGGGTGCTAGATGTCGTAAATGAACATATATATAAATAGGAGGAATGCAATAATAGTCTTAATGTTATGCATTGTTTATTCAAAAAGGTGCATTAAAGCAGAATGATACAAGTAGTGTGATAAGCAAAAAGTAGGATTGTTTGACATGTCCCTTCCAAGGGCAAGCTGAGGAATAGTATTAAAGCAAATATTTCACTCGTTATCGTAATCCACCTGGGAGCTCCGTGGTGTGACGTAGCTTTCTGCCTCCTTGGTTGCTGCATCATGTGTTCGGCAATTATGCTGCCGGACAGGGTTTCCAGAGATTAAAGTCCTGAAAGAGAGAAATAACAAAGCGGGAAGCCCCTAGTGCGGTTTAAGCCGCGACTTGGAGCGTGCCGCAGTCGTGCCCCCCTCCCCGCCTGTGCCCATGGTATTTTTAATGCGTAATTATGTACGCGTGGCACGGATTTCGCCGTTTGGCTGGGACCGGGGTGGGGGCCGCATTGCTATGCGAGCTCAGAACGTGCCAGGCGGTCCTGTTGCCGATTACTCCGGGCGCGCTTGAAGGTGTCCGGGTCCTTAATCGCCGAACTAGTGGATTGCCTTAAGAGGCTGCTTTGCGCTTCTGCTGCGAGGGCCGCAGTGTGCTCCTCCGTGCGGAGAGAGAGCTCTGTGTTTCCATTGACTGTGATGACCCCCCGAGGTCCTGGCATCTTGAGCTTGAGATATGCATAATGCGGTACCGTGTTGAATCTTGCAAATGCGGTTCGTCCGAGCAGTGCATGGTAGCCACTGCGGAACGGGACTATGTCAAAGATTAACTCTTCGCTTCGGAAGTTATCTGGAGATCCGAAGACCACTTCCAGTGTTACTGAGCCTGTGCAATGGGCCTCTACACCTGGTATGACGCCTTTAAAGGTCATTTTAGTGGGTTTGATCCTTGAGGGGTCTATACCCATTTTGTGCACTGTGTCCTGATAAAGCAGGTTCAGGCTGCTGCCGCCATCCATAAGGACTCGAGTGAGGTGAAATCCTTCAATGATTGGGTCTAGGACCAGTGCGGCGAATCCGCCATGACGGATACTAGTGGGGTGGTCCCTGCGATCGAAGGTGATCGGACAGGAGGACCATGGGTTGAACTTTGGGGCGACTGGCTCCAACGCATATACGTCCCTGAGCGCACGCTTCCGCTCCCTCTTGGGGATGTCGGTTGCATATATCATGTTCACCGTCCGCACTTGTGGGGGGAACATCTTCTGTCCTCTGGTGTTCGGCTGCCAGGGCTCCTCCTCGTCATCGCTATGTGACCCCTTATCTTTGTTTTAGGCACTTAACTTGTCGGCCTGCTTGAACACCCAACAATCCCTGTTGGTATGGTTGGCTGGCTTGTCGGGGGTGCCGTGTATTTGACACGAGCGATCGAGTATACGGTCCAAACTGGACGGGCCCGAAGTGCTTCTTTTGAATGGTGTTTTCCGCTGACCGGGTTTAGAGCCTTTGAATCCGGCATTGACTGCCGTATCCTCGGTATTGTCGCTGTTAATGCGGCGCTTATGTTTGTTGTGACGTGACCTGCCATTGCCGTCCTTGGTATCTGAAGTACCATGGTTCTTTGATATGTTATTACTGCGAGCCAGCCAGCTATCTTCTCCCGCACAAAAGTGGGTCATGAGTGTCGTGAGGGCTGCTATAGATTTCGGCTTTTACTGACCAAGGTGCCGTGCTAGCCACTTGTCGCGGATGTTGTGCTTGAAAGCTGCTAGGGCCTCTGCATCCGGACAGTCGACGATTTGATTTTTCTTTGTTAGGAACCGTGTCCAGAATTGCCTAGCCGATTCCTCTGGCTGCTGAATTATGTGGCTCAAGTTGTCGGCATCTGGTGGTCGCACATAAGTGCCCTGAAAGTTGTCGAGGAATGCGGCTTCCAGATCTTCCCAACAGCTAATGGACTCTGTTGGCAAGCTGTTGAGCCAATGCTGAGCTGGTCCTTTGAGTTTTAGTGGGAGGTATTTGATGGCGTGTAGGTCATCACCGCGGGCCATGTGCATGTGCAGGAGGAAATCCTCGATCCATACCGCAGGATCTGTTGTGTCGTCGTATGATTCGATATTTACGGGTTTGAGACCCTCTGGGATTTGATGATCCATTACTTCGTCTGTGAAGCATAGGGGGTGTGCGGCGCCTCTGTACTGGGCTATGTCGCGACGCAGCTCGAATGAGTCTTGCCCGCTGTGTTCGGCCCGGCCGGATTTACTTTTACTGTATCCGGCGTGACGATTATCGTCTCGCACAATGGCGCGCCCTCGTGATCCGTAGATCGATCTTGCATGGTTTGCTTTGTCCTCCAATACGTCTCGCAGGTCTGGCGTATTTCCCCATGCCTTTTTATTTGAATGGCGTCGAGGTGCGGGCTGAGCTTTTGGCTGGAAGGTCTCTCTGTCGCGGCCACGAGGTGGCCGATCAGCCGCATCATACACCAGGGATGTGGGTTTTGGTGCTTCCTCCTCCAGTCGGGGTAGCAACCTGCACTTTGGGTAACTCTTGGAGGGGCGTTTGAGTTTATATTCCTCAGCCGCCAGGACTTCAGTCCATCTGTCAGCTAGCAAATCTTGATCAGCTTGAAGCTGCTGCTGCTTTTTCTTGAGGCTATTTGCCATGGCTATAAGCCGGCGCTTGAAGCGCTCTTGTTCGACGGGATCCTCTGGCACGACGAATTCGTCCTCGTCGAGGCTTGCCTCGTCTTTGGAGGGAGGCATGTAATTATCATCCTCTGCTTCACCATCTGCCGTTCTCCCAGGCGGGCTGGCTCCTTCATCCTCCTGCTCTAAATCTTGCTAGAGGGGATTGTTGTTGTCTTCGGCACTGTCCGGAGTGCTATTATCTCCGGTGTCGGTATCACCGCTTTTGCCTTGGCAAGACTTAGAGCGGCGCCGCTGACGCCAGCGCTTGGGTTGCTTTTTGGAGGGGTCATCCTCCGTTGTCTCGTCGACATTGCCTTCTTTGGGTGTATCCACCATGTATATATTGTATGATGAGGTAGCTGTCCAGTGCCCTGTGGGGAGTGGTTCCTCTTCGTCTCCCGCATCGTCATCCATGCCGTCGATGTCTTCGGAGTCGAAGTCGAGCATGTCGGTTAAGTCATCGACAGTGGCTACTAAGTGGGTGGTGGGTGGGCGGCGAATTTCTTCGTCATCCGCATCCCAATCCTGCCGGACGTAGTTCGGCCAGGCCTCTCCTGACAAGGAGAGAGACCTTAATGAGTTCAGTATGTCGCCAAAGGGCGAGTGCTAAAAAATATCCGCAGAGGTAAACTCCATGATCGGCGCCCAATCGGATTCGGCAGTTTGTCAACACGGCTCTCGTGAAGGTTAAGGTCGATATTCGGCTCGATCGCCCCTGAGGATACAGCCTCCGTGACGGGGTCCATCCACCCATCCATGGATGGCGCAACTGGCTCCGAATTGAGGCTCAGAGCGGCTGCCGATGCGATCTCCTGAATACGGTCCGATGGTAGAGCTAAATCGTACTCATCGTGACCGCGCGGCGCACAAGGCAGGGGCTCGAATCCGTCGAAGATCAAGTCTCCGCGGATATCGGCCGTGTAGTTTAAGCTTCCAAACCTGACCTGGTGGCCAGGGGCGTAACTTTCAATCTGCTCCAAATGGTCAAGCGAGTTGGCCCGCAGTGCGAAACCGCCGAACACAAAGATCTGTCTGGGGAGAAAAGTCTCACCCTGGACTACATCGCTATCGATGATCGTAGGAGCCATCAAGCCTAACGGCGATGACACAGAGGAACTCTCAATGAAAGCACCAATGTCGGTGTCAAAACCGGCGGATCTCGGGTAGGGGGTCCCGAACTGTGTGTCTAAGGCGGATGGTAACAGGAGGCAGGGGACACGATGTTTTACCCAGGTTCGGGCCCTCTTGATGGAGGTAAAACCCTACGTCCTGCTTGATTTATTCCTGATGATATGAGTATTACAAGAGTTGATCTACCACGAGATCGGAGAGGCTAAACCCTAGAAGCTAGCCTATCGTATGATTGTATGTTGTCCTATGGACTAAAACCCTCCGGTTTATATAGACACCGGAGGGGGCTAGGGTTACACAAGGTCGGTTACCAAGGAGGAGATATACATATCCGTATTGCCTAGCTTGCCTTCGACGCCAAGTAGAGTCCCATCCGGACACGAGGCGAAGTCTTCAATCTTGTATCTTCATAGTCCAACAGTCCGGCCAAAGGATATAGTCCGGCTGTCCGGAGACCCCCTAATCCAGGACTCCCTCAGCAGGTGTTTGTCTCTCCCACTTTAGTCGGATCGGATTCGATGAAAAGGGTCCTTATGAAGGGTAAATATAAATTGGCATATCACGTTGTGGTTTTTGGCGTAGGTAAGAAACGTTCTTGCTAGAAACCTATAGCAGCCACGTAAAAACTTGCAACAACAATTAGAGGACGTCTAACTTGTTCTTGCAGCATATGCCGTGTGATGTGATATGGCCAAAAGGATGTGATGAATGATATATGTGGTGTATGAGATTGATCATGTTTTTGTAATAGGAATCACGACTTGCATGTCGATGAGTATGACAACCGGCAGGAGCCATAGGAGTTGTCTTAATTTTTTTATGACCTGCATGTCAACATAAATGTCATGTAATTACTTTACTTTATCGCTAACTGTTAGCCATAGTAGTAGAAGTAATAGTTGACGAGACAACTTCATGAATACACGATGATGGAGATCATGGTGTCATGCCGGTGACGATGATGATCATAGCGCCCCGAAGATGGAGATCAAAAGGAGCAAAGTGATATTGGCCATATCATGTCACTATTTGATTGCATGTGATGTTTATCATGTTTTTACATCTTATTTTCTTAGAACGACGGTAGCATAAATAAGATGATCCCTCATTAAAATATCAAGAATTGTGTTCCCCCTAACTGTGCATCGTTGCTAAGGTCCGTTGTTCCAAAGCACCATGTGATGATCGAGTGTGATAGGTTCTAACGTTCGCATACAACGGGTGTAAGCCAGATTTACACACGCAATACACTTAGGTTGACTTGACGAGCCTAGCATGTACAGACATGGCCTCGGAACACGGAAGACCGAAAGGTCGAACATGAGTCGTATAGAAGATACGATCAACATGAAGATGTTCACCGATGATGACTAGTCCATCTCACGTGATGATCGGACACGGCCTAGTTCACTCGGATCATGTATCACTTAGATGACTAGAGGGATGTCTATCTGAGTGGGAGTTCATTAAATAATTTGATTAGATGAACTTTATTATCATGAACATAGTCTAAAACTTTGCAATATGTCTTGTAGATCAAATGGCCCACGCTAATGTTGCCCTCAACTTCAACGCATTCCTAGAGAAAACCAAGCTGAAAGACGATGGTAGCAACTACACGGACTGGGTCCGTAACCTGAGGATTATCCTCATAGCTGCCAAGAAAGCATATGTCCTTGATGCACCGCTAGGTGACGCACCTGTTTTCCCAGCAACTCAAGACGTTATGAACGCCTGGCAATCGCGTAGTGATGATTACTCCTTGGTTCAGTGCGGCATGCTTTACAGCTTAGAACCGGGGCTCCAAAAGCATTTTGAGCAGCATGGAGCATATGAGATGTTCCAAGAGATGAAAATGGTTTTCCAATCTCATGCCCGGGTCGAGAGATATGAAGTCTCCGACAAGTTCTACAGTTGTAAGATGGAGGAGAATAGTTCCGTCAGTGAGCACATACTCAAAATGTCTGGGTTGCACAACCGCTTGTCTCAGCTGGGAGTTAATCTCCCGGATGATGCGGTCGTTGACAGAATCCTTCAGTCGCTCCCACCTAGCTACAAGAGCTTTGTGATGAACTTCAATATGCAGGTGATGGAAAAGACCATTCCTGAGGTATATTCAATGCTGAAATCAGCGGAGGTGGAGATCAAAAAGAAACATCAAGTGTTGATGGTGAATAAAACCACTAAGTTCAAGAAAGGCAAGGGTAAAAAGAACTCCAAGAAGGACGGCAAGGGAGTTGCCGCGCTCGGTAAGCAAGCTGCCAGGAAGAAGTCAAAGAATGGACCCAAGCCTGGTGCTTTTATTGCAAGGGAAACGGTCACTGGAAGCGGAACTGCCCCAAGTACTTAGCGGATAAGAAGGCCGACAATGCCAAAGGTATATGTGATATACATGTTATTGATGTGTACCTAACCAGCGCTCGTAGTAGCTCTTGGGTATTTGATACCGGTGTGGTTGCTCATATTTGTAACTCAAAACAGGAGCTGCGGAATAAGCGGAGACTGGCGAAGGACAAGGTGACGATGCGCGTCGGGAATGGTTCCAAGGTCGATGTGATCGCCGTCGGCACCCTGCCTCTACATTTACCTACAGGATTAGTTTTAAACCTCAATAATTGTTATTTAGTACCAGATTTGAGCATGAACATTGTTTCTGGATCTCATTTAATGCGAGATGGCTACTCATTTAAATCCGGGAATAATGGTTGTTCCATTTATATGAGAGATATGTTTTATGGTCATGCCCCGCTGGTCAATGGTTTATTCTTGTTTAATCTCGAACGTGATGTTACACATGTTCATAGTGTGAATACCAAGAAGTGCAAGATTGATAATGATAGTCCCACATACTTGTGGCACTGCTGCCTTGGTCACATTGGTGTCAAATGCATGAAGAAACTCCATGCAGATGGACTTTTGGAGTCTCTTGATTATGAATCATTTGACACGTGCGGACCATGCCGCATGGGCAAAATGACCAAGACTCCGTTCTCCGGAACAATGGAGCGAGCGACCAACTTATTGGAAATCATACATACTGATGTGTGCGGTCCAATGAGCATTGAGGCTCGCGGAGGCTATCATTATGTCCTCACCATCATTGATGACTTAAGTAGATATGGGTATGTCTACTTGATGAAACACAAGTCTGAGACCTTTGAAAAGTTTAAGGAATTTCAGAGTGAGGTTGAGAATCAACGTGACAAGAAAATAAAGTTCTTACGATCAGATCATGGAGGGGCATATTTGAGTCACGAATTTTGCACGCACTTAAGGAAATGTGGAATTGTTTCACAACTCACGCCGCCTAGAACACCTCAGCGTAATGGTGTGTCCGAACGTCGTAATCGCACTCTATTGGATATGGTGCGATCTATGATGTCTCTTACCGATCTACCGCTATCATTTTGGGGTGATGCTATAGAGACTGCCGCATTCACTTTAAATAGGGCTCCGTCGAAATCCGTTGAGACGACACCGTATGAATTGTGGTTTGGGAAGAAACCTAAGCTGTCGTTTCTGAAAGTTTGTGGATGCGATGCTTATGTCAAGAAACTTCAACCTGAAAAGCTCGAACCCAAATCGGAAAAATGCGTCTTCATAGGATACCCTAAGGAAACTATTGGGTATACCTTCTACCTCAGTCCGAAGGCAAGATCTTTGTTGCCAAGAATGGATCCTTTCTAGAGAAAGAGTTTCTCTCGAAAGAAGTAAGTGAGAGGAAAGTAGAACTTGATGAAGTATTGCCTCTTGAACCGGAGAATAGCGCAGCTCAAGAAAATGTTTATGTCGTGCCTGCACCGACTAGAGAGGAAGTTAATGATGATGATCATGAAACTTCAGATCAAGTTGCTACTGAACTTCGTAGGTCCACAAGGACACGTTCCGCACCAGAGTGGTACGGCAACCCTGTCCTAGAAATCATGTTGTTAGACAATGGTGAACCTTCGAACTATGAAGAAGCGATGGCGGGCCCGGATTCCGACAAATGGCTTGAAGCCATGAAATCCGAGATAGGATCCATGTATGAAAACAAAGTATGGACTTTAACTGACTTGCCCGATGATCGGCGAGCCATAGAAAATAAATGGATCTTTAAGAAGAAGACAGACGCGGATGGTAATGTAACCATCTATAAGGCTCGGCTTATCACTAAGGGTTATCGACAAGTTCAAGGGGTTGACTACGATGAGACCTTCTCACCCATAGCGAAGTTGAAGTCTGTCCGAATGATGTTAGCAATTGCCGCATACTATGATTATGAGATATGGCAAATTGATGTCAAAACGGAATTCCTTAATGGTTTCCTTAAGGAAGAATTGTATATGATGCAGCCGGAAGGTTTTGTCGATCCTAAGAACGCTGACAAGGTATGCAAGCTCCAACGCTCGATCTATGGGCTGGTGCAAGCATCTCGGAGTTGGAACATTCGTTTTGATGAGATGATCAAAGCGTTTGGGTTTACGCAGATTTATGGAGAAGCTTGTGTTTACAAGAAAGTGAGTGGGAGCTCTGTAGCATTTCTCATATTATATGTGGATGACATGCTATTGATGGGAAATGATATAGAACTCTTGGAAAGCATAAAGGCCTACTTGAATAAGTGTTTTTCAATGAAGGGCCTTGGAGAAGTTGCTTACATATTAGGCATGAAGATCTATAGAGATAGATCGAGATGCCTCATTGGTCTTTCACAAAGCACGTACCTTGACAAGATATTGAAGAAGTTCAATATGGATCAGTCCAAGAAGGGGTTCTTTCCTGTATTGCAAGGTGAGAGATTGAGCACAGCTCAATGCCCGACCACGGCAGAAGATAGAGAAAAGATGAGTGTCATCCCCTATGCCTCGGCCATAGGGTCTATTATGTATGTCATGCTGTGTACCAGACCTGATGTAAACCTTGCCGTAATTTTGGTAGGAAGGTACCAAAGTAATCCCGGCATGGAACACTGGACAGCGGTCAAGAATATCCTAAAGTACCTGAAAAGGACAAAGGATATGTTTCTCGTTTATGGAGGTGATGAAGAGCTCGTCGTAAAGGGTTACGTCGATGCTAGCTTCGACACAGATCTGGTTGACTCCAAGTCACAAACCGGATACGTGTATATTTTGAATGGTGGGGCAGTCAGCTGGTGCAGTTGCAAGCTAAGAGTCGTGGCGGGATCTACGTGTGAAGAGGAGTACATGGCAGCCTCAGAGGCAGCACATGAAGCAATCTGGATGAAGGAGTTCATTACCGACCTAGGAGTTATTCCCAATGCGCCGGGCCCGATGGCTCTCTTCTGTGACAACACTGGAGCTATTGCCCTGGCCAAGGAGCCCAGGTTTCACAAGAAGACTACGCATATCAAGCGTCGCTTCAACTCCATTCGTGAAAATGTTCAAGATGGAGACATAGAGATTTGTAAAGTGCATACGGACCTGAATGTCGCAGATCCGTTGACTAAACCTCTTCCACGTGCAAAACATGATCAACACCAGAACTCTATGGGTGTTCGATTCATCACAATGTAACTAGGTTATTGACTCTAGTGCAAGTGGGAGACTATTGGAAATATGCCCTAGAGGCAATAATAAAATGGTTATTATTATATTTCCTTGTTCATGATAATTGTCTATTGTTCATGCTATAATTGTGTTATCCGGAAATCGTAATACATGTGTGAATACATAGACCATAACATGTCCCTAGTGAGCCTCTAGTTGACTAGCTCGTTGATCAATAGATGGTTACGGTTTCCTGACCATGGACATTGGATGTCATTGATAACGGGATCACATCATTAGGAGAATGATGTGATGGACAAGACCCAATCCTAAGCATAGCACAAGATCATGTAGTTCGTCTACTAAAGCTTTTCTAATGTCAAGTATCTTTTCCTTAGACCATGAGATTGTGTAACTCCTGGATACTGTAGGAATGCTTTGGGTGTGCCAAACGTCACAACGTAAATGGGTGGCTATAAATGTGCACTACGGGTATCTCCGAAAGTATCTGTTGGGTTGGCACGAATCGAGACTGGGATTTGTCACTCCGTATGACGGAGAGGGATCTCTGGGCCCACTCAGTAAGAAATCATTGTAATGAGCTCAATGTGACTAAGGGGTTGGTCACGGGATGATGTGTTACGGAATGAGTAAAGAGACTTGCCATAACGAGATTGAACAAGGTATCGGTATACCGACGATCGTATCTCGGGCAAGTGCTATACCGGTTGACAAAGGGAATTGTATCCGGGATTGATTGAATCCTCGACATCGTGGTTCATCCGATGAGATCATCATGGAACATGTGGGATCCAACATGGGTATCCAGATACCGCTGTTGGTTATTGGCTGGAGAGATGTCTCGGTCATGTCTGCATGATTCCCGAACCCGTAGGGTCTACACACTTAAGGTTGGATGACGCTAGGGTTATAGGGAAAGTTTGTACGTGGTTACCGAATGTTTTTCGGAGTCCCGGATGAGATCCCGGACGTAACGAGGAGTTCCGGAATGGTCCGGAGACAAAGATTTATATATGGGAAGTCATTATTCGGTCGCCGGAAGTGTTCGAGGGTTTATCGGTATTGTACCGGGACCACCGAAAGGGTTCCGGGGGTCCACGAGGAGGGTCCACCTGCCCCGGAGGGCCCTATGGGCTGGATATGTAAGGGGAACCAGCCCATCTACGCCAAACCCCCTAGGGCCCATGCGCCTAGGGTTTGGGGGAACCCTAAAGGGGGGCGCCCCCCTTGGCTTGGGGGGCAAGCCTCCCCCCCTTGCCCCTCCCCCCCTCTAGATCCATCTGGAGGGGGCCGGCCCCCCTCTTCCTTGCCCCGATAAATATAGGGGAGGTGGGAGGGCAGCCGCACCACATCCAAGGCGCAGCCCTCCCCCTCCCCAACACCTCCTCCTCCCGCGATGCTTGGCGAAGCCCTGCCGGAGTACCACGCTGCTCCAACACCACCACGTCGTCCTGCTGCTGCTGGACGGAGTCTTCCCCAACCTCTCCCTCTCTCCTTGATGGATCAAGGCGTGGGAGACGTCACCGGGCTGCACGTGTGTTGAACGCGGAGGCGCCGTTGTTCGGCGCTTGGATCGGAATCTACCGCGATCTGAATCGCCACGAGTACGACTCCCTCATCCACGTTCTTGTAACGCTTCCGTGTTGTGATCTTCAAGGGTATGAAGATGCACTTCTCTCTCTCTCTCTCTCGTTGCTAGTTTCTCCATAGATTGATCTTGGTGATGCGTAGAAAATTTTAAATTTCTGCAACGATCCCCAACAGTATCATCATCTCTTCGCCGAACTAGTGCACCTATACAGTTTACCATTTTATTGGGTGTGTTGGGGACACAAGAGACTCTTTGTTATTTGGTTTCAGGGTTGCTTGAGAGAGACCGTCTTCATCCTACGCCTCCCACGGATTGATAAACCTTAGGTCATCCACTTGAGGGAAATTTGCTACTGTCCTACAAACCTCTACACTTGGAGGCCCAACAACGTCTATAAGAAGAAGGTTGTGTAGTAGACTTCAAACACCTCCGAGTGGCCTATGTATTGCCGGAGTATTGATTAATTTCCATTCCGGTAAATTTCAAGCGCTCTATATGTCCTTTTTTAGCACAGGTCATGCTCGATTTTTCTGTGAACCTTGGCATGACTTGTGCTAAATTATGTAGGAAATACCGATCGAGTGGCCCAGATTTTTCTAGAAGGATATTGAAACGACATTTCAGGTTGACTTTAAGTCTGTCGGGACTCCACCATATATGAGAGAAGAGCCGACTGTTGTAGTGGGGGACATTCTTCCTCTTCCTTTCTCATGATAGACCTTTTGGTAATGCACGGGAAGGAAGAGAAGAATGACCATCACCGACGGTCGCAAATGTCAAAGAGGAATCAGTGAGGGAGAGTCTCCACCATATATGAGAGAACGAAGAATCCCGACTGTTGTCGTGGGAGTAGCTTCTCCTTCGTTCCCGTGTGCTAGACAATTTGGTGAAATGCACTCGCACTACTAGGGAAAAGGCTAGCAGCAGCGCGGGTCTTAGGTGTATCAGTAGCGCGGGGACCGACGCTACTAATAAGGTGCTACAGCTAACATGTAGCAGTAGCGTGTGCTCACCAGCGCTACTGCTACACAAGTGTAGCAGCAGCGCGCTTAATGGAAGCTTGCTACTGCTAATAGCTATAGCGCGCTTCTCAAGTGCGCGCTACTGCTACTACCGTGCTGCTGCTAACTTTTCTCCACTCGCTACTGCTAATTTTAGTAGTTTTTTTGTTTTTTCGGCATATTTGTTTTGTATTGAACAGGCTTTATAGAAGAATCTTTAGCACATATAAATGTCATCATGATACACATACAAATGCTTGTGAGACCACAAATGTAATCATAGCATATACATACAAATAGTCTCATCATAATCATCATCCAACACAAAGTGGTATCTTGTCATCATCTCGAAAATAGCGATACATGCAAGTCTCGAATACTTGCAACCACAACGCCATCCATCTAAACAAAGGTATACGCCAGAAGAGCTATCACTATGAGTGAGAGTGGAACTATGCAGTACATGAGGTGGCGGTTACGAGTCCTCTCTCGCGCTAGCATGAACCTCAAGTAACTAGCTTCTCCTTCTTGTCCGCTTTTGAAGCCTTTATGGATGGCGCCTGAGAACCCATTCACTTGCGCCTGACACTCATGCCACTCGTTGTACACCCCCGGAACCTTCCCTTTGTACACGACATAGCACTTCCACCTCGCCATCAAGAAACTAGGTACCTGTTAGAGATGCATGTTCACGAAGAGGATGTACAATCATATATATGCAACAAAATATACTAGAGCAACACCGAAAAATAAAGGGTTAGCAACTAGATGCAACATACAGTACGCAAATTAATTAACTAGAGGTACGCAGGTCATCGTACGCAAGCTAACAAAGTAGCGTTACGCAAGTTCGGCAGGGACCGTGGACATCACAAAGTTTCATCGCTACAAAAAGTATACAAGTTCAACCGACACATATCATCATCATCGGCATCATAAATCACTAGAAGTTCCATCCTTCCATATCATCGAGGATGGACCCTAGCCTCTTGAACAGCGTGAGGTCTAGACGTTGCATGCCTATGCGAGTTCGGACGTCAGCTCGCGATATAGGGCCATGGTGGAACATCCCCTTCTCATCGACGACTTCTTTCATGATGATCGTCGCAATGTCGCTTTGGATGCGAAAGAAGTCATCTCTAAGTTTATAATCCGCTTCTCCATGAGATTCTAGCTACTTGTGGATATGATCATCATTTCTGCTTCTCATGCGAAGCTTTTGGTGATCAGTGTTGAACTGAATCATGAGATGGGCTATGTAGAATCCATCCTTCTTGCTTGGTTTTGGGACATGGATGCAGGAGAATTTAGTTTTAAGCGCGAAACCCATCTTCTTGTTCCTTTGTTTCCTGATCTGCATGTGGCCACCTCTAATGCTGAAGTCTTGGAGAGCATCATCTAGAATATTCATTATGTGGGTGTAGTCTTTTTTCTCGTAGTCTCTGGAAGGGTCAAAATACACAGCGTGGGAGACTTGCGGGTAAAGAACGATAAGGACGGCGCGCCCGTTGCTGCGGGGAAAAGACACCTCAAATTATTCCCCATATGAGAGAGAAGGAATTATTGAAATGTATGAAAGGGTTGTCTGGAACTGACTTACTTTGGATGATAAGGCACGACGACAATTTCCCGGTCCTTATTCTGTACCATGAAGTTTTGGAGGTACTCCCTAGCAGTTTCACGCTCAAAGTCGCCGAGACTCAAGAAAGACTCATGCATGTAGTACGGATCCGCCACACAGATTTGCGAGACTTCTTCACTCTTCATGACGGAGCTCATATGTAGTGCAAAAAGGCGGACGATTGTAAAATCGAGCCGCCTTGTCAGAAACATCTCAAAGATATGGTCAAACCGCAGGAAGAACACCTCCGCGGGCCGTGTCTCGACGTAGCACTTCCCCTCATGCACACGAGCCGCGTATGTCGGATATCCTGGATCCTTTGAGGCTAGTAGGCTTTTCTCAGTCGATAGCACATGGTCGTGCAGTCTCCTGAGATCCCCTGATAGTGCCTCCAGCGGTTTCGGCGGTAGCATCGGCTCGCCCGTGAGATGGAACATGGCCGCACCTTTCACGGGTACACGCTCTTCAGAATGCATCGTCTGGCTGCTTTGTGCTCTGGCTTGTTTGGAGGCAGTTATCTTCCCCGATCTCTTCCTCTCCTTTTTCTTGGGCACACCTTCCAGACCCTTCCTTAACCCCTGCCCCAGGGTTCCCGGGCTAAGCACTGTACGACCCCCGGCTAGTTGAGCCTATGTTGAGGCGACATCTTCAGGCATGTCCTGTGAGGAATTCATGAGGAGAGACTTTTTGCAATCCTTCCAACGACCTTCCTGCCCGGGCATATCATCCATATCCTCATTAGCATGCTGATAGCTCGATTCGTCATATGGTTGACTCATCATATCTATGTCATAGTCATACACATTTGTATTGAGGAAACCCATAGGGCCGACCTCCGTCTCATCATACATTCTCTGTTCTACAGGACCGATTACATCAGCCAGTACTATTGCACCCCCTTCATCACGTCGTCCGCCGCTCTCACTCGGCACTACAGGAGCTGGTAATTGCGTAGGCGGGGTGGTGGTCTCCGCACATGCTTGTTGATGTGTCGTTATTGGTGTGCTCTCGGCCGGCTCCAGACGAATAAGATTCTTCGGCCATAGCAGCACCCAACCCTTGCAGCTTCCAATCCGCGACGGGGTTTCGTCGTCCTCTCCCACATGTTGTACTGGAGGAGGCAACACCTCGTGCCCCGATTTCACACTGGACAAGCTAACCCTGAAGTGCCCAACGGGGATCGGCTGGTTGTGGAACGTGGGTTTCAAGGGGTTCAATATCATCACGTCGACCTTCCGGCCTTTTATCAAGTAGAGTATGGTGCACGGGGTTTCTTCGCCCTACAAACACATATGTCTGTGGCGTAAAACCTCTAAAAGGCAACGAAAATGGAATATTCTATATATATATATGTTGGTGCGACATGTAATTACCGTGACGGCGTCGAGCTCAGCCAAAGACGAAGGCCCACCTAGCGCGCCAGAGACTGAGGACGGGCTGCTATGAGCGGGAGCGACCACGAGAGGAGGCCCGGTTGCGTGTGCAAGTGATGGTGCGGTGTTGTTGTTTTTCATGGAGTTTCTCCCGACGAAACTGGGCATCGGGAAATCATGTACCGTCTTGTCTGGATTTTCCTTCGTCCAGTTGATGATAGCTGGAACCAAGTTAGTAGCGAAATCATTTCTGCAGGCAGTTACAGCTGCATTGACTGCCTGCTGTAGCAACTCATTTTTCTCCTCGGCTGTTTTTTCCGCGTTCTCAGCTGCTTTTTTCTCGACCGCAAGCTTCACCTTCGCGTCGATGTCCGCCTTACTAAACTTCTTTTTCTGCTTCTTGGCCTCTGGGCCCTCGTTGTAAAACACCTTCCATGTGGCGCCGTCTCCAGCGCCGTGCACATGACCATATTGCGGCCGCTGGCCCAAAGGGAGTCCCTTAAGTTCGTTCAAGGCCCGGTTGAGAGGCCAAATCTTGGACAGGGGTTCCTCAGCCTCAATAGCTCGTTTCACCCTCCCTTTCCAGGAGGCCAAATCATTGCTAAACATGCCCATGGCGTGATTGTTAATATTTTTCATCTTCGGATCATCCCATGGTTGTTCTATGTTATCATCCCGGTCGGGGAACTTGAATCAGCAACTGCGTCAAATGTTCTTTACTCCTTAAGTCATCGTCGTTGATGCTCGCGCATTCCCGTAGGATGCATCCTACTTGGTTCCCATAGCACTTGCGAGGTTCTTCCGGCTCTAGTGGCTCAAACTTGCCAGGTGCCATCTTTGTGATCACAAGTCGTCCAATCCCTAGTTTGTTAGGTTTTCGTACCCTCTACTTCTTATGCTTCCTATTTTCGGTAGCGGCATCGGTGTCGGTACCTTCCCTGCCGGTATCTTCCCCGCCGGTACCTTCCCTGCCGGTCACGGCGCCGCCATCGGTGTTGGCGCCGTCGGTGTCAATGTCGGCGTCAGTACCATCATCGAGGCCGACCTGCAAACCTTGCTTAGCAGTCAAATAGTCGAGGTACTCTTGTTCACCCTCATAATCCATCTCATCTGCATCTTGGTCAGAAGGCCCAGTTTCTTCGTTGTTCGACATGTTTCCTATGATTAAGTGTCCTTGTTTATTTCTAAAAGTATGAATAAATGAGAAATGACATAAACATAAATCTATGTACCAGCACTCGATATGCCAACTATGTAGCACAAATCATGCCTTTATTCACGGCAAATTTCGGCATGACCTTTCCTAAAAAATGGACATATCGAGCGCCTGAAATTCATCGAAACGGAAATGGATCAACATTCCGGCGTAACATAGGCCACTCGGATCATTTACCAAAATTGAACCAAAATATCACATGTCCAAATGACATGTTCAAATTCCAAACATGACATATCCACATATCACATGTCCAGTTCAAATTTTCATATAAATTTAGCCTACATAAATTTGCTTTAACAAGGGATATTGATTTGGACAATTGCTTAAATGCTGCCTTTTCTTTTAACTACAATTTCTTAACCCTAAATTTCTGTCCTATTTTAAGACCTAGCTAAATTCATAACTAAATAGATAACCTAATTAACCTACTGCCCTAACTAAAACCTAAGTAAATTGACCGAAGAACCCTAGCTAGCAGAGAGAGAGGGGGGGTTTACAGAGGGTGCAGGGGCGAGGAGGCAGGCCCGACGACGGCCGAGGTTGGGAGGGGAGGAAGCAGAGGAGGGAGGCGAGGGCCGAAGGGTCGGGGGCGAGCGCTGGGTCGAGGGCGAGCGCCGGGGTCGGGGGCGAGGGCCGGGTCGGGGCGAGCGTCGGGGCCGGGTCGGGGGCGAGCGCCGGGGCCGGGTCGGGGGCGAGCATCGGCCGGGGTCGGGAGCGAGCGCCGGGGCGCGGCGATGCAACGGGGGAAGAGAGAGTGGGGATTTGGGGGGGAAAGAGGCGGGATGAAGCAGGCAGAGTGAGAATTTTGGGTTAAGTGGACATAGCAGTAGCGCGTTTAGACAAAACGCGCTGCTACTACCTTCACTAGCTGTAGCGGTTTAGATAAAACGCGTTGCTACTACCTTCACTAGCTGTAGCGGTTTTATCAGGAAATCGCTACTGCTATCTTGACTGTAGCTGTTTTATAAGGAAATCGCTACTGGCAGTTTTCCTTTTTCTTTTCCTTTATTTTCTCCCACTTTTATTTCCCGAGAGCAGTGAACGAAGGGAAGGAGATATATATTGCATCATTTGACGGTTAAATATGTATACAAAATAGGAACATATATATTACATCATTGGACCCATGCATAATAATGGCTAAGTGTGTATACAAAATAGGAACATATATATATATATATATATATATATTACATCATTTGATCGATAACATACGGTTCCTCAGCGCTAACATTTTCGTTTTTGAGTCAGCTTCTTTCCCTTCTTGTTCGTCGAAGAATAATTGAGCCCCTCATTGTGACTTTGCCTTTTCCACGGAGTACGATTTTTCTTAGGTAATGTAGTATTGATTCTTCTTTTGACGTATACTTCATCATCACCGTCATCTTCCCTCATTGGGTTGCCGTACTGATCATAGTCTTCCTCGTTGGCGACTCCATCCATTCCAATGATGTTACTTTTGCCTCTCCTCACGACAACACAACTGGGATTGCATGGGTCGGTTATGAAGAAGCATTGTGTCATGTGCTTAGCGTGTACCCATGGCTCATTTTTGGCGATAGCGTTCACGGTAGCGCTCTTGGCGTCGGGTATAGTCATGGTAGTGAAAATCCGGTTTTCTCTTTCGACATTCTTAGCCCATATGACACGGAACATCGTCGTGTTGTGCAGTCCAGAGTAGTCAAGCTCCCAGATCTCCTCGACCCTTCCATAAAATCGTTCAGTTGCGCCGTTGTCGCTGCCGGTCAAGCATTCCATCGTCACCCCTGAGTTCTGATCATCACTGTCCATATCTTTGGCCTCCGTGTAGAATGTGTATCCGTTGATATCATATGGCTGATAGGTTATGAGGTTGGGCGAGGGGCCATGTGCTAAGGCGTATATGAGCAGTCCATCCTTAGAGCCCTCCTCCGGGGGATTAGCAATAATATGCTCTTTGAACCAATGCAGGAAAGTGGAGTTGTGCTCTCTAGTAACTTCGGCGTCCGTCCTGCATACCCCCCGGTCACGATACTTCTTTGCGATAATTCTTTGTGCAGTGCCACGAAAGGATCTACCTCGTCTAGGTGTTGTAGCACTACCAAGTTTGCTCTGTCAAAGTCGCTGCGTCGATCTGAGTATGCCACGTGCAGTTCCCTGCGATCGTTGCAGTGACCTTCTCCTTCGAGCCTCCCATCGTGCTTGTTAACGGGCAAACCAACACTAACACCAGGCGGCTGGTCTGCGCCATATAGAAAATTCTCACCGAAAGAGATGCACTCTTGTGTCACATAGCCCTAGACGATGCTTCCATCCGGATGGGACATGTTACGAACGAATCCTTTGATGATCCCATTCATCCTCTCAAACGGCATCATGTTGTGCAGGAATGACGGCCCCAGGTCTATTATGTCATCCACAATATGGACACACAGATGCCCCATCACGTCAAAGAACGCGGGCGGGAAGTACATCTCAAGCTCATTCAGTATCACAACGATCTCTTCCTGTAGCCTTCGGAGCTGCTTCACACTAATCGACTTTCGAGAGATGACGTTGAAAAAGTTGCAGAGACCAATAAGCGTGTCACGGACGTGCTTGTCCATTATCCCTCTAAGGGCAACAGGTAGTATCTGCGTCATCATCACATGATAGTCATGGGACTTCATCCCGCTGAACCTTTTCTTGTCCATGTCAAATCTTGCAAGTCTTTTCTTGCCTTCGGCCCATCCTTGGTCTTATCCGGCATGTTCATTAGTGTTGCGAGCAAGCTCTCAAGGACATTCTTACAGATATGCATTTGATCAAGGCAATGAGGTGTATCGAGTTTGTGCCAGTACTCCAAGTCCCAGACAAAGACCTCGTCTTCCATACCTTCAGCAGCGGCTCCGGCGCCTTTCTCGTCGTCTTTCCCGGCGCGGGGCACTCCTTCCAGTTTTTCAACAGCTCATCGATTTCGGCACCACTCCGCTTACGTGGAGGTCCTCGATGCTCAGCGTGACCATTGAATAGATATCCACGGTTTCTCCACGGGTCGTCCTGTTCGAGCCATCTTCGATGCCCCATGTACATGATTTTCCCAGACCCGCCATCTTTCCTTGACGTTAGCTGCTGAGACGTCGTATCATTCATGCACCGCGTGCATCCACAATATCCATGGCACACCTAGCCTGCCACATATCTGTAACCGAGATAGTCCTGCACTGTCATGATCAGCGCAGCTCTCATGTTGAAATACTCGCCTTTGCTGGCGTCCCATGTCTTGGCCGGTGTTTTCCATAACGTGTCTAACTCCTCTTGAAGTAGCCCCAGATAAAATTAATATTATTTCCTGGTTGTTTCGACCCTTGAATAAGCATGATCATGTGAATGTACTTCGATTTCATGCACAACCAGGGGGGAGGTTGCACATCCATACAAACACGGGCCATGTGCTATGGTTGGTGTTCTGGTTGCCAAATGGATTCATGCCATCGGTACACGCGCCGAGCACGATGTTCCTTGCATCACATTCAAAATACCGATAGAAGATGTTCAACGCTCTCCACTGGCTTCCATCCTTGACGTGTCTCAGCTTTGGATCATCTCCATCGTCGGGCTTCTTCCTCTCCGCATGCCAGCACATTAGCTTTGCTTCCTTGGGATCTACAAAATACCTCTGGAGACAGGGAGTGATCGGTAAGTACCATACCACTTTCTGGGAACATTTCTTCCCGGCCTTCTTGTATCGAGAAGCATTGCACACCGGGCAGCTTGTTTTTTCCGCATGCTCCTTCCGATAAATTATGCAATCGTTGATGCATGCATGGTATCTAACGTGTGGCAGATCAAGAGGGCACACGATCTTCTTGGCCTCATCAACACTACTAGGACATAGATTACCCGCGGGAAGAACATCCTTTAGGTACTTGAGATGCTCGTCGAGGCTAGTGTCGGTCCATTTGTTTTTAGCCTTCGTCTTCAGGAGTTGGAGCGTGAAACTCAAGCGGGTCACCTCAGGATTGCAACCATCATACAATGGAGTGTTCGAGTCTACCACCAGTTGCTCCAGCTTAGCCTCCTCTCTAGAAGCAGCTCTCTCAGTACTCGTCTCCTTGCGAAGCAATGCTTGAACATGAGGGTCCCGCACGATTGAACTTAGTATCGACGAACTCTGCTGCGTGGAGTCCATGTCGTTCTCTTCGCCGCCATGTCCAGCCCCTTCTCCGCCGCCATGTCCGTCCCCTTCTCCGCCGCCATGTCCGGCCTCTTCCCCGCCGCCATTATCGATCATCTCTTTGTATTGCACCGTGCCATCATTGCCTGCCCCGTCGGCATCCTCAACATCATCATCCTCATCTTCAATTATCCACCGAGTATAGCCATCCATGAAACCAGTCATGAGCAGGTGCGCTTCGACACGACCATCGTCATGGGGGTCAAGCCAAATTATTCCTTTGCATTTTCGACACGGACATAAAACCTCTGCCCGGTTATTTTCTTTCATGTCCTACACCGCCGACCGCAACCACCTGTCCACCATCGTTCCACTGACCATCGTCAACTCTGCATGGTAATAATAAACAAATTGATTATAAAAATGCATGCATGCATCAAAGTCATACAAAAATTCGGCATGACCTTCCTTAAAATAGGACATATATAGATCTAGAGTTTGCCCGGAATTCGCCGAAACGGAAATAAATCGACATTTCGGTAAAACATACGCAACTCAAAAGCACGATTTGGCATCAACTCATGCCACACACACAATTTCCATAAACATATCACACACACACATCAACATATTTCCATTTTGCAAAAGCATGAAATTTTAATCACCTATATCTCGAGATCGAGCACACGGTGGAGATAATGATGTAGGGAGATCAAAAGTGCAAAAAGCTCTTCTTGACAAAGATAGATCTAGTTAGGGGGCAAATAGGTCACTTAACTAAATGCTACATCTACCTAGCTACCTAATTTGGGAGGAGACAACTTCAACTAGTGGAGGGGGAAGGAAAAAGACAAAGGAGATGCATTAATGGAGGTGGTGTAGTTAGGTAGGAGTAATGAAGAGAGAGAAAGGTAGGTAGAAGAGGGAGAGTAATGGGAGAGAAGTATTGAGGAAGAAGAAGAGTGAGAGTGGGAGAGGTAGGGGAAAGGGAGAGGAGGGGGAGGGGGAGGACGGGTGGGGAAAAGGTGGTGGGTGCGGATTAGCAGTAGCGCGGTACGTAAAACGCGCTGCTGCTAAGAAAGTAGCAGCAGCGCGCTTTCGGTACAAGCGCTACTGCTAACCGGGACAAAAAGTGTGCTCGATTTGAAAATTAGCAGCAGCGGCCTCAGAAAAACCGCGCTACTGCTATAGCTATAGCAGTAGCACGGCTCGCGGCACCACGCTGCTGCTAAATGGAGTTGGGTGGGCACTGTCGGTCGATATTTATAGCAGCGCGGGTTACGCCGAGCGCGCTACTGCTAAGCACTTGTCAGTAGCGGGTTTTCCACACCAGCGCTACGGCTAATTAGCAGCAGCGCTCCTTTTTGAGCCGCGCTGCTGCTAAGATTCTGTGTATAGGGTTTTCCCTAGTAGTGTCGGGAAGGAAGGGAGGAGCTACCATCACCGACGGTCGAATATATACACCACGTGAGCTGAGAGTTTTCAAGAAAATACTCAACAGATCGATAGTCAACCCGTGATGAATAATAATGATCTAATTTAGTTTTTGTAGTACATATGTTTAATTTTATAAGTTTAATCTTTGAATTATGAACATAGTAAATGTCGTCCGGCGATGATAGGCTCCCGGAGTGCGACTGGTGTGGCGACGACCGGGGTCTATGCAACAGGCCTCACCTGGTAGAAGGTCGGTGCTTCAGTATTAAGCTCCACGAGACCTTCGATGTTGAAACGGTACGCAACGATGACAAGTGTTTTTTCGTAATTAAGCACAACTTCTACTTCTTCAACGTGTAATTTCCGTCTTTTACAATTCGACTAGCTTATCCCATGCCAGGCAAGACGCTGTGTCTTGGAGAAGCTGGATTTTGAAGATCATGAAAATATGGAGACAAAGATAGTTCACCTAAGGACCCATCATGGTTATGATTTTGCTGTAAATGTATACAATTCTGAGAGTGTATCCCATTTTAGTTGCCCGAATTGGGAAGCACTTTGCAAGACGTATGATTTTCATGATGGTATGCTTGTCACCTTGGATCTTGGTGATCCTGACATCGACGAAGAGAATATGGACATTTGGGTCCTTGTTGATATGCTTCCAATTATACCGCTATGTGAGTTTCTTAAACATATTTATTAAGTAATTTATATTTTTTATTTCAAAATAGTTGACAGCTTATTTCCATTGATAGATTATTTTCATTCTTCAAAAAATTGTACGGAAGATGGTAGACAGAACCTACTACACCGATGGCGCGGAATTAACTTATTAGGAGAAAGATCATCTTATCTCATTTATTATTGATGTTCAGAATTACAATATCAATTATCAAACTCATGCACATTATGGTCAATATGTGTCACTAGTGCACGTGTTGAACTATGGTAACATCCATGGAGATGGCATGGTAAGATTTTTTTACTATTACGACATCCGTGCATCTTTTGCATATATTCTTCTAAAGCTAAACTACATTGCTAACTCTAATGTTATTATTATGTTTTTCAACAGAAAATCCCAAAGGATTGTGTGCATGATCTGATGTTTCCAAACGGTCGGCTTGATGTTGTTAGCTTACGGCCAAGTCTGCCTAGGATTCACAACTGTTCATACCGAATTTCTAAAACCGATGAAGACATGACAATCAAAGAATGGAAAAAATGTATGAACAATCATAGGGAGCTATTTGGAAGCAACATTATGCGAAGCGCAAGAATTGGAGACAGGATAGTCTCCATTCTCCATAATGGAGAGTCGGGGCCTATCTTGTTTTATACTATTTTACCTTAGAGAGGGTAGTAGGTCCTATGAGAGAGGAGTAGGTCCTAGGTACAATGTGTTAGAGTTGATGATGAGGAGGAGGAGTTGTGATTATGACTAGTGACCAAGTTGTTATATGATGTCTCATGGACAAAAATGATGATCATGAGAAGTTGTTATATGACAATGATGTATTATGTGTTGGGGAACGTAGTATTTCAAAATTTTCCTATGATCACGCAAGATCTATCTAGGAGATGCATAGCAACGAGAGGGGAGAGTGTGTTCACATACCCTCGTAGACCGAAAGCGGAAGTGTTTAGTAACGCTGTTGATGTAGTCGAACGTCTTCACGATCCAACCGATCCTAGCACCGAATGTACGGCACCTCCGCGTTCAGCACATGTTCAGCATGATGACGTCCCTCGAGCTCTTGATCCAGTTAAGGACGAGGGAGAGTTCCGTCAGTACGAGGCGGTGATGATGAAGTTACCGACGCAGGGCTTCGCCTAAGCACTACGATAATATAACCGAGGTGTTAAACTATGGAGGGGGGAACCGCACACGGCTAAGAGATTGTCTGTTGTGCTTTGGGGTGCCCCCTGCCCACGTATCTAAAGGAGGGGGTGGAGGCCGGCCATAGGGGAGCGCGTGCCATAGGGGAGTCCAGCTAGGATTCCCAATCCTAGTTGGAGTCCCCTTCCAGACTCCTCGTCATGTCCGTGATCTCATCCGGGACACTGAACAAACTTCGGTCATCAAATCACATAACTCATAATACAAATCGTCATCGAACGTTAAGCGTGCGGATCCTACGGGTTCGAGAACTATGTAGGCATGACCGAGACACATCTCCGGTCAATAACCAATAGCGGAACCTGGATGCTCATATTGGCTCCTACGTATTCTACGAAGGTCTTTATCGGTCAATCCGCATAACAACATACATTATTCCCTTTTTCATCGGTATGTTACTTGCCCGAGATTCGATCGTCGGTATTATCATACCTAGTTCAATCTCATTACCGGCAAGTCTCTTTACTCGTTCCGTAATGCATCATCCCGTAACTAACTCATTAGTCACATTGCTTGCAAGGCTTATAGTGATGTGCATTACCGAGAGGGCCCAGAGATACCTCTCCGATACTCGGAGTGACAAATCCTAATCTCGATCTATGCCAACTCAACAAACACCATTGGAGACACATGTAGAGCATCTTTATAATCATCCAGTTATGTTGTGATGTTTGATAGCAACAAGGTGTCCTCCGGTATACGGGAGTTGCATAATCTCATAGTCAGAGGAATATGTATAAGTCATAAAGAAAGCAATAGCAATAAAACTAAACGATCATTATGCTAAGCTAACAGATGGGTCTTGTCCATCACACCGTTCTCTTATGATGTGATCACGTTCATCAAATGATAACACATGTCTATGGCCAGGAAACTTAATCATCTTTGATTAATGAGCTAGTCTAGTAGAGGCATACTAGGGGCACTCTGTTTGTCTATGTATTCACACATGTACTAAGTTTCTGGTTAATACAATTCTAGCATGAATAATAAACATTTATCATGATATAAGGAAATATAAATAACAACTTTATTATTGTCTCTAGGGCATATTTCCTTCATTATGATGATAAGTTGTTAATGATATGATGATGATGATGATGAGTTATTATATCATTGGGTGAAAGAACCACGGATTAGTTTCAAGTGATGTAATAATTTATTATGATGTAAAAACAATCTCTAAATTGCTACTATATGAAAACTTGTATAATGGTGTATGAATACGACATAAAATAAAAAAATAAATAGAATATGTAATAATAGTAGTAGTGCAGGCAGAGAAGCGCGCTGCTAGTACTTACCAGGAGCCCTTTCTGCGAGACGCACTACTAACCCACGCTACTGGTAACCTTTAGTTGTAACGCCCCGCGCTACTGCTAGGCCAAAAACTAACGCTACTGCTAGGCTTTTTCTTAATAGTGTGTCCTTATCCCACCTCCTACTTTTTGCCGGTGTCCGACACCTAGCCGTGGACGTTGTCTGTCAAGGTGAGGTCGACAATCAATGTGCACGATCCGGCCTTGTGGTCATTTCTGCCCAGCGCGAACGACGTGGAGCTGCTCGTCGACGAAGCCCGAATCCTCCACGACCATCATGACGACAGCCTACTCGATCGCCAAAGATTTTGCCGTACGGGGGCCAATGCTGCATGAGGAGCTGCAAATTCTATGGATGCTCCTCCTGCAGCATCTCGAACGAGGAAACCGGCGGCGGCGCGCCTACTCTTGTTGCTCCTCCGCCGGCAAACTCAAAATAATTTAAAAATTTGTGATCACATTATAAAATCTGTGAACTTTTTTGAAACCAGAGAACATTTTGAAATTTGTGTTTTTTTTAAATTGAAACATTTTTTGAATTCCAGGGAAAAAATATAGTTTGTAAATATTTTACGAAATTGATTTCTTTTTCAAATTTGAGAACATCTTTTGAAATCGCAACTTTTCTAAAGAAGAAAAAATACAAAAGCACAAGAGAAATAAGGAAATAAAAACAAAAAACAAAAGCATGGGCACTCGCGTGGGAGCAGGAGGTGCGCGTTTGGGCGATGCGAGTTGCCCTATGCGGGGAATAGGAGATACTCGTAACACTATTACTGATTTAGTTCTTCTTCTTCTCATTACTGATTTAGTTTTCTATTAAGGTAGGCCCTGTTTTGGTGTTTCGTAAAGGGCCTTTGATTTGGACGACCCGGCCCTGGTCCATCTTCCATGTCGCATGGCATCTTCTTTATAGTTTTCTCTATTTTGTTAATGTACAGTGAAATAAAAAAATACAAAGAGAAAGCAACACGGCAAAAAATTGTAGTAGAATTAGGCTAGGTGTAGTAGTGCGAGATTCCATCCAAAGCTCCTCTTTGAAACAGTAGAGCCACTAGAACAGTTCCTCACCTCCTGATCAAAAAAGAACAGTTCCTCACCTTAAATACGACTGAGCGCCTGTGGTGGGAGAGCTGGTCGACGTAGTTAGGTCATGATCGATCTAACTCAGCGCCGGCCCTCGGCCGAGTTGGTCACATGCAATAGCAATAACATACTGTACTACCAATACATGCCGGGTCTTTCTGTGATTCGATCATGGTTGGCGATCGGCTTGGAGTACGTCGTACTCCCTCTGTAAACTAATATAAGAACGTTTAGATTACTAAATAGTAATCTAAACGTTCTTATATTAGTTTACAGAAGAAGTAGGAAACATGACGCACGTACTAGTAGGAAGAGCAGGAAGGAACCTTTCAACGTGATGGAAACCAGAGAAGGGAACATGCATGCACGGTCGGCACGTGACGAATATACAAAGGCTGGAGCATACAAAGTGTAGAAACTACTGGTAGTACAAATGCGCCGGATTCCTTGTCTTTAAAAACAGCACGTGGAAATAGTTTACGAGCGCGTGCGTTGAAGGAACGCCGGAGCGGTCAAACCTCGCCGACATGTGGGCCCGGTCGCGTGCGGCCGGAAGCTGCCGTGAGTGCTGGCTACCACGCGTCGCTGGCGATGATATCGGCAGCGCCTGCATGCATGCATGCATGCATCCATGGCCCTGTCTGTCGGTCAGCGGTAGCTTCGCTTGAACCTTGAATGCTCCGATTGCGGCTGCGGCGGCGAATAGTAGTAGCTTATATACGCCGGAGCGGAAAAAAAGGTTTTCTTGATTTAATTTGGCCGTAAACGACACACGTATACGCCATCGATCGTCCACTTCGTTGTCAGCTGCGGCAGGAACAGCGCGACCGGTCGAACGCCCTGGCATCGTCATCCTCGTCGGCCGCCCGCCCGCCCCGGTAGCCCATGGTATACAATGACATGTGGTTTTCGTTAGTTATCCATTTGATTTTTTTTATGTAAGTTATCCGTTTGATTTTGAAACAGACAAATCTTTTTTCAACAAACATCATATTCCTACGCACGTACTAACACGTTGACAAAAACTATAAGCACTAGTTTAATTTAGCCCTTAACTTCCCCCGCACTTTTAGCTAACCCTCATTAGGTTGAACTACTATACGTAAAGTTTTTATAAAATCCATAAGTAGGAATAGCATTGCTCTTTTACTAAACAAACATTAGCTTAGCTCCTACAAATAAATGTGCCACGATTAAACTGCAAAGCTTTCTGAATTTCACATAATGCGATCTGTTGCATCCACATTTTATACTGGTGTGCACACTAGAATTGTTTTCTAAAAAGAGTCTGATTGGTACTTTGAACATGTGATCGACCAAATGAGAATGTGGAAATAAAGCACAATAAATATGCACAAATATACTTAGTAGCATGGAAAAGATATTAGTACATAGAAAAAACCCAAAGATTCAATCAACAATAATAAAAAAGGGAAATATCATCCATAAAAAATATGAAAAGCATACACATAACACAATAATCATTGCACACTACACAAATGCACATTTTGAAACTGTTGAACCAGTCTTATATTTATGATGTGCAACTGGCCAAAATAAAATTTGAAAATAAAAGTAAATCATCAAATATATTAGTAGTAGAACTGAATTATTCAAAGTTTTAAGTATACATGTTACTAATTTCGGGACGTGCAACTCGTATATTTAAAGTTCAACAAACCAACTTAAAAAAAGTAAAAGGACCAGAAAAATAGTTATGCACATTACCAATAATAGAATGGTTGCGTAGTTTCAAAACATGTTGCTAAATCTCAGATTTAATCAAGTCTTAGTCGATGCTATGCTCATAAGATTTTGCATGGAGATCCGTGAAAATTTTCTTTTTAACCTTTTTTTCTTTTTTTATATGCTATGCTATTTGACTGAGACTTGAAAGTGCAATCTCAGTGAAATCTTGATTTCCCTAGAAAAATCAATCAGTTATTGAAGAAAAAAGTGGAGATCGGTTGAAATTTCAGCGCAGTGTAGGATATTCATTCCCACAGTTTGCAGAGAATGATCAGCAGGTACGTACCGGAGACATCTTCTCTATTACACCACTAATTTTATCCATTTGATCAGGCCATCGATATCGTTCCGTGCAAAGTCAAAATAAACTAAGAGCACGGAGCTGGCGAAAATTACTCTTCAACCAATCTACGCATGCAGTGGCTAAACTTCAACGGTACCGGTGTTTCATGCCCACAGAAACGGAATCTTTCAAGCGCAAAGGAGTAGAAGAACAGAAAGGACCAAGCAAGGGGTCGATCGATAATAGAAGGATGAATCACAAAGTCAAAACGTGGAGCCGCTCTCATCTCGTGGTCAGCGCCGTGGGCCAGCTCAACACCGACCCCCCAAGTCAATCCAATTGAACCCAACCCAACCCGTTTTACTGTGTCATTCCATGCAATAATCTCTAATCTCTTGTGAACACGCGTGGACTTCTTCGCCTCCCTGCCACCCCTATAAAACGCACACCTGCTTCCTCTCCCCTTTGTTCAACTCTACGGCAACTTGGTCAGCTTCTTCCGCTCTCCACCACATCCATTTCCCGAGCAATCTCTCGCGACCTAGCTTCTTCTTGGATCTTACAGCAGGCTACGGCGATGGAGGGATCGTCGGTGGAGGTGCCGCCGTACTTCCTGTGCCCGATCTCGCTGGAGATCATGCGGGACCCCGTCACGCTCGCCACCGGCATCACCTACGACCGCAGCAGCATCGAGCGCTGGCTCTCCGACGGCCACGCCACCTGCCCCGTCACGCAGCAAAAGCTCGCCGAGGCAGACCGGGAGGCCACGCCCAACCACACGCTCCGCCGCCTCACCCAGGCCTGGTGCGCCCTGCACGCCGTCGAGCGCTTCCCCACCCCGCGCCTGCCCCTCGACGCCGGCCGCGTCGCCGCTATCGTCGAAGAGGGCCATGGTGCGGGCAGGCAGAAGGAGCTGGCCGCGCTCCGGGAGATCAAGTCCATCATCGCCGAGAGCGACCGCAATAGGCGCTGCGTCGAGGCCACGCCCGGGGCCGTCGAGTTTCTCGTCTCCGTCTTCAGGAACCATGCCACCACGTCCAAGTCGGCAGAAGATTTGTTAGAACTGTCTCTGGATTCCCCGTCGTCCACGAGCTCGCCAGAGGAGGACGCGCTCAGCGTCATCTGCTCGCTCAAGCCGTCCAAGAAGAGCCTGGTCCGGATCCTCGAGAAAAACGGAGACTTCCTGGACACCCTGGTGTACATGCTGCGGCGACCCAGCTACCGGTCCCGCTGTTACGGCATCCTCCTGCTCAAGGCGATGGTGTCTGTGATGGAGCCGGCGCGTCTCATGGCGGTGAGGACCGAGGTGGTGCTGGAGGTGGTGCGCGTGGTGTCCGACAGGGTGTCCACCAAGGCGGTGAAGGCGGCGCTGCACGTGCTGTGCCGGCTGTGCCCATGGGGCCGGAACCGCGTCAAGGCCGTGGAGGCCGGCGCGATGACTGTGCTGGTGGAGCTGCTCCTCGACGAGGGTGGACGGCACCCGACCGAGCTGGCCGTGGTGGCCATCGACCATCTCTGCGGCTGTGCGGAGGGGCGGTCGGACCTGGTGGCGCACCCGGCGGGGCTGGCCGTCGTGGCCAAGAAGGCTATGCGGATCTCACCGACCACAACCGAGAGCGCGGTGCGCGCTCTGCACGCCGTGGCGAGGCACTCGCCGACGCCTGCCGTGCTGCAGGAGATGCTAGCGGTCGGCGTGGTGGCCAAGCTGCTGCTGGTTCTACAGGTGGACGCCGGCGAGCGGGCCAGGGCCAAGGCCAAGGAGCTGCTCAAGATGCACGCTAGGGTTTGGAAGGACTCCCCATGCATGCAAGCGCACCTCAAGGCGCATTACCCTTGCTGATTTCGTCACGCCGATCGTCTTCGTTAGGAGGAGGAGCACATTGCTCTCTTTCAAATTCTCTTTGTACAGTAATTATCTACACAAAATATTCAAATTGCTTAATTGATTGTAAATAGTTAATTGGGAGGAGGAGCACATTGCTCTCTTTCAATATCTCGTTGTAATGATCTACACAAATTGTCATCAATGATTGATTGTAATAGCAACCCCAAAAATGACTGTAAATAGTTTTCTAAGGGCATCTCCAACGCTGATCCTCAAACCACGCGCAACCGTTCGGATCGTGCGGTCTGAACGTGTTTTGCCATCCAACGTGGTCCAGTGTCGGTCTACTTGGAGGTCTGGACACACTTTTTCCCGTAATCCAGAGACAAACTAGGGTGGCTATGCGGGTGTTCAGACCGCTGCCACGTCCGCTTCTAACTGCCCTGGCCCACTATTAACCGCCTCCCTCACCCGCGCACGCTTCCTGCCCGAAACAGTCAGCGCCGCTCTAGAGCGTCAATGCCGCACTCGTGCCCGAGCAGACGTGACCTCTCACTCCTACTGGAATTGAAGTGGCGCGTCGACCGAGAGAGCGCCGCCTGCGCCGCTTCCCGGTGCAGGCGGCTTCTCTGCGTTCAAACGACACCCCGCCGGTCCATTGCCATACATTAATAGTATGCGGTTGCCAAGAAACCTACTCCGATGTCACCCGTTCGCCCGTCTGCCGCACACCATTAACCACACCGTCATGGCCCATTGCCATCCGCCCGCTATATAAACTCCAACCCCGGCCATAGGCTATGTCAACCTCCTCCGGCCCCTTTCCCCTCTCCGCACCATGTCTGCCATGGCTTCCTTGTGCTCCAAAGCTCTCTAGGACACCCTCTCATCGGAGAAAAAGGAGATGGCTACCATTGCTGCTAGCTAGTAGGCCGGCAAGCAGACGAAGGCCGACCACACCCCAATGGGGGATGAGCCAGCGCCACCCTCCTCGCCGGTGCATGCTAGCATCACCATTGACGAGGCCCATGCCCATTACACAGACATGGTGCGGGAGGAGCGGGAGGCCATGTTCCAGCAGTCACAAGCCAACCAGGCCTGCAACCTCGGCCTCCTCGGCGAGCACCGGCATGCAGAAGAGCAACTTGCTGCCGGCACGCCCATCACACTGGACGTGGACATCCGCCGCCTCCATCAGGCGGAATTGGAAGCTGCCTACAAGTAGATGGACGAGGCGGCAGATGAGGTGTTCGGTAAGGGCAACGATGAGGAGTACATCACCATCTCCGCCAAAGTCGCACACCGCTACTACGACCACGAAGCTAGCACGTCCACAGGCACCACCGACACCTAGGAAGAGTAGTGCATGGTGGGTCACCGCCACCCGGGTCTCAAGAAGGCCACAACTTCTCCCCTCCTGTTGAAGCCAAGATTGTTGGGCTCAACATCGTCGTCCCATTAACCTCTTGGCGGTAACGTGGAGGCGGAAAACTTCACTTCCCGAGGCTCGTGGCTGCGGAGGCGAAGGCTACAAAGGCTGAGCCGGAGAGAGCCGAGGTGGAACTGGAGAAGGCAAAGACAAGAGCTGGAGCTTCGTTTTCCAGGGCTCATGGACGGACATGTGGAACGATCGCCGACGGTCATTTAGATTAGGTTTAGAGTAAGGTTTAGTTAAAAATTGTCCAAAATGTAATGAATTTCGTCCGGTTTGTATGAAATCCGATGTGTTTGCATTAATTTCGTCCGCTTAGTTCAAACAATGGTTAAAATGTATGCGGGTAGTGTTGGATGGCCATGTCCCGCATCCATGTTCATGGACTGGTCCCCGCCTCCCTGACCGCGGACGGATGCCGCAGTAAATTTGCGGGTCAATGTTGGAGATACCCAAAACAACATGCTTCACATTGATTTCTGGTAAAGAAATCACCACAAACATTACGAAAGCATAGAAAAATTGGGTCTAGGTATGTAACAACGGCACGTAGGAACCCATGCAACCTGTATATTTGATCCATGATGAC
Organism: Triticum urartu; assembly: GCF_056163025.1. NCBI lineage: Eukaryota > Viridiplantae > Streptophyta > Magnoliopsida > Poales > Poaceae > Triticum > Triticum urartu. Next base: position 580,296,868 of record NC_141878.1, on the reverse strand, counting down.
TGGGGCCACAGAAGAAGCCGTGAAGGGGTGACAAGCCAACAAAACGAGCATATTTGTAGAGCTTATCAACCACAACCATAATATCATGAAAATGTCCTGAGCAAGGAAGACCGACCACGGAATCCATAGTAATTAACTATCTAGATTCCTTTCGAACAAGCAAAGTTGAAGTAATCTTGGATGACGAGAGTTGTCGGGCTTAGACTGCTCACAAATAGAGCAAGCTTGGACGAACTCATGGACAAACTCCTTCATGCCTTCCAAACAAAACAATTGTTTGATATGCGACACAAGGTTACTGGCACACCTGAATGTCAGCCCCTAGCTGGAGTAGCATGCAAAGCTTGGGTAATAGTCACATGTAGAGTAGACTCAGCTGGCAACAAGTGTGTTACTTATAGCGAATCATACCATTCTGTAATTGAAAAGGTGACACACACATATAGAGAATCACATGCAAAGCATCAATATTGATGGCAAGTTCCTGCAATAGCTTTAAAGCTCCCAGACTAGTTTGATAAGTAGTAGCCACATCATCAACCCAAACAAGCCGAAACTTAGAAATAGCACCAAAAAGTGTCTCCTCAAGTGGCCTACACGATAAGGCATCTACGACTTTATTCTCAACACCCTGTTTGTAGATGATGCGAAATTGTAGTCCAAGTAACTTGGAGAAAACTTTCTGATGCCACGATGTGTGTGCAGCTGTTGATTGATCAAATTGACCAAGCTACGATGATCCATGCATATATCACAAATTCTGCATGTTGTAAATAGCTTCTCCAATATGTGGCAATTCCCTAGTGTGAGGGCCAAGGGGCCTACTGGCAAATGCAAGAAAGTGGTCTTCTTCTAGTAACAATGCACAAATCCCTACATCCAATGCACCAGCCTCCACTTTGATTTGCAAAGTAGATTTTAGTAATGCCAAGATAAGAGACGTAATTTTGTTAGAGATTGAAACACAACTTCAGTTTCAGAAGTCCACAGAAAGGGAACATGTTTGCAAGAAAATTTGACAACATTATGCTCAAAGTACCATATGTGCACAAACTTCCTGTAGTAATTGGAGAGACCCAAAAGATCATGCAATTCTTTGATATCTACTGGTTGAGACCAATCCCTCACTGCAGCCACCTTAGACTCATCTGTGACAACCCTTGTAACACTTATAACATGACATAGATAATCAATTTCTTGTTGAGCAAAGGAAAATTTGGATAGCTTAACTCGCCACTAATGTTGTATAAAAGAGACATAACTTGCTCCATATCGTGTAAAATGATCATGCAAGGTTTCACTTTAATCAATAATGTCATGGAAGAATACCTAGGCACAACACCAACCAGGGCCAAAATATCATTCATAAAACTTTGAAAAGTTATTGGCGTACCAGTCAATCCAAATGCCATCACCACAAATTCAAAATGGATGTGATGAGTATGAAAAGTTGTATTGAATTCTCCCCCCTCGGCCAACATAATTTTATGGTAACTTGCCCTCAGGTCCAATTTGGAAACCAACTAGCGTCATGTAACTCATCGAGTAATTCATCATTTACTCGAACTGGATACTTGGTTTTGCAAGTGGGTGCATTCAAATGCTTATAGTCAACACACAATCGCCAGGATCCATCCTTCTTGTTGACCATGATAATACGGGAAGCAAAAGGACTGGTACTTGAACGAATTTGTCTAGTAATACGCATTTCTAAGACATGCTTCTCCACCTCATATTTAAGCTTCAGCGAATGTCTTTAAGGATGTATATTTACTAGAGTAGCTCCTAGTAACAAAGGAATTTTATGGTCACATCCCCTCCTAGGCATAGGTCCTCTAGGCTCCTCAAGTAGAACACCAAAAAGATCAAATAATAACTGAACTATTAGACTGCATGTTTGTTCAATTTTTGGTTGCATCAAGTGTAATTCCAAACATATAGCAAATACAGTTTCACATTGTAGACAGAATGAATTCCCATTCATTTTGAATGCCAATCATTTAACTTCTGAATACCTTCATATGGTTGTGCTTTGCGAGCTAAACCATGCCTAGAATTCCATCATAGAATTTCATAGGAATAATCTTGAAAAGAGTGATAAACCGAGCACTTGCACATTTTCAATGACAAGCAAGAATCATATGAGTTAATTGTAAGAGACCACACCAGCCACCTTCATTGCACGGGTTGAGGAAAGCACTATTGATGTGGCAAAGTAGTTGCAAACTATGTGCTAACAAAAGAACAAGTTCTCCAGAGCCGACCAAAAATACCACATTTTGGCCTTGAACTTGACATAACAGGTGAATAGCATCGAGGGGATCAAAGTGTCAGTTTCAGAGGAGGACAACATCACCACAACTTGTTTGGCCAACATGTTGCTCAAGAGAATGTTGATTATTTGCATAGAAAAATTACATGAAGTTGTACTATCGTTTTTCATCAGTGATCCCGAGAGAAATGCTCCCCACAAGTGAAGTATAACACCTTTGTAGTACACGTTCAAGCTCTCAATTTTTCTTCTAGAGGTTTGATAGGAGTTGGATGTGGTGCTTCCGCATCGCGAACAACTTTGGGTACATGAATAACTTGAGCAGCTCGGGGAGGTGGAGGAAGAGGATACCGCGATAAGAAGGTTGTACCACCGACTCAGTCAACGCATCACACCAGCGCCCACTTCACCCTGCAATGATGCAAGCAAATACGTAGTTGTTAGGGAACGTAGTAATTTCAAAAAAAATTCCTACACACATGCAAGATCATGGTGATGCATAGCAACGAGAGGGGAGAGTGTGTCCACGTACACTCGTAGACCGAAAGCAAAAGCGTTAGCACAGCGCGGTTGATGTAGTCGTACGTATTCACAATCCGACCGATCAAGTACCAAACGCACGGCACCTCCGAGTTCTGCACACGTTCAACTCGATGACGTCCCTCGAACTCCGATCCAGCCGAGCTTTGAGGGAGAGTTCCGTCAGCACGACGGCGTGGTGACGATGATGATGTTCTACTGACGCAGGGCTTCGCCTAAGCACCGCTACGATATTATCGAGGTGGATTATGGTGGAGGGGGCACCGCACACGGCTAAGAGATCCAAGAGATCAATTGTTGTCTCTATGGGGTGCACCCTGGCCACGTATATAAAGGAGTGGAGGAGGGGGAGAGGGCCGTCCCCTATGGCGCGCCCTGGAGGAGTCCTACTCCCACCGGGAGTAGGATTCCTCCCCTTCCAAGTAGTAGGAGTAGGAGACAAGGAAGGGGAAGAGGGAAGAGAAGGAAGGAGGGGGCGCCGCCCCTCCCCTTAGTCCAATTCGGACTAGCCATTGGGGGGCGCGCGGCCTGCCTCTCTCTCTCTCTCTCTCTCTCTCCCTAAAGCCCAATAAGGCCCATATACTTCTTCCCCCGTATTCCCGTAACTCCCCGGTACTCCGAAAAATACCCGAACCACTCGAAACCTTTCCGATGTCCGAATATAGTCGTCCAATATATCGATATTTACGTCTCGATCATTTCGAGACTCCTCATCATGTCTCCGATCTCATACGGGACTCCGAACTACCTTCGGTACATCAAAACACATAAACTCATAATATAACCGTCAGCGAACTTTAAGCGTGCGGACCATACGGGTTCGAGCACTATGTAGACATGACCGAGACACGTCTCCGGTCAATAACCAATAGCGGAACCTGGATGCTCATATTGGCTCCTACATATTCTACGAAGATCTTTATCGGTCAAACCGCATAACAACATACGTTGTTCCCTTTGTCATCGGCATGTTACTTGCCTGAGATTCGATCGTCGGTATCTGAATACCTAGTTCAATCTCGTTACCGGCAAGTCTCTTTACTCGTTCCGTAATACATCATCCTACAACTAACTCATTAGTTGCAATGCTTGCAAGGCTTAAGTGATGTGTATTACCGAGTGGGCCCAGAGATACCTCTCCGACAATCGGAGTGACAAATCCTAATCTCGAAATACGCCAAGCCAACAAGTACCTTCGGAGACACCTGTAGAGCATCTTTATAATCACACAGTTACGTTGTGACGTTTGGTAGCACACAAAGTGTTCCTTCGGTAAACGGGAGTTGCATAATCTCATAGTCATAGGAACATGTATAAGTCATGAAGAAAGCAATAGCAACAAACTAAACGATCAAGTGCTAAGCTAACGGATTGGGTCAAGTCAATCACATAATTCTCCTAATGATGTGATCTCGTTAATCAAATAACAACTCCTTGTCTATGGCTAGTAAACATAACCATCTTTGATCCACGAGCTAGTCAAGTAGAGGCATACTAGTGACACTCTGTTTGTCTATGTATTCACACATGTATCATGTTTCCGGTTAATACAATTCTAGCATGAATAATAAACATTCATCATGATATAAGGAAATAAATAATAACTTTATTATTGTCTCTAGGGCATATTTCCTTCAGTCTCCCACTTGCACTAGAGTCGATAATCTAGTTCACATCTTTATGTGATTAGTTCACATCTCCATGTGACTAATATCCAAAGGGTTTACTAGAGTCTATAATATAGTTCACATCGCTATGTGATTAACACCCAAAGAGTGATCATGTTTTTCTTATGAGAGAAGTTTAGTCTATGGGTCTGCAACATTCAGATCCGTATGTATTTCGCAAATTTCTATGTCTACAATGCTCTGCACGGAGCTACTCTAGCTAATTGCTCCCATTTTCAATATGTATCCAGATTGAGACTTAGAGTCATCTAGATCGATGTAAAAAACTTGCATCGACGTAACGCTTTACGACGAACTCTTTATCACCTCCATAACCGAGAAATATTTCCTTAGTCCTCTAAGGATAATTTAGAAAAATGCTAAGGTATACAATAGGACTAGTAAACAGCATAGTATACTTTATAGAACCTATGACTGAGGCATAGGGAATGACTTATCATTCTCTTTCTATTTTCTGATGTGGTCGGGTTTTGAGTCTTTACTAAACTTCACACCTTGCAACACAGGCAAGAACTCCTTTGACTGTTCCATTTTGAACTACTTCAAAATCTTGTCAAGGTATGTACTCATTGAAATAACTTATCAAGTGTCTTGATCTATCTCTATAGATCTTGATGCTCAATGTGTAAGCAGCTTGATCGAGGTCTTTATGCTTTCCAAAAAATTCTACATTCTTTCCGATCAACAATATGTCATTCACATATACTTATCAGAAATATTGTAGTGCTCCTACTCACTTTCTTGTAAATACAGGCTTCACCGCAAGTCTGTATAAAACCATATACTTTGATCACTTTATCAAAGCATATATTCCAACTCCGAGATGCTTGCACAAGTCCATAGATGGATCGCTGGAGGTTGCTCACTTTGTTAGCATCTTTAGGGTCGACAAAACCTTCTGGTTGCATCATATACAACTCTTCTTTTTAAGAAATCCATGAAGGAATACAGTTTTGACATCCATTTGCCAGATTTCATAAAATGCGGCAACTGCTAACATGATTCGGACAGACTTTTAAGCATCGATACGAGTGAGAAAATCTCATCGTAGTCAACACCTTGAACTTGTCGAAAACACTTTGCGACAATTCGAGCTTTGTAGATAGTAACACTACTATCAGCGTCCGTCTTCCTCTTGAAGATCCATTTATTCTTAATGACTCACCGATCATCGGGCAAGTCAATCAAAGTCCATACTTTGTTCTCATACATGGATCCAATCTCAGATTTCATGGCCTCAAACCATTTCGCGGAATCTGGGCTCATCATCGCTTCCTCATAGTTCATAGGTTCGTCATGGTCAATTAACATGACCTCCAGAACAGGATTACCGTACCACTCTGGTGCGGATCTCACTCTGGTTAACCTAGGAGGTTCGGTAGTAACTTGATCTGAAGTTACATGATCATCATCATTAGCTTCCCCACTAATTGGTGTAGGAGTCACATAAATAGATTTCTGTGATGATCTACTTTCCAATAAGGGAGCAGGTACAGTTACCTCATCAAGTTCTACTTTCCTCCCACTCACTTCTTTCGAGAGAAACTCCTTCTCTAGAAAGGATCCATTCTCGGCAATGAATGTCTTGCCTTCGGATATGTGATAGAAGGTGTACCCAACTGTCTCCTTTGGGCATCCTATGAAGACACATTTCTCCGATTTGGGTTTGCACTTATCAGAATGAAACCTTTTCTTATAAGCATCGCAACCCCAAACTTTAAGAAACGACAACTTTGGTTTCTTGCCAAACCACACTTCATACGGTGTCGTCTCAACGAATTTAGATGATGCCCTTTTTAACGTGAATGCAGCTGTCTCTAATGTATAACCCCAAAACTATAGTGGTTAATCGGTAAGAAACATCATAGATTGCACTATATCCAATAATAGTACGGGTATGACGTTCGGACACACCATTATGCTGTGGTGTTCCAGGTGGCACGATTTTGTGAAACTATTCCACATTGTTTTAATTGAAGACCAAACTCGTAACTCAAATATTTTTCTCTGTGATCAGATCGTAGAAACTTTATTTTCTTGTCACGATGATTTTCCACTTCACTCTGAAGTTCTTTGAACTTTTCAAATGTTTCAGACTTATGTTTCATCAAGTAGATATACCCATATCTTCTCAAATCATCTGTGAAGGTCAGAAAATAATGATACCCGCTGTGAGCCTCAACACTCATCGGACTGCATACATCAGTATGTATTATTTCCAATAAGTCAGTTGCCCGCTCCATTGTTCCGGAGAATGGAGTCTTGGTCATCTTGCCCATGAGGCATGGTTCGCAAGCATCAAAATGATTCATAATCAAGTGATTCCAAAAGCCCATCAGCATGGAGTTTCTTCATGCGCCTTACACCAATATGACCTAAATGGCAGTGCCATAAATAAGTTGCACTATCATTATTAACTTTGCATTTTTTGGCTTCAATATTATGAATATGTGTATCACTACGATCAGATCCAATGAACCATTTTCATTGGGTGTATGATCATAGAAGGTTTTATTCATGTAAACAGAACAACAATTATTCTCTAACTTAAATGAATAACCGTTTTGCAATAAACATGATCAAATCATATTCATGCTCAACGCAAACACCAAATAACACTAATCCCGAAAGTATAGGGAGTGTGCGATGATGATCATATCAATCTTGGAACCACTTCCAACACACATCGTCACTTCACCTTAACTAGTCTCTGTTCATTCTGCAACTCCTGTTTCGAGTTACTACTCTTAGCAACTGAACCAGTATCAAATACCGAGGGGTTGCTATAAACACTACTAAAGTACACATCAATGACATGTATATCAAATATAGCATTGTTCACTTTGCCATCCTTCTTATCCGCTGAATACTTGGGGCAGTTCCGCTTCCAGTGACCAGTCCCTTTGTACTAGAAGCACTTAGTCTCAGGCTTAGGTCCAGACTTGGGCTTCTTCACTTGAGCAGCAACTTGCTTGCCGTTCTTCTTGAAGTTCCCTTTCTTTCCCTTTGCCCTTTTCTTGAAACTAGTGGTCTTATTAATCATCAACACTTGATGCTCTTTCTTGATTTCTACCTTCATCGATTTCATCATCATGAAAAACATGGGAATCGTTTTCGTCATCCCTTGCATACTATAGTTCATCACGAAGTTCTACTAACTTGGTGATGGTGACTAGAGAATTCTGTCAATCACTATTTTATCTGTAAGATTAACTCCCACTTGATTCAAGCGATTGTAGTACCCAGACAATCTAAGAACATGCTCACTGCTTGAGCTATTCTCCTTCATCTTTTAGCTATAGAACTTGTTGGAGACTTCATATCTCTCAATTCGGGTATTTGCTTGAAATATTAACTTCAACTCCTGGAACATCTCATATGATCCATGATGTTCAAAACGTCTTTGAAGTCTCGATTCTAAGCTGTTAAGCATGGTGCACTAGACTATCAAGTAGTCATCATATTGAGTTAGTCAAACGTTCATAACGTCTGCATCTGCTCCTGCAATAGGTCTGTCACCTAGCGGTGCATCAAGAACATAATTCTTCTGTGCAGCAATGAGGATAATCCTCAGATCACGGATCCAATCCGCATCATTGCTACTAACATCTTTCAACTTAGTTTTCTCTAGGAACATATCAAAAATAAAACAGAGGAGCTAAACGCGAGCTATTGATCTACGACATAGATATGGTAATACTACCAGGACTAAGTTCATGATAAATTAAAGTTCAATTAATCATATGACTTAAGAACTCCCACTTAGATAGGCATCCCTCTAATCATCTAAGTGATCACGTGATCCAAATCAACTAAACCATAACCGATCATCACGTGAAATGGAGTAGTTTTCAATGGTGAACATCACTATGTTGATCATATATACTACTCCCTCCATTCCTAAATATAGGGTGTATAGTTTTTGGCACGGAAATTAAAGAACACACGTGAAGGTAAAATTGTACAAGTTTTGAGCGAGATTACACCTGACTAATTGGCATGAGAAAATAGAGGAGGTTGCCTAATATAAGGAAATGTAATCACATCCCTAAAAAAATTATCCAAACGAGTGGTGCAATGCAATACACCTTATATTTTGGGTTTTTTCTCAAAAATCTATACACCTTATATCAAGGAACGGAGGGAGTATATGATTCACGCTCGACCTTTCGGTCTCAGTGTTCCGAGGCCATATCTGCATATGCTAGACTCGTCAAGTTTAACCTGAGTATTCTACGTGTGCAAAACTGGCTTGCACCCGTTGTAGATGGACGTAGAGCTTATCACACCCGATTATCACGTGGTGTCTGGGCACGACGAACTTTGGCAACGGTGCATACTCAGGGAGAACACTTTTATCTTGAAATTTAGTGAGAGATCATCTTATAATGCTACCATCAATCAAAGCAAAATAAGATGCATAAAAGATAAATATCACATGCAATCAATATAAGTGATATGATATGGCCATCATCATCTTGTTCTTGTGATCTCCATCTCCGAAGCACCGTCATGATCACCATTGTCACCGGCGCGACACCTTGATCTCCATCGTAGCATCGTTGTCGTCTCGCCAACTATTGATTCTACGACTATCGCTACCACTTAGTGATAAAGTAAAGCAATTACAAGGCGATTGCATTGCATACAATAAAGTGACAAGCATATGGCTCCTGCCAGTTGCCGATAACTCGGTTACAAAACATGATCATCTCATACAATTAAAATATAGCATCATGTCTTAACCATATCACATCACAACATGCCCTGCAAAAACAAGTTAGACGTCCTCTACTTTGTTGTTGCAAGTTTTACGTGGCTGCTATGGGCTGAGCAAGAACCGTTCTTACCTACGCATCAAAATCACAACGATAGTTTGTCAGGTTAGTGTTGTTTTAACCTTCTCAAGGACCGGGCGTAGCCACACTCGGTTCAACTAAAGTTGGAGAAACTGACACCCGCCAGCCACCTGTGTGCAAAGCACGTCGGTAGAACCAGTCTCGCGTAAGCGTATGCGTAATGTCGGTCTGGGCCGCTTCATCCAACAATACCGCCGAACCAAAGTATGACATGCTGGTAAGAAGTATGACTTGTATTGCCCACAACTCACTTGTGTTCTACTAGTGCATATAAGATCAACGCATAAAACCAGACTCTGATACCACTGTTGGGGAATGTAGTAATTCAAAAAATTTCCTACGCACACGCAGGATCATGGTGATGCATAGCAACGAGAGGGGAGAGTGTGTCCACGTATCCTCGTAGACCGAAAGCAAAAGCGTTAGCACAACACGGTTGATCTAGTCGTACGTCTTCACGATCCAACCGATCAAGTACCGAACACACGACACCTCCGAGTTCTACACACGTTCAACTCGATGACGTCCCTCGAACTCCGATCCAGCCGAGCTTTGAGGGAGAGTTTTGTCAGCACGACAGCGTGGTGACGATGATGATGTTCTACCGACGCAGGGCTTCGCCTAAGCACCGCTGCGATATTATCGAGGTGGATTATGGTGGAGGGGGGCACCGCACACGGCTAAGAGATCCAAGAGATCAATTATTGTCTCTATGGGGTGCACCCTTGCCACGTATATAAAGGAGTGGAGGAGGGGGAGAGGGCCGGCCCCTATGGCGCGCATTGGAGGAGTCCTACTCCCACCGGGAGTAGGATTCCTCCCCTTCCGAGTAGTAGGAGTAGGAGACAAGGAAGGGGAAGAGGGAAGAGAAGGAAGGAGGGGGCGCCGCCCCTCCCCTTAGTCCAATTCTGACTAGTCATTGGGGGGGGGGGCTGCCTCTCTCTCTCTCTCCCCTAAAGCCCAATAAGGCCCATATACTTCTTCCCCCGTATTCCCGTAACTCCCTGGTACTCCGAAAAATACCTGGACCACTCGGGACCTTTCCAATGTCCGAATATAGTCGTCCAATATATCGATCTTTACGTCTCGACCATTTCGAGACTCCTCGTCATGTCCCCGAGCTCATAAGGGACTCCGAACTACCTTCGGTACATCAAAACACATAAACTCATAATATAACCATCATCGAACTTTAAGTGTGCAGACCCTACGGGTTCGAGAACTATGTAGACATGACCGAGACACGTCTCCGGTAAATAACCAATAGCGGAACCTGGATGCTCATATTGGCTCCTACATATTCTATGAAGATCTTTATCGGTCAAACCGCATAACAACATACGTTGTTCCCTTTGTCATCGGCATGTTACTTGTCCGAGATTCGATCGTCGGTATCTCAATACCTAGTTCAATCTCGTTACCGGCAAGTCTCTTTACTCGTTCCGTAATATATCATCCCGCAACTAATTTATTAGTTGCAATGCTTGCAAGGCTTAAGTGATGTGTATTACCGAGTGGGCCCAGAGATACCTCTCCGACAATCGGAGTGACAAATCCTAATCTCGAAATACGCCAAGCCAACAAGTACCTTCGGAGACACCTGTAGAGCACCTTTATAATCATCCAGTTACGTTGTGACGTTTGGTAGCACACAAAGTGTTCCTCCTTGCATAATCTCATAGTCATAGGAACATGTATAAGTCATGAAGAAAGCAATAGCAACAAACTAAACGATTAAGTGCTAAGCTAACGAAATGGGTCAAGTCAATCACATCATTCTCCTAATGATGTGATCCCGTTAATCAAATGACAACTCTTTGTCTATGGCTAGGAAACATAACCATCTTTAATCAACGAGCTAGTCAAGTAGAGGCATACTAGTGACATTCTGTTTGTCTATGTATTCACACATGTATCATGTTTCCGATTAATACAATTCTAGCATGAATAATAAACATTTATCATGATATAAGGAAATAAATAATAACTTTATTATTGCCTCTAGGGCATATTTCCTTCAGTAGTATCCAAGCCGACAAGTCCATGAACAACAACAAATTGATGTATATGTGGTTTTAAGACATCTTAGAAGAAAGTGGGTGTAGTCAACGAGATTGGGTGCAGTTTCATAAGACTCTACTAGCACTGCAAACCGATCTATGTACTCATCTACAAGTGCAGTTTCATAAAGTATGGATTACTCTCTAATTGCCGCGGGAATGGAAGTGTTCCCCTCTGTCTAGTTTATCTTGCCAAGGAAGAAGGGAGGAAAGAAGAGAGAGTTATAGTGACAACATTAGTCGTATCCAATTCGGCACCATTACATTAAACGGTCGTGCATGTGTAGCTATCATTTGGGTTCTTTTTTTTTTGGTTCTTCGGTGACGCTTCTCTCCTGGCACTAAACCTCCATAGGCCGTACTCGTAGCAAAGGTAGAAGTGTTAACATCTCCTCGGCACTATTGCTTGCACGTATGTAACAACCTCCAGTTGCGAGTATTTAATCCGTTGCTTAAACATTTTGTTCAGAATGTGGTTAAATGTACTTTTAGGAAGCTAGTAGGAGACCAAGAGCTCTTACCTTCCTAAGCTCTCTCTTGAAGAGAGGAATAAAGTTGGGCTTTCAAAATTTTGTATAGAACGGAATAAAGTTGGTGTATGTCAAGTAGCAACCTTGGCAACAATGACCAAGGCACAAGATGGAGCACGAACGGACAAGGCCAACTAGCCCATTTCTAGCCCGTCCTGGCTGCGACCTACAGGCACAACTATGTTCCGCTTATGGCAAGACGGGAGCGAACCTCGCTTGAAGAAACGCCCTAGTGGGTAGGCCAAGTAACAAGTTTGTGCATTTCTTCACTATCTTTTGTTTTTTCTCTTGTTTTTTTCTTTTTATATATTTTCACAAATTCTAAAATATATATATGCCAAAAATTATTACATAAATTTCCAAAATATGTTTGTGCAATGTTATAAAAAGGTTCTGCAAGTTTTAAAAAAGTGATAGCATTTCATAAAAACATTCCAACACATATTTGAAAAATATTAACACATATTTGAAAAATGTTCAAAAATAAGAGTTTGACAAATATGTTAAACTTGTACTTGCAAAATGTTAAACGTATATAAAATAAATGTTTCAGATGTGTACAAACAATTTACAAATATGTGTGAAAAAATATATATGAAAAAAATGCATTTGGAAAAAATGTTATTCATTATATTTGAAAATTGTTTAAAGTCCATTTAAAAAATATGTTACTTATGCATACAAAATATTTACAATATATATGAAAACATAGAGACCAAAACACATAAATTTATAAAAAGGTTAATAGTGTCTTTGAAAAAAATTAAAAATCTATAAAAATATTGTTTCATATGTATACAAAAAATGTACAATGTGTATAAAAATGTAAATACCAAAAAATAGTTTTTGAAAATGTTAATGACGCATTTAAAAAATATTAAACATGTATAAAAAATGTTCTTGGTATATAAAAAAATGTAGACATAAAAAACATAAATATTTAAAATGTCAATCGTGTATTTGAAAAAAGTTAATGATGTATAAGGAAAATGTTCATGATGTATAGGGAAAATGTGCACTCTGTGAGGAAAAAATTAGACATGTATTAAAAAAAAGAAAACTGTAAAAAGTAAGAAAGGAAAAAGAAAGAAGAAAAAATTGAAGAAAAGCGAAGAAAACAGTGGAACAAAGTGAAAACAGAAGAAAATCAAGAATAAAACAAAGACTAAAGAATAAGAAAAAGAAAAACCAAAACCTCCGAAGAAAACTAAAGAAACCAATGCAAAAGAGGGAAAACAATCAAACCGTTGCTACACTACTAGACCGGTCCAATAACGCTGCCCTATAGGTGAGCTCTGTTAAAAATAAGCACATGCAATAGATAGTCATGTTGGTGACCTATGGGTATGTCTGTACATCGCCTACATCAACTTCGAGAGATGATAGCTATGTCCCACCTATTGCAAGACAGAGTACTCTTCACAATAGGCGATCGCTACAATGGGCCGGCCCATAATGTGTAGCTTTGAGAAGCAATTTTAGAAATCTAAATGACAGGTTCATACCGGTTCTAGAAGCTAATGCCTATTTTTTTCTTTCTATTTTGTCTTTTTTGGACGTTTTTCTTTTTCCCTTCATTTTCCAAATACTCGCAACCATTTTTCAAATACAGGCTGAACATTTTTTACATACATGTTGAATAATTTTTCCAATAAACACTGAACATGGTTTTAAAATACATGTTGAACATTTCTCAAATGCCTATCGAACATTTTTTCAGTACATGATATACATGTTTTTCACACGAAGTGATTTTTTAATAAATTCTTTGAATGTTTTCCTTCAAATGTGCAAGCATTTGTTAAGTGTTAGAACATTTTTGTGAATGGTACGAAAGTTCTTTCCTTAAAATGCTTGTATAAACATTTTTGGAAGAAAATGTCAGGACTATTTTTTTGAAACAAACGAACATATTTTTTATGTATTTTCAAATATCAAGAACATTTAAAAAATTATGAACATTTTCACTATAGAACCATGAGAACAAAATTGGAACACTCCTTGAACAATTTTCATAATGCGTGGTGAACATATTGTTTAATGAAAAAAGAATTTATTTTCGTTTTTTATATTTATATTTTTTTGTAATTTAAATATTATAAAAAACATAATCAAAATAAAAAATAAGAAGTTCGCAATGAACGCAAAACAAAAATTAAAAAACCTACATTGGTGCTGGCTTGTAATTGAGCGGTTTGTCTATCGAAACCACTAATTAAGAGGTACCCCTTATAAAAATCACTCCCACCTTTTTAGATTGTGACAAGCGGCACACTATATGTGAGATACCTGTCAAAATATATAAGTTTTCCCTTTTCTTCATAGATTCTTTTATTCGAAAGGTTTTATCCCTTAAACCGTGTATCCAATTTTTGAACCGATTTCACCGTTGGATTTCTCGCGCCGAGATCATTGAAACTAGATTTCAAGTTAATAGGTTTTGACGAACTATTTTTCACAAAAAAAGGGAAAAACCTGCAAAAAAATATGAGCCGGAAGCAAGGTTTTTCCCAACCTTTTTTCCCTTCCGAGCTGTGTCTCTCACATAAGCAAATCCGTGCCTACATGAGAAGCAAAATATGTGCCCCTCGGAGAAAAAAAATGTTTTTTCTCGATTTTTGGTTAATAGCACGTTTTTCCTTTCTAAGAGGCACAGTCGCGAAAGAAAACGTGTGCCTCCATGAGCAAATTTGTAGCACTAGTGAAAGAAAAAAAACATGTTTACTTATTTATTTTCGAGAGGCGCAGTTCATGGAAGTAAACACGTGCCTCCACCAGACGTAAACCTGTATCTCTCGTGGAAGAAAAATGAAACACATTTTCTTCCTTTCTGAGTTGTATCTCTCGCGGAAGAAAAAGAAACGCGTTTTTTCATGGATTTTTTATTTTCCCACAAAATCTTGAGAAAACCGGAAGAAAACTGAAAAGCTAAAAGAGACCGAAAAAACTCATCTAAAGCTCGAAAACACGTATAGAAAAATAATTTAAAAAAATCTGGGAGAGCGCCTAGCACGTGACACGTGGCGGCGGCTAAGAGCGCCAAGTAATGCGCTGTCAGCCCACCTGAAGGACACTTGAGGGGCTCCGACAAGGGATACTCCTCAGTTAGTTGCTCTCATTTCATACCGGGCGAGATGTAGTAGACGATCCTTAGTTTGGACCGCGGGAGCTATATGTTGCTTACCGCGATGTCTAAGGACTTGCCTACACGAAGTGCTAGTTGGGCCATTCAGTAGACAACTGGTTTTCTATATGTGTGTTCGTGTTAAAATAAATGTGTATTTGTCATCTTTTTATGTTTGTTCTTTTTTTATTTCCTTTTATTTTCTTTGTTTCTTCTCATTTTTGATTGGTTTTTTACTGTTTGTATTGTTTTCTTCGGTTTTCATATGATTTTATATGGGTTTTCCTTTTCCCCTTTCCTTTTTCTTATTTCTTCTTCTGCTTCCTTGTTTCTTTCTTTGGTTTTCACTGGTTATAAATTGTGTTTACACCATGAATATTTTTATACATGTTTCACATTTTTCAAATACATTATAACATTTTTCAAACATATGTTTAGATGTCTACTTTTTTTCATCCATGTTGTACATTTTGCATATACATCCAAAACAACTTTATATAAGTTAACATATTAAATACACGATTAAAATGTTTTCAAATACTTTTGTGAACATTATTTTTCATATACATATTATTTTATCAAATACACGTTGAAATATATTTTTTTATGATAGGAAACATTTTTTAAAGATGGCAAACATTTCTTTTGCATTGGATAAACATTTTCTTGAAATATTTTTAAAAAATGTTCTTGTTATATACAAAAAATGTAGACACAAAAAACGCAAATATAAAAAATGGCAACCATGTATATGAAAAAAATTAATGACGTATAAGGAAAATGTTCATGATGTCTAGGGAAAATGTGCATTCTGTGAGAAAAAAATTGGACATATTTTAAAGAAGGAAAACCGGAAAAAGGTTGAAAGGAAAAAGAAGAAAGAAAAAAACTAAAGAAAAGCGAAGAAAATAGTGGAACAAAGTGAAAACCAAAGAAAATCAAGAATAAAACAAAGACTATCGAATAAGAAAAAGAAAAACCAAAAACCCCAAAGAAAACCAAAGACACCAATGCAAAAGAGGGAAAACAATCAAACCTTTGCTACACTACTGGACCGGTCCAATAACGTTGCCGTATAGGTGAGCTCTATTAAAAATAAGCACATGAAATAGACAGTCTTGTCGACGACCTATGGGTATGTACATCGCGTGCATCGAGTTGGAGATGAGAGCTATATGCCACCTATTACGGGACCGATACATCTCAGAGTAGACAATCACTACAATGGGTCGGCCCATAATGTGTAGCTTTGAGAAAGAGTTTTAGAAAGCTATGGACCGGTTCATACTGGTTCTAGAAGCTTCCTCCTGTTTTTTTTTGTCTTTTTTGTACGCTTTTCTTTTTCCCCTTCATTTTCCAGATACATGTAAACTTTTTTCAAATATAGGCTGAAATTTTTTTTGATACACATTTAACATGGTTTTTAAAATACATGTTGAACATTTGTCAAATGCCTATCGAACATTTTTTCAATACAACATATACATGCTTTTCACACGAACTGATTTTTATATAAATTCTACGAACATTTTTCTTAAAATGTGCAAGCATTTGCTAAGTGTTAGAACATTTTTTTAATATTGTGAACAGTTTTTTGAATGGTACGAAACCTTTTTCTAAAAGTATGCTTGTATAAACATTTTTGGAAGAAAATGCAGGAATATATATTTTCAAACAAATAAACATGTTTTCTATGGTATTTCAAATTTCAAGAACATTTAAAAATAAATTGTGAACATTTTCACTGTAGAACCATGAGAACAAAATTTGAACACTCCTTGAACAATGTTCATAATGCATGGTGAACATAATGTTAAATTTAAAAAGAATTTATTTTCATTTTTGTATATTTAGAGCATTCTTCGTAATTGAAATGTTAGAAAAGATAATAAAAAAAGAAGTTTGCAATGGAAAAAAAAACCTACAGTGGGCTTGCTCACTGGAGGCTGCCTTTTAGTTGAGCAGGTTGTCTGTCGAAATCACTAGTTAAAGGATACCCTTACAGAAGTCACTGCCATCTTTTTAGGTTGCGACAAGTGGCACACTACATATGCGATGCTTATCACAATATAATGAGTTTTCCCTGTTTCGTAGATTCTTTTATTCGAAAGGTTTTATCTTTTAAACCGTGTATCCAAATTTTGAACTGTTTTCATCGTTGGATTTCGCACGCCGATATCTTTGAAACTAGATTTCAAGTTAATAGGTTTTCACAAACTTTTTTTCATGAAAAAATTGGGAAAAACCGGCAGAAAATAATGAGCCGGAAGCAAGGTTTGTCCCCTCCCTTTTTCCATCCCGAGTTGTGTCTCTCACACAAGCAAATCCGTGCCTGCATGAAACAAAAATATGTGCCTCTGGGAGAAAAATATATGTTCTTTCCTTATTTTTTGGAAATAACATGTTTTTTCCTTTCCAAGGGGCACACTCGCGAAATAAATGTGTGCCTCCACGAGAAGCATATCTGTACCACCGGTGAAAGAAAAAAACACATTTTTTTTATTTTCGAGAAGCATAGTTCATGGAAGTAGACATGTGCCTCCACGAGACGCAAACCTATGTCTCTCGTGGAAGAGAAAGGAAACACATTTTTTCCTTTCTGAGTTGCATCTCTTGCGGAAGAAAAATAAAAGAATTTTTTCACAGATTTTTTATTTTCTGCCAAAATCTCGAGAAAACCTGGAGGAAACTGAAGAGCTGAAAGAAACCGAAAAAACCTCATCTAAAGCTTGAAAACACGTATAGAAAATAATTAAAAAAAACATGAGAGAGCGCCGACATGCGACACGTGGCGGCGGCTAAGAGTGCCAATTAACACGTTGTCAGCCCACTAGAAGGGCACTTGAGGGACTCCGACAGGGGATACCCCTCAGTTAGTTGCTCTCATCTCATATCAGGCGAGATGTAGTAGACGAGCCTAAGCTTGGATTGCGGGAGCTATATGTTGCTAACTGCGATGTCTAAGGAATTGCCTACACGAAGTGCTAGTTGGGCCCCTTAGTAGACAACTAGTTTTCTATACGTGTGTCTGTGTTAAAATAAATGTGTATTTGTCATCTTTTAATGTTTCTTCTTCCTTTTTTGATTTCCTTCTGTTTTCTTTGTTTTTCTCCTTTTTGATCGGTTTTCTACTGTTTGTATGGTTTTCTTCGGTTTTTATATAATTTTATATGGTTTTCCTTTTCCCCTTTCCTTTTTCTTGTTTATTCTTCTGTTTCCTTGTTTCTTTCTTT
This sequence comes from Triticum urartu, assembly GCF_056163025.1. Taxonomy (NCBI): domain Eukaryota; kingdom Viridiplantae; phylum Streptophyta; class Magnoliopsida; order Poales; family Poaceae; genus Triticum; species Triticum urartu. The sequence continues at coordinate 580,278,562 of NC_141878.1, read as the reverse complement.
GGTTTTCACTTGTTATATATTGTGTTTACATCATGAATATTTTTGTACATGTTTTGCATTTTTCAAATAGATGATAACATTTTTCAAACATATGTTTAGATGCCTACTTTTCTTCATTCATGTTGTACATTTTGCACATGCATCCAGAATAGCTTTATATGAGTTAACATATTAAATACATGATTAACATTTTTTCAAATACTTTTGTCAGTACTTTTTTCATATATGTATTATTTTCTCAAATACACGTTGAAAAATTAATTTTTATGCTATGAAACATTTTTTTAAAGATGGCGAACTTTTTTTCCATTGGATAAACATTTTCTTTAAAAGTTACAAAATATGTTACGAAATTTTTTAATGTCACATGCATATTTTTTCAAATGATACAAACATTTTATAAAAGTTGAGCAAACTTTTTTTACCCTGCATTTGATTTTTTTTAAATGTGCGATGGGCACTTTTAAAAAAATCAACACAATATTTTTTTCATATTATATATTTTTTATTTTTAAAAAAGTAAAGAAAAGTAAAGCTACAAAAATTGTGTGTACGTCAGCGTGACATGAGCGTGTAGTTAGTGGGTTCCTTTCAAGCTACGCAGTAATTGTCTCGCACGAAGCGAGACATAGACACGTCGAAGTTGGATTCCCTCGCCTACATCGTTCGCGCCTATGGGACAAGCCTAACATGACTATGAGAAGCGTGCTTGTCCCTGCAATGCACGCATGCTACATGTCTTTCTTTCTTCCTCGTGGGCTGTGTTAGCAGATTGACATGAGGCTAGGAATTTTTTTACTAGGAGAGTGAGAATGATGAGAGAAAGGCAGCATGTGTGTCATGAAGAGATGATGATACCAGAATACCAAGGGGGTCTAGGGTTCAGAGACACACAAATGGTCAATATAGCTATGCTAGTTAAATAGTCCTAGCAAATTTTGATGGATGCGGACTCTCTTAGTGATAGAATTTTGAAGGCGCCATATTTCCCTAGTTATGAGTTTTTGGATGCAGAGTTAGGAAATCACCCATCACAAGTTTGGCGGGGCTATTTGTGAAGGTACCTCTATGTTAAAACATGGCCTTTTCAGAAGAATTGGAAGTGGAGAAGCAACAATTATCTCGAACCAAAGCTGGACCCCAAGGGGTAACATGCTACATGCATTACATCCGCGATCGCAAAACCGGCCTCATTTGGTGGCAGATCTGATGAATTTAGCTGAATGGTGCAGGGATAGGGAGGCAGTGGCGCAGTGAAGATCCATGTTAACATATGCATGCTCTACATGCATGGACAGTCCTGTACATACCGCTGAGCTCTTATAATTTGGAGGATTCTTGGGCTTTGTGTTTGATTGCTCTCTCCTTGGAGTGATTAGGTAGCACCAGAGTATAAGGGTGAAGTAACCTAGCAATAAGGATTTTCCTCGGTAGAGAACCAAGGTTCATCGAACCAGAAGGAGTTCTTCCACAAATAAAGTCACTAGTACCAGCACACAAAACACAAAACAAACTTGCCTCAAACACGTCAAGAAGGTTGTCAAGCTTCTCGTCTTTCTAGTTACAAGATTACATTGCATCGCATGGTAGGAATTGATAGATAGATAAAATAACAATGCAATACAACAAAGAAGTAAAAATTTTGGTGAAGTTTTCAGTATTAGAAAATATACCCCTGGGCCATTAGTTCACCAATGGCATCTCTCCAAGCATACAGGTGTGGTGAACAAACTACAGTTGGGCAATGATTAAATTGCAAGATTTATATTTATGACTATGTTGATTCATGGTATAATCTCATATAGGCATTATGTCTGGGATATGGAGACCGTTATCCAATTGCATCTACAACTAATACTCCACCCATAGATCGTTATCCAGCATGCATCTCGATGTATTAAGTTCATAGCAAGTGTGATAAAGAAATCATTGTTTTCTCCTTAGTGTAAAGAATAACATAGATGTATTGTTCCTTTCTGTCACTGGGATACACATCACCGCAAGATATGAACCCACTACAATGCACAAATTCCATTGGGATACACATCACCGTAAGATATGAACCCACTACAATGCACAAATTCCATTGAAGAACTACCCATCAAACTTGGCCAAAGAAGACAAACAAATCAGAGGCCATACAAAGCTACTCACTTATACAACAAAGAAATTTAAAAAATCAATGGATTTCAATGAACAATATGATCATAAAATGGCAATTCATCATATCCCAATAAACACACCACCGTTTACATCATATGGATCCCGATTATGTGAGGCGGCTCATAGGAACTTTGTATTGAATCACAAGGGAAAAAAGATGCCATCTAGCTACTACTATGGACCCCAAGGTCCTAAAGGAACTACGTACTCACACATGATCACGGAGGCAACAAGGTTGATGAAGAAGCCTCCGATGGTGAATTCCCCCTCTAGCAGGGTGCTGAAACATGCCTCTATATTAGATCTCCTCGGAACGGAAACTTGCGGCGGAGGAAGAAATCGAAGAAAATTAGTATGGAGGGTTTCACAAAGTATGGAATTTATAGGCAGAAGAATGGACGTAAGGTGGTGTCTAGGGGGACCACGCGACCACCCGACGCTGGTCACCCCCTAGACGCGTCACCTGGACGTGTGGGGCCCTGGGCTGGGCTCCCGACAGGTGCTGGCACTTTATATAATCTTTGGGTCGCGATAAAATCATATTAAATCCCCAACTTTTATTTACCCCCGTCGATATGGATTTTTTGTAAAGCCAAAAACATGCAGAAAACAATAACGAGCTCTTGGAACTAAATTAATAGTTAGTCCACAAAAATAATATAAATTATGTTAAAAATTATTGAAAAGTGATATTATAATAGCATGAAATAATAAAAAAATATAGATATGTTTGAGATGTATCAGTCCTATGAATGGCCTAATTCCTTCACCGTTCGGAGTGCTTATTGCATGATCATGGAAACGAAGCAGAAGATCGGACTGACTTAAACATCGTGCGGGACTTTTAGATTCAGAAAGTACTAAGAGGCAATGGAGCACGTTGTGGAAACGGAAAGTCCCATTAAAATTGAAGAACTTCGCATGTCTGAAAGTCATGTCAAAATTGAAGAACTTCACATGGCGTCTAGGACGAAAATCCACTCTGACAGAATCATTTTGTCATCACAGGAACATGTGGGAATCCGAGGTTTGCCTAATTTGTAATGCAGGAGAGGATACATGGAAGGACACTTGGTTGGCAAAATGTGTTTGGTCTTTTGCAGATGCAGAGCTTGTGGAGCACTTGATTGCATGCCGACTAGACGACACACGAATGTGGATGATTGAGCTGCAGGAATTAGTGGGTCAGGAAAATTTCGTAAAGACTCTTCTTACACTCTGGTCGATCTGGTGGGCAAGGCGGAAGGCGGTCCACGAAGGAGAGTTTCTATCACCATTGACAATGTTCTACTTCATTCAACGATACATGACTAACCTTGGCCATATTCCTATCAAGGTTACTCTAAACAAATACCAAACTACCATTGGTATGCAATAGCGGGCCCCAGAAGGTGAACGAAGATGGACTGCACCTTGCCCAGGTCCAGTGAAGATCCATGTTGACACAACCGTTGTAAGACATGGAGATAGGATGCCTTTGCTGCGATTTGCCTTGGCAGTTTGCATAGCGGGGTTAATTGATCCTGAGATTCTCAAGTCAATAGCATGCAATGAAGGTTTTTCTTTAGTAGCTGACTGATATGTCTCTGTCGTATCTATAATTTTTGATTATTTCATGCCAATATTATACAACTTTCACATACTTGTGGCAACATTTTGTATGATTTATTTGGACTAACATATTGATCCAGTGCCTAGTGCCAGTTCCTGTTTGTTGCATGTTTTTTGTCTCACAGAAAATCCATACCAAACGAAGTCCAAATGCAATCAAAATTTACGGAGAATTATTTTGGAATATTCATGAATTTTGGGAGGTGGAATCAATGTAAACGAGGGCCCACAGGTCCCAAGATACAACAGGGCGCACCCCAGGCCCCAGGCGCGCCCAGGTGTCTTATGCACACCTCGTATGTTGGTTGGGTCTCTACTTCGGGTGCAAGGAAGCTTATATCCGAAAAAAAATCGTGTTAAAATTTCAGCACAATTGGAGTTACGGATCTCCCGGAATATAAGAAACGATCTTCGGCCTGATCTGGGGAACGAGAAACAGAAGAGAACAGAGAGGGAGATCCAATCTCGGAGGGGCTCCTGCCCCTCCGCCGCCATGGAGGCCATGGACCAGAGGGGGAACGCTCCTTCCATCTTGGGGGCAAGGAAGAAGAAGAAGAAGGAGGGGGCTTTCCCCCCTCTCTCCCGGTGGCGCCGGAGTGCCGCCGGGGCAAGGATCATGACAGTGATCTAGATCAACAATCTTGCTACCGTCAACACCAACTCTCTCTCCCCCTCTATGCAGCGGTGTAACACCTCTTTCCCCCACTGTAATCTCTACTTAAATATGGTGCTCAACTCCATATATTATTTCCCAATAATCTATGGTTATCCTATGATGTTTGAGTAGATCCGTTTTTTCCCGTGGGTTAATCGTGATCTTAGTTGGTATGATTGTATATTTTATTTATGATGCCGTCCTACGGTGCCCTCCGTGTCATGCAAAGGGAGGGGCCCCCTCTGTAGGATGTTGTAATGTGTTCATGGTTTGCTTATTGTCAGTGTTGCGGGGGTGACAGCAGCCTAAACGTGGATAAGTGGGTTATGGCATATAGGAGTAAAGTGGACTTGATACTTAATGCTATGGTTGGATTTCACGACCTTAATAATCTTTAGTAGTTGCGGATGCTTGCTAGGGGTCCAACCATAAGTGCATATGATCCAAGTAGAGAAAGTATGTTAGCTCATGCCTCTCCCTCATATAAAATTACAAGAATGACTACTCATACTTGTTATTGATTGTCTAGGGACAAATGACTTTCTTGTTGACAAAAGCTATCCACTTTTATTACCTTGCAATTTATTCATAGTTTTATTCTCGCAAAGTACTCGTAGTTTTATTTTTGCAAAATAGTTTCATACTTGTTTTAGGTAAAGCAAACGTTAAGTGTGCGTAGAGTTGTATCGGTGGTCGATAGAACTTGAGGGAATATTTGTTCTACCTTTAGCTCCTCGTTGGGTTCAACACTCTTATTTATCAAAGAAGGCTACTAACGATCCCCTACACTTGTGGGTTATCAAGACCTTTTTCTGGCGCCGTTGCCGAGGAGAAATAGCGTGGGATGAATATTCTCGTGTGTGCTTGTTTGCTTTATCACTAAGTAGTTTTTATTTCCTGTTCTAAGTTGCTCTCTATCTTTAGTTATGGATATGGAACACGAAACACAAAAAAAATTAGTTGTACTTGCTACTCATGTAGATGGGGAACGTCCTAAAACCCTCGATGCTCGTTATGTGAAAAATATTATGCACTACTTTGATAATCTTGAGAAAATCCCATTCAACTTGATAATGGGAGTAACGTTGGATCAACGTGAATACTTTAGGGATTATCTCTTGACACAAAAAGGGAAACTATTATGGGATCAAATTGATATGTTGCATTGGTATGCTTGGAATTTATGCCAGAGATATGATTATACTAGTTGCTCTAGTATGACCGCTCCACACCTCCCCTTTTCATGCAAATTTAATGATAATGAAACCTTGGCTTCTTATGCCAATGGTAGATATGATTATTATGATGTGGAATGAATAGAAGAATTTGTTGCTTTTAAGGGTGCTTATGAAATTGAATATTTGTTTTTAAAGTATGAAGATTTTGATGATAATGTTTATAGACCTGAAAATTTGGCCATCTTAAATATTGCTATTTTAATTATAAATATAATTCCGATATTGATGGATTTATTGAGAAAATCCCCGTTGTCCGAGAGGAGACTAATATTTTGAAGGAGTCTATGGAAGAAGGAATTGATGAAACTGTGAGCTCATTGGATGAAAAAGATGATGGGAGGGCGAAGAACAAAAGAAGGAAGAGTGGATTAGATACCCGTGCCCACCTTCTAATGAGAGTAACTCTTCAACTCATATATTGTTTAATTTCTCTTCATGCTTGTCGAAGTATGAATGCTATGATAATTGCTATGATCCCGTTGATTCTTTTGAAATATCCCTTTTGATGAACCTTGATGCTTGCTATGCTTGTGGCCAAGATGCCAATATGAATTATGCTTATGGAGATGAACTTGCTATAGTTCCTTATGTTAAGAATGAAATTGTTGCTATTGCACCGACACATGATAGTCCTATTATCTTTTTGAATTCTCCAAACTACACTATATCGGAGAAATTTGCACTTATTAAGGATTACATTGATGGGTTGCCTTTCGCCGTTGCACATGATAATTTTGATGAATACAATATGCATGTGCTTGCTGCTCCTACTTGCAATTATTATGAGAGAGGAACTATATATCCGCCTCTCTATGTTTCCAACACGATAAAATTGCAAGAAACTGCTTATACTATGTATTGACCTTTACTTGACGTGCATGAATTGTTCTTATATGACATGCCGATGCATAGGAAGAGAGTTAGACTTCGTCATTGCATGATTTATGTTTCTTTGTGCTCACTACTAAATGCCAAATCATTGTTAATTAAAATTGGCTTTGATATACCTTGGGATCTGGGTGGATCCATTAATTGAGCACTTTATGCCTAGCTTAATGGCTTTAAAGAAAGCGTTGCCAAGGACACAACCCGGAAGTTTTAAAGAGTCATTTATTTCCGTTGAGTGTTTTTATAAAGTTTAAAAACAAAAAATATAGAGGGGAACTTAAAACTTCACAAAAAGAAATGTGAAAGTGAGAGGGACGAGCATTGTGAAAGTGGGAACAAGCCTTGAATTTTGTTCATGCCCATGGAAACTTTGTGAATCTTAATTATAGAAAATTTTCAACAAAAATAATTATCCCCTTGTACAAATCCTTTTATTGTAAAATTATTGTGCCAGGGTTTGCCTTTAGGATGAGTAGATTGCTTGTTGGTATGTGCGGTGCAAAAACAAAAACTTTGGCTATAGTGCGTGATTTTAATTTTTTTACTGGAACATCAAAAGGTTCTGAAACTTTTTGCGCAGTATTTATGTAATTTTTTTATTTTTTTCCTAATTTTTCAGAATTTTTGGAGTAACAGAAGTATGGTAGATGTTCAGATTGCTAGAGACTGTCCTGTTTAAGATAGATTCTGTTTTTGATGCATTGTTTTGCTTGTTTTGATGAAACTATCGATTCTATTGGTGGTATAAGCCATGTAAAGTTATAATACAATAGCTACAATGCAAAAAATATGAATTGTTTTGCACTAGTACTTAAAGTAGTGATTTGCTTTATTATACTAACGGATCTTACCGAGCTTTCTGTTTAGTTTTGTGTGGATGAAGTGATCAAAGATCGAGGAGGTATCGATATGAGGAGAAGGAGGAGAGGCAAGAGCTCAAGCTTGGGGATTCCCAAGGCACCCCAAGTAAATATTCAAGTAGACTCAAGCGTCTAAGCTTGGGGATGCCCCGGAAGACATCCCATCTTTTTCAACAAGTCTTGGTATGTTTTCGTCTTTGTTTCATTCATGTGATATGTGTAAATCTTGGAGCGTCTTTTGTGTTTAGTTTTCATTTTTCTTTTATGCACCATGCTAGTATGAGATAGTCAATGGTTGATTTATAGAATGCTCATTGCACTTCACTTATATCTTTTGAGTGTGGCTTTATAGAATGCTTCATGCTTCACTTATATCATTTGAAGTTTGGATTGCCTGTTTCTCTTTGCATGGAAAACCGTTATTTGTAGAATGCTCTTTTGCTTCAATTATATTTATTAGATCATGGCCTTTCATAGAAAGAATTAAACTCTCATGCTTCACTTATACCTATTTAGAGAGTCAAAAGGAATTGGTCATTTGCATGGTTAGTCATGAAATCCTACATAAAACTTATGGATCACTGAATATGATATATTTGATTCCTTGCAATAGTTTTGTGATATAGAGATGGAATATGTGGGAGGTACTAGTAAATGGTTGTGGTTAGTAAGAATATTGGTGTTAAGGTTTTGTGATTCCCTATGCAAGCACGAAAGTCAATAGTTATGCAATGAAATTACATCCTACCTGTGGTGCATTATTTGGTGTTAGTATGCTCAATGCTCGTTTATGAGAATTTTCGTTTCTTGGTTGGTTGCTTCTCAATCTTTTTGCTAGCCTCCACTTGTACTCAGTAGAAATACTACTTGTGCATCCAAAATCCTTAAACCCAGTTTTGCCATATGAGTCCACCATACCTACCTATATGCGGTATTTCCGCGCCGTACTAAGTAAATTTGTATGTGCCAACTCTAATTTTCAAAATAAATCTCTGTTTTGTGTGCCCGTACCGCTCATGTGGTGGCAGGGGGTGGCCGATGTCTTCCATGTTTAGACGGGTTATTCTAACGATGAGTGATTATTCACTTGTCATTGCACGAGAGTATGTCCGTAATAGAGATGCCCAGTCCCACAATGAATCAAAAATAATAACAACAAAATTCCTTGGAAAGTGTTGGTATGGAAGGCACCGGTGGATATGGTTAGCCATGGATTGTGAAAGAATGGTGGAAAGGAAATGAACTTTATTTTTTGTTTGGTAACCACCTATAATATGTCTAGCATGGAGGATGTTGGGAACTCTCGGTCGTAGCGTTGACAGAAAAGCATGCCTCTCAAAATGTTTTTATCTCTCCATTTTTTCTTTGAGCTCTGGCACCTCTACAAATCTCTGCTTCCCTCTGCGAAGGGCCTATCTATTTACTTTTATGCAATTTTTATTTGAGTATCCATCTTCTCTTATAAAGCGCAAACTAGGGAGCACTATGATCATACTTATGAATTGATGCAGCTAATATTCGAGTGTGTTTCATGAATGGATCAATGATTGAGCATGACAGGCTAGGGATAGATTTCTTTAGCGTTAATATTTTGAAAGACATGATTGTTTGTTGGGATGCCTGAGTATTGATGTCTTTATGTCAAATTATAGACTATCTCTTTGAATAACTTGTGTCTTAATACTCATGCCATGATTACATATATGATCAAGTTTATGCTAGGTAGCATTCCACATAAAAATTATCTTTTTTATTATTTACCTACTCGAGGACGAGCGGGAATTAAGCTTGGGGATGCTGACACATCTCCGTCGTATCTATAATTTTTGATTGTTTCATGCCAGTATTATGCAACTTTCACATACTTTTGGCAACATTTTATATGATTTATTTGGACTAACATATTGATCCAGTGCCCAGTGCCAGTTCCTGTTTGTTGCATGTTTTTTGTCTCGCAGAAAATCCATATCAAACGAAGTCCAAATGCAATAAAACTTTATGGAGAATTATCCTGGAATATTTGTGAATTTTGGGAGGTGGAATCAACGTAAATGGCGGCCCACAGGCCCCAAGATACACCAGGGCGCGCCCTAGGCCCCAGGCGCGTCCAGGTGTCTTATGCTCACCTTGTATGTCGGTTGGGTCTCTACTTTGGGTGCAAGGAAGCTTATATTTGGAAAACAATCGTGTTAAAATTTCAGCGCAATCGGAGTTACGGATCTCCCAGAATATAAGAAACGGTTTTCGGCCAGATCTGGGGAACGAGAAACAGAAGAGAACAGAGAGGGAGATCTAATCTTGGAGGCGCTCCTTCCCCTCCACCGCCATGGAAGCCATGGACCTGAGGGGGAACTCTCCTCCCATCTAGGGGGGGGGGCAAGGAAGAAGAAGAAGAAGGAGGTGGGATCTCTCCCCCTCTCTCCTGGTGGCGTCGGAGTGCCGCCGGGGCAAGGATCGTAACGGCGATCTACATCAACAATCTTGCTACCGTCAACACCAAATCTCTCCCCCTCTATGCAGCGGTGTAACACCTCTTCCCCCCGCTGTAATCTCTACTTAAACATGGTGCTCAACTCCATATATTATTTCCCAATGATCTATGTTTATTCTATGATGTTTGAGTAGATCCGTTTTGTCCTCTGGGTTAATCATGATCTTGGTTGGTATGATTGTATATTTTATTATGGTGCTGTCCTACGGTGCCCCTCGTGTCGCGCAAATGGAGGGGCCCCCATTGTAGGGAGTTGCAATATGTTCATGGTTTGCTTATTGTCAGTGTTGCGGGGGTGACAGCAGCCTAAATGCAGATAAGTGGGTTATGGCGTATGGGAGTAAAGAGGAATTGATACTTAATGCTATGGTTGGGTTTCACGGCCTTAATGATCTTTAGTAGTTGCGGATGCTTGCTAGGGGTCCAATCATAAGTGCATATGATCCAAGTAGAGAAAGTATGTTAGCTCATGCCTCTCCCTCATATAAAATTACTAGAATGATTACCGGCAACTGTTATTATTACCTTGCCTAGGGAAAAATGACTTTCTTGTTGACAAAAGCTATCCACTTTTATTACCTTGCAATTTATTCATAGTTTTATTCTCGCAAAGTACTCATAGTTTTATTCTTGCAAAATAGTTTCATACTTGTTTTAGGTAAAGTAAACATTAAGTGTGCGTAGAGTTGTATCGGTGGTCAGTAGAACTTGAGGGAATATTTGTTCTACCTTTTCCTTGTCGTTGGGTTCAACACTCTTATTTATCGAATAAGACTACAAATGATGCCCTACACTTGTGGGTTACCACTGACATTTCATGTTGGTGAGGAGTTATTTCAACTGATTGTGCAGATACAATTGAGCATGTTCAGGGAGTCCTTATGGGGACATCAGGAGTGGTCGTCAAGGAGATACAGAGTCATACAGAAGATCTAGATTATGAGAAAATCATACATGAGAAATGTGAGTTTAATATGCAATCACATGTAATGGCTAGAGAAGTTACAACTTTAGACTTAGGGAGGCATGTCTGGTTAGTTGATTGACCAGATTTTATTAGTATCCCACATAACATTTTGATTCAATAAAGTGCTTCCACCCCTAAAAACAAAGGCAAGCAACATGCAATTTATTTTCCCCTTTTTGTGTTTTAGTATGTCTATGTTTAGTTGGAATTTGTTTTTGTACTTTTGTTTTGTTTCCTTCTTAATTTGCATTAAAAATCAATTCAACATGTAAATTAAAATATTCAGCATGCAATACAATAAAATTGTTATGTATTAAAAAGTTTCGTCACATACTTTAAAAATCTTCATTGTCTTTTTCAAAGGAGTTCACCGTGTAATATTGCATAGCAAATTAACATGTTTGACATGTATTTGAAAATTGGTTAACATATTTTTCTATGAAACCATTTATGTCAACTCTACGTTTGTTAATAATGCATAGGAAATTAACCAAGTGGCCTTACCTATTGTTCTAATAAACTTCCCAAAAATTAACTCAAGAGGCCTTTTTTGGAGAGTCACCAGAGGGGAGAACATCCCCACCTGAATGCATAACTCAAAGCATCAGAAGCAAGGTTATAAGAGAGTGGTAGCGCGTAGAGAATTGTGTTGGCGCCAAGACACGACATCCACCTTCTTATGAGCGAATATAAATGTCCAAAGGAAGAAATCAATTACAAGATTTAGAATAGTAATCCTAGTCATGTGGTCTTCATTGGATAAGATGCAAGCATTCCTTGATTCCCAAATTTCCCATAGAATACAGAGGGCCAAATGTCAGAGTCTAGTCGGTGGCAAGTGCGTGGGGGTTCTGGAGCTGAAGGGTAGTTCTACACGCGCGGGGGGGGGGGGGGTTGTTTTCTTGAGAAGGTTGTTCTTGGTGGTCATACGATCCTTAAAGAGTAGCCAGCCAAAAATCTTGAATTTGACCAGAACCTTCAAGGACAAAATGAGATGAGTGAAGGGGTTCACATCTTCTTCGGCTGTGATGATCGAGTAGGCATGTTTGAAGGAGAAAGCCGTGCCATATGAAGGAGTAACCTATCATCACCAACATCATTTGGGGCAAAGTCCTGCAACAAAGTCAACACATCCAATATCTATTTGATGCAACATTAGTAAGGCAATTCCGAAGGTTAGCTAGTAATTGATCATGCATGAACTCAGACACTTCACAGATTCAACTTCTCTTCATGGCTTCTCACTCCATGTTGCGATCTCAGATCCATTCGGCTACATCGGTAGGTTCTCCCAGCGTTGCAGCCAAGCTGGAAGGGATGTGGCCTATTTGGTGCAGATTATGCGGGCTGGAAGCCGCCTAATCAGTCCAGCCAGTGCCCCGATTCGAGGGGGATCACTATTGTAGCAATACATTATTTTTTCCAAGTGGGAGGGAGGGGGACGAACCGATATCTTTAGCGGTATCAAATTGATGTACATTGGGCGAACTCTAGATTCTTCAATCTATGAAGCTGGGCCAAGCTCGCTTACGTTGCGATCGGGTTGGGCTTCGAGAATCTAGCTTCTTGGTGCCCAAGCGTTTGGCTCAAAATCATCTGTTAAGTTTGTGGAGTTAGAAGTTGGAGGGGAAATGAATGCCAACTAGGTCTCATGGGATACAATGACAAAGCCAAAATTTCTTGGAGGCTTGGGTTTCAGAGATATCAAACTTTTTAACCTTGCTGCTAGCTCGACAAGTGTGGTGTATTCTGGAGGATCCAACTTCTCTCAATGCACGTATCCTCAAGGCAAAGTAATTTCCTTACAATGATTTTCACTAAAAAAAAGACACATCCGTGACATTTTGGGCCAAACAATTTTTTTTCTGTCATGCTTATGACACTTCTATGATGATAATTGTGACAAAACCAGGTATCAACATAGATGTGGTGGGGTCCTACTTCTATGACAAAAAATCATGACAGAAAATGGGCTTTTCGTCCTGGGGGGCCGGAGATGCAACTGCATGACATTGTTTGGGCCGTCCATGATGGAAAAAACCGTGGTAGAAGCGAGGGTGAGGAAAATATCGGGGAGTTCCCGGTTACGGTGGGTGGTCGGGGGTCGAGCGATGTGCGTTTCTCTCATACACGTACGCACGTGGGTGCGAGGCATTGGGCTCTAACTGAACCCGAGCGAGGCATTCGCCTAACTGAATCCGAGCGATTGCACTGCAGGCTACGCATTACTCAACCCGAGCGATTGATCGATCCCTTGCTGTTAACTGAACCCGAGTTATTCCTTCGCTACTTGTTGGGGATATTACTCCCAGTATGACCCGCCCAGGAGGGGCCGGGTCAGCCCTAATGGCGGGTTACCTAAGAAGCCCAATATGCAATCAAGATGATAGTTTATTAAACATATAAAAAGCCCAAGGGCATCGGGCCGGCTTAAGGCCCGTTATTGTAAACCGCCATATGGACGGGAAATACTTGTACAGAAAGGCATGTAAAGAAAGTCACCGAGCCGGACACGATTATGAGCCGGCCGGGACTCCGTAGGCCACCTGGTGTCAACCCGTGTATATAAGGGGACGACCCGGTGGTGGTTGAGGGAAAGAAATAAGGAAGTCGATAACCAAGCTGGCGAGTTGAGCCTCTTGGAGATCGAAACCTCAGCAATACCAATCACAACTAGACGTAGGCTTTTACCTTCATCGTAAGGGGCCGAACTAGTATAAACTCTCTCGTGTCCTTTGTCCCGATTAACCCCTTTAAGCTTCCTAGTGCGATGGCCCTACGACTAAGTCCTTGCTCTAGGACATCTGCCGTGTCAACTCCATGATAGTTGGCGCCCACCATGGGGCCAGCGCATGATGGATTTGAGTTCTTGAAGGGCAACTTTGAAGGGCTCAAGGGATACGTTGTGGGCCGGATGACCAAGAGTTTTCGCGGCAAACTCTACATCGACGATGAAGGCTGGGGCCCCGAGGCCGGCTCGATCGAGTACGGGTACCGGGTCCCCTTCGGCAGAATTCACGTCTTCATCGGCCGGATTGGCGAGTCAGGCCCTGAGCCGGACGTCCACACCAACCTCATCGAAACGGCTCAGCGCGACGGGTCAGCCCGTGTTCAATCTGTTGTGAAGCATGCTTTCATAGGCTGCGTCCATGGCGGTGAATACTCCGAAGGATCGATGGAAGGCGGGGAGATGGCTATCTGCTCTGATACTGCATCGTCAACAGGTGAGACGGACTCGTTGTACCAACTGCAAGACGGCATTCTCGGGGGCTGTTCCTGTTGGATTTTGGGTTTTGGCAGACCCTTGAGGTTCGAACACTGGGGTGCGCGCGGTGATCTCTCCCCTACCGCTACGTCCGATCCTCTCATGCGAACTAAGATGAAAATGATGAACAACACAAGAGACACGAGGTTTATACTGGTTCGGGCCACCGTTGTGGTGTAATACCCTACTCCAGTGTGTGGTGTGGTGGATTGCCTCTGGGGCTGATGATGGACAGTACAAGGGAGGAACAGCCTCGCGAGGGGTGTTCTTGAGCTAATGCGGTGTGTTCTACTTAGTCTCTACTGGGTTTTCTCCCTCTCTCTCTCCTTTCTCTCTTTTTCCCTTTGTGGAGGCTAGCTCTGTTTATAGAGGCCCTGGGCCTCTCCCCGAATAATTGAGCTGGAAGGGCGCCAACAATTGGCCATTTTGAAGGGGAACATCTAGTACAAGTCATCCTGACCAAAGGTGGTCTTCAGCTACCAAAAGCACTGGTGATGACGCCGTCTTGGGCACCACGGTGACCTCCGTCCGGCCGTCCGGCTGGTTTTGGTCTCGTTGCACCGGAATGGTAACCTTTGCCTGATACCTTGGCCTGTGCTTGCCCCCTTTGCACCAAAGGGGAAACAAGGACCCTGCACAGGCCGGCGCCCGCCTGGCGCCCGCTTGGCCTTGATCGTCATGGCTTGTGTCATGGGATCCTCGCGAGGTACCCTTGCATTGATCTCTCCGCCTCCTCGCGAGCCTGCCTGATGAGGCCGCTCTTGAGGAAGCTTCCTGTCGTCCGCCCCGCGAGGCTTGGCCCCTCGCGAGGGTCTTGAGCTTGGGCTGATGAAGATGGGCCGCGCTGGGCCCCCACCTGAGCCACGCCGCAGGCAGGCAAGTCTGGGGACCCCCGTTCCCAGAATGATGATAGTAGCCCTCGGGCCCAAGGCGTGCGCGGGCTTGGCTTAGCAGAGAAGCGAAGGGGCAAGCACGAAGCGCCGCGGGCCCTAACAGCCTGCGGCCTTGGGCACCGCATGGCGGTTGATTGGACGTGGGCGCCTGTACTTCCCACGACGCCTCGGCAACTACATGACTTGACAAGTCCCTACATGCAGAGATATGTGTCATGATTACCTGAGGTCATGGTGCTCGGCGGTTGGCCTAACCCGGCTATAAGTACGGGGCCGTGTGAGCTTCCTCAGTTCACCCCTTTGTGCTACTCCCTTCTTCTTCTTGGCCACTCGCCGTTCTCATGGCTCCGAAGAGATTCTCGGCCACAAAGAAGGGAAAGGCCCGCCAGGCAGGGCCCGACTCCCCCCGGCCAGGCATGGCCGGGGTCGTCCTCGCAAGCATCCCGCGGTCCCCGCAGCGGCTTCCCGCGGCCACGGAGGCGGTTCCCTGCGCGGTGGTGAGCGCTCGGCTGCCGAGGGGAGGCATGTCGTGACCGCACGGCCCCCCAGGCCGCGCTTTCGCTCGGTGGAGGTGTTGCCGGAGTTCGTCATGTGGTCGGCGGACCCGACCAGCACCTAACTCCAGCTCCCCCGCTTCTTCGTAGGTGAGCTGCCGGCCAGCGCCCGGTGCGACTTCTGGCTCCAGGCGAATGGTTGCTGCAGCAGGGCCTTCTGGGCTTCGCTGGAGGTCTCCCCTTCCGGAAATGGGGCCCTGACTCGCGGCTGGCAAACGTTTGCCCATGCACGCGGCCTGGGTCAGCGGTGCACCCTGCACTTCAAGTTCGATGGCGACGCCACCCTCTACGTGAGGGTGTTTGGGGAAGATGGTCGCCGCGCTGGGTGCTGCCCCGAAGATTGTGACCGCGACCGCCTGCCCAGCCCCGGCACCAACCAGGATGAAGACAGCGCCAGGCATGCTGGCGACGGTGCTCGGGGCTCGCCAAGTTTCGGTGACTCTTCCTCAGGCAGCAGCTCCTCCAGCGGTGGCCGCGACCAGCCCCCGCACCGTCGCGCCCGCCTGGGTGAAGGCAGAGGGTCCACCCGCCGCCGCGCCTTGGTGAAGCGAGAGGAGGCGTCCGCCTGAACCCCAGGAGCAGCTCGAGCTTTTGCTGTAGGTTGGTGTTGGACATGTCGTCTCCATTTTGTTCCCTTCCTTTCCTGCGTAAGAAGAAGGTAGTACAGGGCCCCGTGGGGGCGTGTTAGAACTGTTGCTGTCAAGTGTCGCGTTGCTTTTGCCATTTTTGCGCTATGTTTCCGTGCTGCGTGTCCATGTGCGGGAGTCATTTGAGCCTGGTGGAGCTCGACGCGGCCCTTGCCTCCAGAGGCTGAGGCCTCGCCGTGCGCTTCATGCCCTGCAAGGATTAGTTAGAGGGGTAACCTTTGGTCCCGGCAGCGGGGGCGATCAGCCTAGGTCCTGCGTTTGTGTCGCGATGCCCGTGAGGCATGGACTGGGAGGGGTGCTCCCGCAGAGGACTCAGACAGGAAAGCTCCAGACGATCGGGGCAGAAGACGCTTGCGAGGGCGCCCGCGAACATCCCTCGCGAGACTTGTGCGAGAGAGAAAACGAGGCGAGTGGATGAAAAAGACAGAGAGTCACAAGCCAGGAACGCCAACAACTCGAATAAGACTTCAAACGGGAATAAACACACCAACTGCAAAAAGCAAATGAAAAAGCCGCGTCCGGCACCTATTCTAGTCTTCGACGTCTTCTCACCAGCGCGGAGCTAAGTGCTGCCACTGGGCGTGGGCGGGAGCCCCCGAGGCCCAAGGGCGGCACTCCGGAGACTCCGGGGCGTGTACAACCCCACTCATTATTATGTGAGAGTGTCACAGGCGGCGAGCTTCACAGGCGTTTTCCTTCTTCACAGGCACCGAGCCTTTCCCAAAACACGATAGCTTCACAGGCATTGGCCTTCTTCACAGGCACCGGGCCTTTCCCAAAACGAGATAGCTTCACAGGCATTGGCCTTCTTCACAGGCACCGGGCCTTTCCCAAAACGCGATAGCTTCACAGGCATTGGCCTTCTTCATAGGCACCGGGCTTTTCCCAAAACGCGATAGCTTCACAGACATTGGCCTTCTTCACAGGCACCGGGCCTTTCCTAGGCGCTAGGCCTCACTCAGGGGTAGAACCTCCGGAGATGTTGAATGTTCCATGCGTTCTGGATGGGTACTCCCTCCGGAGTCTCCAAGCGCGCGGAGCCAGGCCTGGAAACATGAACAACCTTGAACGGGCCCTCCCACATGGGAGAGAGCTTGTGCAGCCCCTCCCTGGAGAGAACCCGTCTGAGCACGAGATCCCCTACCTCAAGGGTCCTAGGGCGGATGTTGTGGCAGTGGTATCGTCGCAGCGCCTGTTGATACCTTGCCGCTCGCAGTGCGGCTTCCCGACGGCGTTCCTCCCCCAGCACGAGATCCGTCCCCCGCATGGCGTCCTGCTGAGCCTTGTCGAATGCCAGGACCTGTCCGGAGTGACACCTGACCTTGTGAGGGAGAACAGCCTCTGCTCCGTAGACGAGGAAGAACGGGGTCTCGCCAGTCGGCTTGGTCGCTGTCGTGCGGATTGACCACAGCATGGACTGGAGGTCGTTGTACCAGCCCCTGCCATAGGCCACCGGCTTCTTCTTGAAGGTCCTGGCCTTGAGGCCCCTCAGGACCTCGGCGTTGGCTCGTTCAGCCTGGCCATTGCTCCGGGGGTGTGCTACCGAAGCGTAGCATATCTGGTTCCAAGGTTAGCACAATACGTTTTGAAGAGATTACTGGTGAATTGCGAACCGTTTTCAGTGATGATGCGGTTAGGCACCCCAAACCGGCTCACGAGGCCCTTGATGAACTTGACTGCCGAGCCTGCCGGGATTGTGCAGATAGCTTCCACCTCGGCCCACTTGGTGAACTTGTCCACAGCGACGTAGACGTGCGATAGCCCCCTGGCGCCTGAGGGAACGGGCCCAGAATGTCCAACCCCCACACTGCGAACGGCCATGAGAGGGGTATGGTCTGCAGACCCCCCGCAGGCTGATGGATCTGTTCAGCGTGAAACTGGCAGGCCTCGCAAGCCTTCACCAGCTCAACGACATCGTTGAGTGCTGTGGGCCAATAGAACCCGCTGTGGAACGCCTTGCTGACGAGGGTTCGCGACGACGAGTGGTGCTCGCAGTCTCCGCTGTGTATGTCTGCCAACAGTCCCTTTCCTTGCTCCCTGGAAATGCAACGCAGGGACACATCATTTGGCCGCTTCCTGTAGAGCTCGCCATCCTGGATGCAATAAGCCGTGGCCTGCCGTGCCACACGCTCCGCCTCCTCCTCATTCTCCGGCAGAATCCCTTGCATCAGGTAGTCCTTGAGCTCTGGGATCCAACATCCCTCCTGAGGCTCCAACGCCAGGAGCAGGCGTGCCCCCGAGGCCAGGCCACAGACCGGAGCTCCCGAGGCAGGCGGCTGAGGAGGCTCCTCCCTTGGTTGCGCCGTGCCCGACAGCGACGGCGCCGCCGAGGGCTTGAAGAGCCACTCCTCGAAGATGCCAGGTTCCTGCGGCAGCCGCCTAGACGCCCTCTTGGCAATGTCGTCGGCCTCCTGATTGGTGTCGCGAGGCACATGCTGCAGCTTCAGCTCCCAGAACTGTTTCTCCATCCTGCGGACTTCAGCGAGGTAGGCTTCCATGTGCTCGTCCTTTGGCTCATATATCTTGTTGGAGAAGTTGACGAGGAGTTGTGAATCGCCCTTGATGGTGAGGTGCTTTACCCTAAGGCGATCGCGGCTTTCAAGCCTGCTATCAGGCCTTCGTACTCTGCTATATTGTTGGAGACCTTCTCTCCGTACTGGAAGCAGAGTTGCATGGCGTAATAGAGTTTGTCCTGAGTGGGGGATACGAGCACTGCGCCAGCTCCCGCGCCATGTCGGGAGAATGCCCCATCGAAGTACATGACCCAGCCGTCCGGCACTTTGCTTCCTGGGGAAAGTGACCGGTCTTCGCCTGCCTCGAGACCCGGTGCTTCTGCCCATTCTGCCACGAAATCCGCAAGTGCGACTCCCTTGATGACCCTGGTCATACTGAATTCCAGCTGAAATGCTTGTAGTTCGATGTTCCATTCAGCGACCCTTCCAGCTGAGTTGGGGCTCCTGAGTACCCTCTCCAAGGGGTAGGCCGAGACGACCTTGATGGGGTGGCCTTGGAAGTAGTGCCGCAGCTTGCGTGAGGCCACCAATAGCGCGAGGAGGAGCTTTTGAGGCATGGGGTACCGCACCCTCGCATCCCGTAGCACTGTGCTGACAAAATACACGGGGTGCTCGAGGAGGTTGAGGGTGCTGACGCAGCTTGCGTCCTCCAGGGATCGAGGCGTCTCCTGAGGCAATGGAGCCCCCAGCTCTTGATCGTTTGAAGGGGCCTCCCCTGCCCCGAGTGCGCCCTCCTGCTGCGGCTGCCCCTCTCTGGCTGTGGTTGCGGTCCTCGTGAGGCCCTCCTGGCCTCGCTCTGCTTCAGCCTGGTCAGTCGATGCAGCTTTGGCCCGACGCTCCTCCCTGGCCGCCACCAGAGCTGCGCTAGCGGAGTAGGTCATGGCCGCAAGGTAGAGCATCAGGGGCTCCTGAGGGCGAGGGGCTACCATCACCGGTGGGCTGGTAAGGTACCTCTTGAGTTCTTGGAATGCCTTGTCGGCCTCTTCAGTCCATTCGAAGGGGCCTTTCTTGTTCATAAGCCTGAAGAAGGGCAGTGCTCGCTCCTCTAGCTTGGATATGAAGCGCCCTAGCGCGGTTACACGCCCAGTGAGCTTCTGCATCTCCCTAAGGGTCTTCGCCGGGCTCATGTCCTCGACCGCCTTGACCTTCTTCGGGTTGGCCTCTATGCCTCTGTGGGATACTAGGAAGCCCAGGAGCTTGCCCGAGGGGACTCCAAACACGCATTTCTCCGGGTTGAGCCATAGATCCACTTCGTTGAGGCTCGCAAAGGTTTCCTCCAGGTCCTGTATCAGGGTTTTTGCCTCCCAAGACTTCACCACGATGTCGTCGACGTAAGCCTCAGCGTTCCTCCCGAGCTGCCGGCCTAAAGCAATGTGCATCAGCCACTGAAAGGTTGCGCCTGCGTTGCGCAACCCAAATGGCATGCACGTATAGCAGTACACCCCACACGGGGTTAGGAAAGCAGTCTTCTCCACGTATTCCACCGCCATCTTGATCTGGTGATAGCCCGAGAAGGCATCCAGGAAGCACAATAGGTCACACTCTGCGGTGGAGTCAACTATCTGGTCAATGCGAGGGAGTGGAAATGGGTCCTGCGGGCAGGCTTTGTTGAGGTTGGTGAAGTCGACATACATGCGCTCCTTCCCCCCCTTCTTCGGCATGACAACAGGATTAGCCAGCCAATCGGGGTAGCGGAACTCGCGGATAACCCCCGCCACTTCTAGTTTCCGGGTCTCTTGAACGATGAAAGCCAATTTCTCAGTAGACTGCCTCCTTGCCTTCTGCTTCACGGGGCATACGTTGGGGCACACGTTGAGGTGATGCTCGATCACACCTCTCGGGACTCATGCTAACTGATCAGGTTCCCACGCAAACACCTTCTTGTTCGCGCGTAGGAATCTGATCAGGGCCTTCTCCTGTTCGGGCTCGAGGTTGGCCCCTATGGTGAAGGTGGTGCTGGTGGACCCGTCCTCGTCGACCGGTACTTGCTTGGTTTCCGCCTTGTCCTGGGTGAACAACTGCTTCTTTTTAGCTGGTGCAGCCCCCTTGGGCTCAAGGGTGTCGGTGCTGGTGGGCTGTGCCACCGCGGCCGCCTTGAAGGCGAGTTGGAGCACCTGCAGCGCATCCCTCGCGTCTCCTGGCACGGTGAGGACGCTGCTGCTCCCGGGCATCTTCATGAGGTTGTACGCCGGGTGAGTTGCCGCCATGAACCGGGCCAAGGCCGGGTAGCCAAGGATGGCGTTGTAGGGGAGGCCGATGGGGGCGATGTCGAAGTCGATCAGCTCTGTGCGGAAGTTATCGTAGGTGCCGAAGGTCACTGGGAGGTGGATATGCCCCAAGGAGGCGGTGGAACCGGCTCCGACGCCTGAGAAGGGCCTGCTGGGCTGGAGCCGCTCCGGCGGCACGTGAAGGAGGCTGAAGGCCTCCACCGAGAGCACGTTGAGGCCGGCACCACCGTCGATGAGGGTCCTGGTGACGGCCACTTGGCAGATGGTGGGGGTGCATAGCATCGGGAGTGCGCCCGAACTGGAGGGGTTGAAGGGGTGATCATCGGCGCCGAAAGTCAGATCGGCCTCGGGCGCCGCCCAGCCCCGGGGGCCTCTTGGGGCTTGGATGCAGCGCTGATCTGACGGGTGAATGGCTTGACATGGTGGCTCGAGGGTGGTGCTTGGGAACCACCCAAGAGAGCCGCGACGACGGGCGGCGCTGGCGCGGTGAAACAGGCGAGGAAGAGGTCGCGTAGCTCCTCCCAAGAGGTCACAGAAGCTATCAGTAGGTGGAGGAGCCACATGCGCAGGACACCGGTGAGGGCCATGGGCAACCGGTTGGCTATCACCCGGTCATTTCCCTCGGCCTTGAGGACGGCGTCCTCATACGCCAGCGGGAAAACCAGCGGGTCCGTCGCGCCGCTGTAGCGCGGCGGCATCTCAGGCTTGAACTTGCGCGGCCACTGCACCCGTCGCAAGGCGGGGGCCAAGGCCTGGAGCCCCCTGGCCCCAGTGTCGGCGTCTGCTGCCGGAGCGGGCGGCGCGTTGTCTGCCATGAGGACGGAACGCGGTGTTGGTGGAGAGCGGGCCGTCGGGGGGGGGGGGGGGTGAACTCCGGCGCACCCCTACCTGGCGCGCCAAATGTCAGATTTCGGATTCCGGCGGACCCTTGAGGTTCAAACATTGGGGTGTGCGCGGTGATCTCTCCCCTACCGATCTACATCCGATCCTCTCGTGCAACTTAAGATGAAAATGATGAACAACACAAGAGACACGAGGTTTATACTGGTTCGGGCCACCGTTGTGGTGTAATACCCTACTCCAGTGTGTGGTGTGGTGGATTGCCTCTGGGCTGATGATGGACAGTACAAGGGAAGAACAGCCTCGTGAGGGGTGTTCTTGAGCTGATGCGGTGTGTTCTACTTAGTATCTACTGGGTTTTCTCCCTCTCTCTCTCTCTCTCTCTCTCCTTTCTCTCTTTTTTCCCTTTGTGGAGGCTAGCTCTATTTATAGAGGCCCTGGGCCTCTTCCCGAATAATTGAGCGGGAAGGGCGCCAACAATTGGCCATTTTGAAGGGGAACATCTAGTACAAGTTATCCTGACCAAAGGTGGTCTTCGTCTACCAAAAGCACTGGTGATGACGCCGTCTTGGGCTCCACGGTGACCTCCGTCCGGCCGTCCGGCTGGTCTTGGTCTCGTTGCACCGGAATGGTAACCTTTGCCTGATACCTTGGCATGTGCTTACCCCCTTTGCACCAAAGGGGAAACAAGGACCCTGCGCAGGCCGCCGCCCGCCTGGCGCCCGCCTGGACTTGATCGTCATGGCTTGCGTCATGGGATCCTCGCGAGGTACCCTTGCATTGATCTCTCCGCCTCCTCGCGAGCCTGCCTGATGAGGCCGCTCTTGAGGAAGCTTCCAGTCGTCCGCCCCGCGAGGCTTGGCCCCTCGCGAGGGTCTTGAGCTTGGGCTGATGAAGATGGGCCGCGCTGGGCCCCACCTAAGCCACGCCGCAGGCCACAGGCAGGCAAGTCTGGGGACCCCTGTTCCCAGAATGCCGACAGTTCCGATGGCTGAAGTATTCCGGACCCCCTTGAGCCGCCGAATTGGGCCGGAGTCTTTATGGCAGGGGCACAGCCCGGGCAGAACTCCACCGCAGCGACAGCGGCGGCCACCGGGTCGGCAGCTGCCAGGTCAGGAGACCCCGCGCGCCCCCGGCTCAGGTTCTCATGGACCTCATGGATAAGCTGACGACTCTGTTAACCGCTGCGGTAGAGCCGGCGGATAAATCCCAGGATGACGCGGAAGTGGCACGCGTGTGGGAGGAGATGGTGCAAGCTAAGGAAAATCTAGCCGCGGAGGAAACCCGGATGGCAGCAGAACGAGCAGCTTTGGATGCTCGTACTTAGCAGCTTCAAGCAGAAACCTTCCGGCTCTCGGTGGATCTTAATGCATCAAACAAAGTCATGAGGAGGAGGCGTCAGAAAGCTCAGTCGCGTCTGCCTCTAACGCTGGATCCGAGGAATCTGTTCCATACACCCGGAGCTGGAGGGAGCAACCCGCCAGAGGCAAACCGGGTCACGACACCCGGTGCACCAGTTCAGCCACGCACCATGGAGCCGCCGCACATGAATACAGCTCCTCCTTGTTATATATCAACACCCCCGGGTCACACCCCATGAAAAACCTCATCGCAGCGTCGGCTCGATTGGCGGCTCTCCCAATGGAAGGCGACTCGCTAGCAGCCATTGAAACCCGGAGGGTAAGAGAACTACTTCAGACAACTTTGGTCCAGCAGGATGCATACTCTTATAGTTGGGACATGATTCATTCAACCCCTTGCCCAAGCCGGAGCCCGAGCTACAGTAGGCACATGGAGTCCGCAGAAATGTTAAGTAACGCTCAACGCCACAACCGGCCATATAGGCATGAGCCAGTGCGGGCTGGAGCCCTTAACTTGGCGGATCAGGAGAGGATTCGTCAAGAGGCGGAACGGGTGGCTCAGATAGCAGCAGAGCAGGCGGCTCACCAAACCTTGCCGGTTTATCCAACAACCTCGATTGAGGCAGGAGTGGCCACAAGAACCGAAGGGGTACCTTGTCTGGTCCCAGCCATACGCAATGAGCGGTTGCTCAAGGATTTCAAGGGGCCTCGTAAGGTGCCTAATTACATGGCTGACCTACAGTCGGGGCTTGGATTGAGAGTTATGAGATGGCTATGGAGCTGTTGGAGGTTAGCGATGCTGCAATGGCCAAGTATTTTACCATGATGTTGTATGGAACGGCTCGAACCTGGTTGAAGGGATTGCCACCCAATTCTATCGGCTCATGGGCAGAGTTGAAAGCACGGTTCATCCAGAATTTTAAGGACACGTATAAGCAGCCAATGTCGATTGTGGACCTGACCAATTGCAAGTAAGAGGATGGAGAATCTACAACCCATTAGGTGCGCCGGGTCAAGGAGATAATACATTCATCTGATAAGATGGATGCCGGCTCAGCAGTTTTGATGTTGGAGAAAAAAATGCCGTTTTGAACCTCTGAAGTAGAAGTTGGGGCGGCTTAAACGTGACTGTAATGACATGGGAACGTTGATGGCGGCTCTTGTCAAGTACGCTGATTCTGATACCACCAAAGACCCGGTGTCTGATGAAGAAAAGGCAACAAAGGGAAAGAAGAACGGCAATGGCAAGGGTCACCAGCATAACCTGGCGAATCAGGAAGGTAATAAACATAAGGCTGATGAGTTTGTTGCTAACACTAATGCGCAGGGTGGTAATCAGCAGCGCAAGGGCAGACAACCCCCTCGATCGGGCGGGTCAGGCCCCACCCTTGAGCAGTTGTTGAATGAACCTTGTCCAAGACAAGGCACCCGGGAGAAGCCAACCACCCACTTGTGGAAGGACTGCATGATCATAAAGGCATTTAAAAATTCAAATGCATTTGATAGGGGTCACGACCCAGGTGGCGGCTCAGGTGGAGGCGGCTTTCAGGGCCCAGGCGCTGGTTCAAGCGGAGGAGGTTTTCATGGTCAGGGTCATCCTGGTCACCAGGGAGGATATAATCAGCAACACGGCCAAGGGAATCAACAGCAGCAACAATCCGGCTATCAGAGCAACCCGAAGCAGTTGAGTAGTGGACAGTATCATGTCTTTACTACCAGTTTATGTAAGAGAGACCAGAAACTCCACAAGAGAGCTGTCAATGTCATTGAATCGGCAATTCCACGTTATCTACGTTGGTCGGAGCAGCCTATTGTGTGGAGCAGAGAGGATCACCTGCCCCGGGTTGATAATCCGGGTCACTTGGCTTTGGTAGTGGCACCTTAGGTTGGTGGGTACAAGTTTACTAAGGTACTCATGGATGGAGGCAACAGCATCAACATCCTTTACTATGAGATGTTCCGCCGGATGGGATTGACGGATAAAAATCTTAAACAATCCAACACTGTTTTTCATGGGGTGGTACCCGGTAAGTTGGCATACCCAGTTGGTAAGATCGAGCTGGAGGTAGCCTTTGGGGATGAGTATGACTCCAGGGCAGAAAAACTAACCTTTGAAGTGGTTAAGATCAAAAGCCCATACCATGCTCTGTTTGGGCGGCGGGCTTATGCCAAGTTCATGGCTCGGCTGTGTTACGTGTATTTGCAGCTCAAGATGCCGGGTCACAAGGGCACCATTATAGTCCATGGGAGCCGGAAGATAGCCTTGGAATGTGAAGAGGGTGATGCTGCCTATGTTGAATCTGTTTGTGCAACAGAGGAGTTAAAATTCTACAAGGATCATGTTGACCCGGCGGACATGACGTCGTTAAAGAAACTAACAACAGAGCATGAGCCAGAATTGAAATTCAAATCACCTGATGACACTAAAATGGTTGATTTTGTACCTGGCGACTCATCCAAGCAGTTATCATCAGCGCAAACTTGGATCCGAAATAGGAAAGCGCGCTCATCGAGTTCATCCGTGAGAACCGGGACATCTTTGCATGGAAGCCTTCAGACATGCCGGGTGTCCCGAGGGAACTCACTGATCACACTCTTAATATCGACCCAAAGTTTAAGCCTGTCAGACAGTTTCTCCGGCGGTTCAATGAAGAAAGGCGCAAAGCCATCGGAGAAGAGGTGGCCCGGCTCTTGGCAGCCGGGTTCATTGTGGAGGTTTTTCACCTAGAATGGTTAGCTAACCTGGTGCTTGTACTCAAAAAGAATGGCACCTGGGGCATGTGTGTGGATTACACGGATTTGAACAAGGCTTGTCCGGCTGATCCTTTTGCTCTTCCCCGTATTGATCAGATCATTGATGCTACGGCGGGTTGCGCATGGTTGAGTTTCTTAGATGCTTACTCCGGTTATCATCAGATTAAGATGGCAGTCAAGGATCAAGAGAAGACAGCTTTTATAACTCCTTTTGGGGCTTTCTGCTATGTGTTTATGCCTTTTAGGCTTAAGAGTGCCCAGGCGACTTACCAACGGTGTGTCCAGAATTGTCTTCACAACCAAATTGGGCGCAATGTTCATGCCTATGTGGATGATATAGTGGTGGAATCCAGGGAAGAGGAAACCTTGGTCACAGACCTAAAAGAGACTTTTGATAATCTTCGGGTTTACAAGATGATGCTAAACCTGGCCAAGTGTGTTTTTGGAGTGCCAGGCGGTAAGCTTTTGGGTTTTCTGGTGTCTAACCGAGGTATTGAAGCTAATCCGGAGAAAATCAAAGCAATCACATCTTTGGCTAAACCAACCTGCATCAATGATGTTCAGCGACTGGCGGGTCGTGTGGCTACTTTGACCCGGTTCATAAGCCGGTTAGGGGAAAAAGCTATGCCTCTGTATCAGTTGATGAAGAAAACAGATGCTTTTGTTTGGAGCGATGCAGCAAACACTGCTTTTGAGGGTTTGAATGCACAACTGGCTGAGCCGCCGGTCCCAGCTGCTCCAATTGAGAAAGAGCCGCTATTGTTATACGTGGCTGCCAATTCATGGGATGTTAGTGTGGCTATGGTGGTAGAGTGCAAGGAGGCTGGCAAAGAGCATCCGGTTCAGCGGTCGGTTTATTACGTCAGTGAAGTGCTCATTGAGTCTAAGCAACGATATCCACATTGGCAGAAGCTTGTTTATGGGGTGTTCATGGCAAGACGGAAGCTTAAGCATTACTTTCAGGGACATCCAATCACTGTGGTTAGCTCTGCTCCTTTAGGAGACATTATTCAAAACAGAGAAGCCACGGGGCGAGTTGCCAAGTGGGCAATTGAGTTGGGGTCTCATGGGCTAAAGTATGTTCCGCGAACTGCGATTAAATCTCAAGCCCTGGTTGACTTCATCAATGACTGGACAGAGATGCAGATGCCAGAAGAAAAGCCGGACAACACATATTGGACTATTCATTTTGATGGGTCCAGGCAATTGGAAGGCTCGGGGGCTGGAGTTGTATTAACTTCCCCACGAGGTGATAAATTTTGTTATGTGTTACGGCTGATGTTTCCATGCACTAACAACGCAGTAGAGTATGAAGCATTGCTCCATGGTCTTCGAGTGGTAAAAGAGATGAGCTTGAGCCGGGTCAGATGTCTTGGTGATTCAGATCTAGTGGCTCAGCAGGTGTCTGGCAAGTGGGATTCCAAAGACCCTCTCATGGCGGCTTATCGCCGAGAGGTCGATGCTGTTGCAGGATACTTTAAAGGTTATCAGGTGGAACACATTGGCCGTCGAAAAAACGAAGCAGCTGATGCTTTGAGCCGGCTGGGGTCTCAATGTAAGCCGATACCACCCAACACCATTTTAGATGTTTTGCATAACCCCTCTGTCAAGTTGCCCACAGAAGAAGATTTTGTTGTTCCTGACCCGGAGGCCCAGTTTGTGGCGGCTCTTCACGTCATCCCAGATTGGACGGTGCCATTCTTGGCTTACATGACCTGGGGAGAATTGCCAGCGGATGAGACCCTAGCTCGACAGATAACCCGGCGGTATAAGTCCATGACGATTTCGGATGGAGAGTTATTTCATCGCAGTGTTTTCGGAGCGTTTCAACGGTGTGTTTCCCACGAAGAAGGCCAAGAAATCCTTCGTGAGATCCATGAAGGCGATTGTGGTCATCACGCCGGGTCAAAATCTTTAGTGGCCAAGGCGTTTCGTCACGGGTTTTACTGGTTGACGGCTCACGCTGATGCAGAAGATCTGGTCAGTAGATGTGATGGGTGTCAGAAGTTTGCACGACGAGCGCATGTGCCGGTTCAAGAGCTCCGGATGATTCCAATCACTTGGCCATTTGCGGTCTGGGGGCTTGACATGGTGGGACCTTTGAAAAGATCTAAAGATAAGAAGACACATCTCTTGGTGGCTGTTGATAAGTGCACCAAGTGGGTTGAGGCGGAGCCTGTGAGTAAGTGTGATGCAGCCACGGCGGTTCAGTTCATGAAAAAAGTAATCTTCCGTTTTGGTTTTCCACACAGTATCATCACAGACAATGGCACTAATCTATCCCAGGGGGCT